>NC_133576.1:54243891-54560443 GCF_964106895.1 Numenius arquata
AGCTGAGGACAGCTAGGAGGAAAAGAAGGAATTTCCTGCCTGCATTAGATTAACAATACAGCTCCTTCAGAGAGGATCCATCGAGTGACACAATGCAGAAGAAACTAAACTGTCATGCAACTTTTATCAGCCAATGTGTGTTGCTATTTACCTACCCTGCCTCACTGCTGCATTTGCTTCCTTCCACATCAGAAGTACTTTGTTTTAATATTTAGGTTATAAAATAACCTCATCTGTCACAGCTGTTACTTCATCTTTAGCGAAAGGCTAGAAGCTAAATGTCATACCTAAAATACTCATTTCTTCTTGGAAACCATCATTTCAGACTCAGGAGCCCGTTCTGCAGTAGTGGCCTGGTGCTTCCTCCCAGGCTGCGCTGGGCTGGACTGGGCGCTGCGTGGGGGGAACCTGCCCATCGCCACTTCCCAGCCGTGGGGCTTCAGGGAGGAAAGGGGAGGAGGCAGCCAGTTCTGCGTCCTGGCACATCCCAGCAGCCGAGCAGCCCCCAGAGCTGGCTGCAAGCTCGTGCAGTTTAGAGCAGCTATGAGATGTCCTTTGAGCTTTGCCAGTGGCCACAACATTTGGTCTCGAATTGGAGGCAAACGGCCCAAGAGGAGGAAAACCTGCCATTCCCTCCCTCCCGGCAAAGTATGCCGAGCAATGCCCCAGCGCACCCAAGGATTCAGCTCTGGGGAAGCCCAACTCAGACTTTCATCCTCAAGACAAACACATTGCTTTACCTGCACTTTGCTTTTTCAGACCAGATCCTAGAAAACAAATCTCTGCCGCCTCAGTGCCGGGCAGGGGTGTGCTGCAGCACGGCTGCAGGCTGTCTCTCTCCCTTCCCTTGCCTGTGGCAGCCCTCTTCCCCGCTCTGCTGCCATGCTGGGGATTCAACTGTGGCCACACAGGTTTTTCAACCCCCATCCCGAGCCCACAGCCATAGCCCCAGGTGACTGGCTTCCACAGAAAACAAGAGGTCCAAGAGGTTACAAGGGCACATCCTACGAGTTCAAGGGGTTACACGGACTGCAATTTGGCTTGCCTGTGGTACACCAGGAGGTCCCCCAGGAAACTTCAGTGTCTTAACAGGAGATGGTAAAGGCTGGTGTGTGATGGGGACAACATTAGCAATATGCTAATGCATAATGCATATTGCACTCCTCAGTGCAGCAGATTTTAATAGCAAGTAACCATATTCTGAATAAACCTGGCACCTAGTACTGGGACAAATGATTGACCACCAGATTCTCTTTTATCCAGCTGTTTTCTTATCCTTACCGATCCTATTAGGAGAAAGGGAGATTTAAAGGAGTAACAAAAGGTGAATGAATGGCTTTTCTTGAAGGGAGACATGCACTGCTTGCTCATCGCTCACAGCTTTTTCAGCTAGCTAACAGTGCAAGGAACCAAAAAGCAGTTTACTGCTGAGATGCCAGAGCACTGCAGCACGAGAGCTGCACAGCATCACCTAAGCTCCCTTGCCACGGTGGCCCACTGTTCCTGGAAGCGCTCAGGCACGAAATAATAACTTCCACCTCTCCCTTTCATTGTCGTTTAAACTGTAACCATCACTTGCACTTCCCCTCTCCCTTCTGAAAATGGTGTTGATGTGTGTCCCGTGCCACACCAGAGATTTCTAGAACAGCGTTTTCTCTTTAGCCAATTGCATTTGGTAACATCCTGGTCTTGGTTTACTCTTAAGTCCCATCTTACTCGGTTATTTATTTTAGACAGAGAGGAAAGATGGCTCCAACCGGGAGACAAATCCCTTTCTGCAAATACCTCCACGTGAGGGCTGTACTGGTCTCACCTCTCCACACCAAGCCACGTTTCAGCCTGTGGCACAGCAGACAGATGAGAGGCTGCGAAATCACACTGCCCCACCGGCTGGTTTTGCCCACGGGCCCAGAAGGGGATGCCAGGAGGCAATACATAAAATCCCTTCACTTATCCTGGCCTAAACCATTTGCTCCAGGGCCTCAGAGAGCCGCGGCTGCAAAGATTTCTTCAAGCTGTTTTTGGCTGCCGGTCCTCCTATCTCTGCCACCGGCACAGGAAGGCAGGCGCCGGGAACCAGAGCCTCCCAGTAGGCTCAGTTTGGCTGCCCTGGCATGGCCAAGCCCCGCAACAGACTCTGCCAGGCAGCTCTTCCCCATACAGAGCTTGGCACACCCATCAACGCTGGCAGCAAAGCTGAACCTGAAGGCAAAGGGGTTCTTCTTAGAGATGTATATCCAGGACAGAAAGGAAAGCTTGATTTTATTCTTACATCCATGCAAAAGATGCAGGGAGCCAGAAGAAGGGGTGAGGAAAATCTCTAGCCCCTTCGCTTTCTTGAGAAGTCCTTTCTTTAAATCGAAAGTGAGCAGTTATTACCAGAATTTTGTCAATTTAATCAGGTAACACAAAAAGTCTGCAGCCTCCCTGCGAAGCAAACAGATCCCATCCCAGCAGGGAGGGGTTAGAAACTGCTGATTCATTTGCAAAATGGTCCAATCCCAGAAATCCTTTAAGCCCACATTATATAATCTGCTGCCTGGATCGAAGCTATGGGCAAAGGTGATGAGACATGAGGACCCAGCGATGGCCACTGGTGTCCCACACAGGTCTCACCTCGCTGGTGGTACAGCTTTGCTCTCCCGCTGTGAGAGCGACAGCAACACGCAACGGGACGCCTCAGCCTCACCAAGCTCCGAGTCCCAGCTCATGGAAAGACATCCTGACTCCCCGCGGGAGCTGCACCAGAGCCACCGCCACCATTTTTAATACTAAGGGTGTGTACAACTGCCTTCTGCTTATCACATATACCACAAAAATGTGTTTGGTTTTGCTGCTGAGCAGTGACATGCGTTGTTTTATAGGGAACACCACTCATCGTAAGGACTTGACTACGCTTTGTTACTTGACATATAGCCGATGAATGGCCAACTAGACAAACCTAGCCAGATACACGGATGTCCGCCTGTACTGCGAATGATCTGGCACATAGAGAGACACGTTTTACTCGCAGGACTAAGATCTTTGCAATGCCATACTACTTTTCTTTTGGTTGATGCTGCCATTATTTGACTCCATTTAGTCTTTCAGTCTACATCTGATGGTTCAAATTAAAAACGAGCTTTGCTCTAGTCAGTGCTGCCAACTCTTACAATTTTTTTACTGTCATTTTCACCAAGTCTGGTTTTTCTCTGAGCCCTGGAGCCTGAAGTATTGTGATTTAAAAAAAAAATAAATAAAATCTCAGCTTTCATTAAAAAAAAAAAAGAAACATCTGATCTCATGCTTATGGAGGAAAGCCTGAGAAGGCTCAAAAATAAAGTGAAGAATGAACTAATTATCTATTACTGCTTAAAATCTCATCACTGTTTCAGGCTCAAGACAGACTGAAAAACTAGAAAGCGGGATGAAGACAATGATTTTACATATAGGCTTCATTTTCATGTGAAGCTGGTTTACTCTTTTGGTCATTTTTACAGGTAACTTGTGCCAAGGAAAATGAAGAGGAGAAAAAGCCTTTAATGGATTGCTATAAATTTCTCCACTTTTTCTATGATCTCAGTAATCTCCGGCATTTCCTATCTTTGCAGAGTGCTTTTTTTATTCACTTCAAGAGACAGCCTCAGTCAAAATGCAAAAGGGATATGAAAGAAAAAAGACTTGCACAGCTCCCAGCTTAAATCACGAAAGAAAACACTGTGGGCTCTGCAGACATGGGCCGAATTAAACTATTAAGGGTGTATTTTCATCAGAAGAAGGTGCAGAGAGGGAAGCCAAGGGAACCCCTGAACGGGGCTGTGCCCTGCTGTCGGTCTGAGACCATGGGTCCAGGGCAGAGGTTCCAAGGGGGCTGGTGGGCAGCAGCCCCCTGACCAAGCTGGTCTGGCTGAGGAACGGAGAGTGTGCGCACAGCCGATGGAGGAAGCCAACAGATCCTAATGGCTCTGGATAAACATTGCAAGTTGCAGCTGGAGAGCGTGCAGTGAGGATTGCTATGGGTAGCTGGGCTTCTTTTCTAGCAGTCCTACAAGCAGGTTTCCTGAAGAGATGCTAAGATACTGATTCTGCAAGCTATGTATTTTTGTAAGTAATTTTTTCAGCTGCCAAAATTGGTGAACTATATTTCCTCCAAACAATTTTCATGTGAATAAAATCTAAAAATTGTTCAAACTACAAGTCATGAACAGAGGGACAACTATTAGTGCTCAAAGTGGCAGATGTGTGTGCATTTACATTTCCATCTGCCCTCTTGATAAGATACAGAAAATTGCTAGATGTGATTTTTCTTTTCTAATCTGAAGTGGAGAACCTTTTCTAATCAATACCATCTTAATTGTGACAATTGCCCTGATAATTCTGCCTGAATTTGTCCCACTGAGAGAAGCCCACTCCAGTTTTCCAGCCGACTGCTGTTGGAGGATGGGACGCCTGGGCAGCAGAAACCCCTCTGTGCAGCCTGGCATACCACTCCACAATCAATTTTTCATGATGGGGAAAAAACGATGGAAAACTTCGCTCCTGCGGCTGATCTTGCAGCAGCTCCACCACCCGTGGCCTTCTCCACGCTCCCCAGACCTCTCCATAAACACCCCTCCATCCTTTACACTGCTTCTCAGGGGGCTGGAGACACTGTGCAGGCTCTTGCCAAGGGCTCCTCCAGCAGAAGTTTGAGAAACGGTCCCTTCCTCCCTGCGGGGAAACCTCAATAACTGCAAGTTCACAGCCCATCACATTAATTAACGACCCAGCTCCTCCTTCTCCCTTCCAACAGGAGAGAGAGGGCTTCTCCTGCTGTAAACCCCAACTTAAAGGCAGGGCCAAGTCACAGCTTTTGGGAAGCCCAAATGCGGTTGCCAGGGAGCCCTGGCAGCTCTCCTCAAGCCCTGTGGCACTGCCTGGGGTGCCAGTAGCCTGGCCTCGGTGGCTGTGACGCATGGAGGTCCCCAGCCTCCGACGCCTGCCCTGGCCTCTTACTGTGCTTTCCCAGAGGGTCACCTGGAGGGGTGATGCCCCCCGTCACACATGTCTAGCCATCTATTGAGAAAACCGGTCCCCCGTGCGCTCTGTTAGACAGGAGGCAAGGTCTGACCTTCCAAGGGCAGGAGATGGGATGCAATGTGGGGCGCTGGGTGTCCCCAGCACAGGCCGCCCGGCTGGCAGCAGCTCGGGGCGCAAGGTCCTGGGGGAGGATTGCCCCACGATGGCAGGTGGGAAGGAGAGTGGAGGGATCCCGTCCCGGCTGGCTGCTGGAGCAGGATGTGGTTGTCCTCCCAGGCATGGGCAACTTCAGGACTTCTGCTCCAGCCGCTGGGAAAGATCAAACCCTCTTGCCCGCAGGAACTGTGCCGAGGAGCTGATGCTGCTGACACCGGGAGCTCAGGGGGGGTTTCTGCAGGCGCTTCCATGCTGTCCTTGCAGCACGCTATTTATCTTCCCTCTTCCCTGACTGTGCCCAGATCTTACCTGCGTATCTTAATTCTCATCTGTTTTCGCATAAGATACATTTTAGCCCTGCAGCATTGTGCTGCTATGACAACAGGCTTGCACTTCTGCTGCCTTCACACCCTTGTTTTTCTTGTATTAGGACTCTTCCCCTTATCTCGCAGCCTTGCTCTAAAGACATGACTTCATTCTTTAATTTTTTTTTATTTTTTTTTTTTTTAGCAGAATTCACTATTTGTTCTGTTGACTGTTTCCCTGGAAGTGTTTTCAGCGCCGGAGCTACCTAGAGAATGTGGAGACCTTCTACATCCATTGCTAGATCCACGGTTGACTGCCTGTGTCCTGGCATTCAGAAGTACACGAAGTTTTAAAATAAAGGGTACCTTGCTTTAGCCAGCATTGCGACAGACCCAGCTTTCGGCTCTGCTGAACAACCAGAACCCACTTCCACCGGCTTTGAAAATAATGGCTTAAGCATGCCATGTTTGTACAGCAAAGCAATTGGAAATACCACAAAAGCGGGAACATAAATATGGTTATTTCCTCCGTCAGTTTCCTCACACGTAGAAAATAAGTGAGGAAATCCGGGAAGACCGTAGACAGAGTGTGCAGGCACACGCATTAACAGGTATTTAATAATTAAGGAGCAGAGAGACGAAATAAAATCTCAAGTAGGAGGTCTACACAATTTTGAAGTTAAACTGTTTTGTTCTGCAGTAATGAGAAGTTATGCAGTTCTTAAATAAAGGTGTCCTTAAACAGAAATACCTAATTTCACTATTTGCTCGCATGTTCAAATAGATATTTAATCAGTTATCTAGATCTATTGATGGTCAGTTATAGGAGAGGGGTAATATATATGCACTGTCCTAAAATATGTGGTTAGGAGAGGTTTCTTCAAAAAAAAAATAAACCCCCATCTACAGATTTTCATAGAGGCAAACTGCAAATGCAGTCCCCTTCAGTAAGGCATGTTACATTTCATTCCCTTTTCATCTTTGCGTCTTGTCATCTTAAGTAGTTTTTGCCAAAAAAATATTAGTATTGTGTTATTGTTATAAACACAATAACGTAAGTGGAAGAGAGGATATCCTTCTGCAAAAAAGGAAACCTTTCATTAAAAAAAAAAAAGTCTTTTGTAGTATAGCGCAGTTAACTCACTCTAAGTACAGAGGAATGAACAGGCTCAAACGGATGGGTGTCTCAAATTCTGGCTAAATCAGAATATATTTTCTGGGGTTCAAAAAATCTGGCTAGGTCTGTATGCCTTTGACCTACCAAGTTTCTAGCTGCAAGTGGAAATACCACCAGGAAATGGCAGGGGGCTGCTCTTACGCTATTTTTAGGTGGGATTCTAGACTTAACACCATTTGTACAGACTTCACATAATCATCTGAACTTCTGCATGACGGTCCACACCAAATAGCCCAATTATTTTTGTTTCTTCAAGCACTTCTTGGAAATACAGGGGTAAAAGCACACTTTCTTCAGTTAGGTGGTTTTACTTCCTACCTCTCCCTCTCCTGAAAGAGTGAAATCTTGAGGAAGAAAGGTCCTGCACGCCGACAGCACGGGATGCCAGTGCCCTGCGCTCTGCTACAGAGCAGGTGCAGCCGCGAGTAATATTTCATTATTGCCCTCGCACAGTATCTCAGTCTCCTGACGCATCTCTTGCATATCCAAGGCTTTACCGAGGGGTTTTGTTGGATCATCTACTCAATGCCAGAGATTCAGTATGTGTTTAAGCTTCTTCCTTTCTTCTGCAAATGGCTATGCTAGCTGGAAACACAACATTGGCATGGCGGGCCTAGGATGGTTTAAGCATTTATGGGGAGTTATGAGAACTATGGATGGAGATTTATACAAAAATAAAAAAAGGGCATCGCCTCCAAGTCAAAACTATTATATAAAGCAGCCACACGCCTGCCTGCTAATGAGCAGGAGAGACCTTGCATGGAGCAGCTTGTACATTCAGCAAGACCTGCCACTGCCATGTGAGCAGCCAGCGTCGCGCTGGCAGATGCACGCTGTCAGCGGGGAGTCCTACGGCAGCTCCTGCTCTGGCGGCGCTGCTTGAGATCTGGGCTTGCGACAGCCGTGAGGCTGGGCCCTTCCCTATATCTCCCCCCAGCCAGCCAACAGGCTGTGGTGCAGTCGTGGCAATGGTGGAGTTTCTCGGGCTGATAATGCGCCCATGAGGAATTGCACTAAACTAACCAGAGTATTTCAGAGATGCCACCAAAGAAGTTACTTCATGAACTAGTTAATTGACTAGGATGTTAGAGTGATTAACTTTTGACAGTACCAGCTATGTTTCAACCTCAACTGCTCAGAGCCCAAAACTCCGTATCCCATTTAGTAAAGGGACAATAATGAAAGCTGACTTCTTCCCCTGCCGAAACCAGAAGAAATCTTCTCCTTCCTTTGCCACACGACTAGGGCAGCTGTAGCGGCTTGAGGCTCATTCCCTTCCCCCCTTGGCCGATGAGGTGGGATACGGTGGGTAAGGAAACTAAGAAGAGGTGCTGCAGGAGCAGCTGGCACCTGCCTGGGGCAACCATCCTCCTGGGTCTGCCATCCTCCTGCTAGTGGGTGGAGATGCAGCAACAACCACGCGGGAGGACCCAGTGTCCAACCTGATGCCTCTTCTAAAGCAAAACCTCGCGTTCAGGGAGGTCATCCTCCTCCAGAAAAGATAATCCAATGCTGCCGTATAGGTTCTCTGTCCTGACTGTGCCTACACGGCAGCATTTTCAGGAACATAGGTGGGTTAATGCCATGGTTTCACCCAGGACGCTTATTTACAAGCACAGCCCTTTGAGTTGGTTTGCTCTGGGCTGGGGCTGCCTTTGCTCCTTTCTCCCCTTCATGCCAACTGCACATATATAGGAAAACCTTGATAGCCACCTTTCCCTTTCTCCTTCCCTTGGTGAGCCCTGTTGACAGAAAAATGATGGAGCCCTGCATCACCACGAGTAGAACAATATTGGGAGCTGGGAGCACTCCCTCCTGTTTGGCTGTGCTTTGACCCATGGGGCTGTCCGCAGGGTTGGGTAGAAAGCTGCCTGAGCCTGGCTCTGCCCACAAACAGAAAAATAATTAGGACAAAGGACATAATCTATTCTGCACAAGACATACTGGAATTAATTAGATACCTAAAGAGTTGGAAATAATGCATCAAATATGCCTGACAATGTCAGATTAACAGTAAGAGTAAACAGTCAAATGGCAATGGTGTTCATTATCTCACTAAATGAAAAATAATAATTTTGTTAGCAAATTCTGTCTATTAAAAACGAGGCAGCGTTAAACACTGACAGAACTTTCTAAGTTATAGCTCTTCCGCTGATGTGATAAATCTTATGCAGAAGTTTGCTTGCGGAAAGATTCTGAGTACCATTTCTTTGTGTGTCACTATGCTATTGATAAAACTACAGACCTCTACAGAAAGCAGTACAGAGAAAAAATCCGTTATCATTATTATCCTATGACTGAGTAAATGTGCACATACTGGATGGAAATGCAATTCATGGGACAAGAAAATGAAGGCATGAAAATCGTCTCTCTGGAGTTTTCTTGTTCGCCAGTAACATTCCTGTTACTGTACTTAGTGAGTCGATGCTCATTAAATCTGTTTGCTGATTACCATTGGGTAATATGTCAACAGCAAAAAAAAAGGAAAACATAAAATACTGAGTGGCTCTGTACTACAGTTCTGTATGTGCCTACAGTGGAAATAAAATATAAATAAATCCACTGTAACAGTTATGTCCTTGTTTAGTAAAGAGTGAGGTCTCCCCAAAGTCTCTTACGAGAGGCATTTGCATCTATTTTCTCATTTTAGAAGAGACACTCCCTGAAGCGACTAAAAAGAATTAACATTGGCTTTTGTATGGGCTGACAGTTTGACATTCAGAGGGGGGGGGGGGGGGGAAAAAAAGGCAATGCTGAGTCTGGGGTTTCCACAAGGCAACAGTGAAAACGTGCAGGATTGAGCTAGCCACACCTCTGGTTATTTGTAAACGTTCCTTTCCTTTTTCTTGGGTGAACTTGACCCTCTTAACACACAGTTTTGGCACCTGTCTTCCCTGTTTTTCTTTCCAAGACTGTTCAGAACTGCTGGGGTGTAAACTCAAGTACCAGCTTCAACAAATGCAGATTTCCGACATGTTATGACATAGAGTATGGTGAGATGTCCTGTTAGATTGTGACTCGCACGCTCTGTGCTGCTCAAGTGACAGGGAAAGATGCTGCCCGCTCTAACTTGAACCGGCAGCACAGGCTGCACCATGCCTGCAATCTACAGCTGAGCTGGATTTTTCTTCATCTCTGAAACCAGCATTTTCTATGATGGTGGGTTGGGAGTGGAGGGGAAAGAAAAAATACTACCCGCTAAAAATAATCAGTGGAGTTATGTCATTTGCCTTCACGAGCAACGAGAAGGAGGTTTTTGTGCTACCCCTCTCCAGGCAGAAGTGCAGTCCAGACACAGCAGCAGCTCCCAAAAGCATTCCCGGCAGCTTGGCAGATTGGTACCTAACTGTTTTTGAAGTTTTGAGTTTATCAAAGCCCGAGTCGCCTTCACTCGGGAGCGCAACTGCAAGGCGAGTACAGAGGCACCGAAAAATTATTTAAGCAAGCAGCCTGCCCTTCTCGCTCACCCCAAGCAAATAAAGCCGAAACGGGGAAAAAGGAAAAAAAAAGGGGGGAAAAATATAAGAAAAGGGGGGGAGGGAGGGGGGAAGGGGATGGGGGATGGCGAGAGAGCGGATCCCGCGGCGCTGGCGGTGAGCGCGGTGCCGGCTCCCCGCGGCGGGCAGGCATCCCAACTGTTGCAGGGAGGTGACCGGGTAGCTGCGGTGGCAGCGCCGGTGGCGGGCGGGCGGGCGGTCGGGCAGAGGCCGGGATGCGCGGGTTGGGTCCGTGGCGGCAGGGGCAGGTGCGGGGACCGGGCTGGAGGGTGGCGGGGAGTGGGATGCGGGGAGTGGGATGCGGGGCGCCCGGCCAGGCGGGGCTGGTAATGCCCGGGGCCGGGGACCCGCCGCGGTTACCTTGAGGATGAGATCGGTGTGGTGCTGGTCCAGCATGTTGGCCTTGCGGAAGGAGGTGATGATCACCCTGCCGTACCTCCCCGGCGTCTGCAGGTCGGAGTAGAGCCGGTGCTTGGAGCGGTTCACCGGGAAGAGGCTGTCCACCAGGTTCCTCTCGATCTTGGCCAGGCTGTGCGTGGGGGCCAGGAGGTGCTCCACGCTCTCCTCCACCTGGTA
The DNA here is from genome assembly GCF_964106895.1 of Numenius arquata. NCBI lineage: Eukaryota > Metazoa > Chordata > Aves > Charadriiformes > Scolopacidae > Numenius > Numenius arquata. Next base: position 54,254,601 of record NC_133576.1, read on the forward strand.
GCGGCTGAAGCTGGCGCCCAGCAGGATGGAGATGAGCACGGGCGCCGAGGCGAAGAACACCGGGTGGCTGGCGACGAAGTGGCCGAGCCGGGAAAAGGACGTCCCCAGCCCCCTGTGCAAGACCTGCCGCAACATCCTAGTGCGGAGGGCGCTCAGGAGGGCGAGCGCCGCGCCGGGGCCCCCGCAGCTCCCCCACGGCCCCCGCAAGACCATGGGGCAGCCCCGCAGGGCGCCGCCTCCCCGCCGGCCGCGGCTGCGGGGGGCCGGGGGCCGCCGCCGCCGCGCGTGTCTGTGTCGGTGCGTGTGCGGTGTGCGTGTGTGCGCGCCTGCCCGCCTGCGTGGGGCAGCTCGGGCGCTGGTCCTCCCGCAACGCCGCCGTGCCCGAGAGGAGTTTCCCGGCGCCTCGTTGCCTGACTTGCCACCAACCCGCCGCCCCTCGCCGCGGCCGCGGAGCGGACCGCGGCGGACGAGGCGGGGGAGGGGGGCGGGGGGGGCGGGGGAGCCCCGCCGCCGCGGCCCCACCGCCCCTCGCCGCGGGAAGGGGAAGGGGCAGGCGCCGCTCCCCGCCCCCGCCGCGGAGTTTGCGCGGGAGCGGGGCTGCCCGCAGACTGCTGACTAATCCCCCGGCCGCGGCAGGCGGGGCGGGCGCGGATAAGCCCTCCGCGGCGCCCCCGCCGCCGCCGCCCTCCGCCCAGGGGCGCGGGGGCCACGCCGGGCGGCGCCGAAGACGGGGCGGCGGGGCGCAGCGCGGCGCCTCCCGCCGGGGCCGCCCCGCGGGCCGCGCTTGGGACGCCGCGGCGCGCCCCGCCCCGCCCCGCCCGGCTGCCGGCCGGCTCCGCCCGCCGCCGCCGGCACCACCGCGCCGCTACATCCCCCGCCCCGCACACGGGGCGACCGGGTAGCGCAGGCTGCCCGCCTCCCCGACGGACGGGCGGGCGGGCGCCTGCCTCCCGCGGAGGGTGAGCGGCGTGCGTGCGTGTCGTGGGGGATGCTTTGGCTCGGGGACCCGCCGCCAGAAACGTGTGACCGCCTCCCCCGGGGGACCGGGGCGGGCCGCGTCCCGGGGTGCCCGACGGCGCGCCCCTCGCTCCCGCCGCGCAGCCTCCCGCGGGGGCGCGGCGCGGCACAGCCCGCCGGCTCGGCGCCGCCCGAGTGGGCATGTGCGAGAAACGCCGCACATGCCCATTAGGGAAGCCGGGCGCCGGCGGCGAGGCTGCCCCTGCCCGCCTCGCCCTCCCCAGCACCCCGGTGTCGTCCCGGGAGCCGCCCCGGGCTGTGTCGGCAGCGCCCGGCGTGGGGAGACCCGGCCGGCTCCGCCGCTGCTGCCGGTGCCGTGCCGTGCCGTGCCGTGCCGGGGAGCGGCGCTGCCCTAGCCAGAAGCCGCTGCCCACCTGTGTGGGGGGTACAAGCCCTCCCCACGGAGTGCGATCGAGGGGGTGGGGAAGGCAGCCCCGTTTTTAAACACAAATGGCAATTAAACAAAAGAAAGGAGGAGAAACGCTCGTTGGTCGTGGCAGCCCTGGCTGTTGGCACATTGGGGCGCACTGATTCCCACCGCCGTCGGCTGGCCCTGGCTGGGGTTTCTCCATCCAAAGGTGTCGGTGTTCCGAGTCCAGTTATGGCCCGGGCCAGTGGTTTTACAAATCGGCGGAAAGGAAGTTTGTGTTTGACAGCTGTTGGACCTGTTGCTGCATGGAACGGCAGCAGCTCCCTGTTTTGGTTATTGATAGACTTGACAGTCATCCTTCCTTTTACATTTCAGTAGTGTCTGACCTGAGCTAATGTTTTGTCACGGACGCTTCATGCACAAAACCTCCTTGACATCACTCCCGTCTCCTCGCTCACGGCTAGGTCACGCAGCTTGAATGCTAAACTCTTTCCATGTTTTACCGCTTCTCAGGTGGCAAGCGAGTGAATGGCTTGGTTGAGCAGTGCCGAGTTATGGCCAATAAGGTCCTCATGTCCCCTGGTTCTTCTGGACTTTGTGCCCAAGCCCAGGAATTGCTCCAGGCAGTACCCTGCCTGCGGGGCTGGCGTGGCTGCATCTAGTGTCCCCAATCCCGGGATGCTGGGGTTTGTAATCCTATCGTGCCTCTGCTTGGTTCCACGCCCATGCAGGTGGGTCCCTACTGCTTTTATCAGTCCTACATCAGTTTAAGAAAAAAAACAACAAAAAACCCCCAAGCATATAATTTGAAGAAAACCTCAAAGATGGAAATAGAAGCAGAAGTGCAGAGATGGGAGAGGATTGGGCCCAAGTTTGCTTGAAGTTCGGTATCAGGTCGGGTCGCAGAGCCCTGGTCTCTTGTCTCCCGGTCCAGCACTCTCGCCTCGGTGCCCGTTACCAGCTGTACACAGGTCACTGCATGGGCTTAGTCACAGTATTGTATATTACGGCGAAACATGGGGATGTGTCTAGAGCTTCATGTCATTAGTGACAAACAAAGAGCTTTTGTCATTGCTGCTGACAGTATCATCTGTGCTGATTTTTTTTTTTTTTTGTCTCCATTAAGTATATTTTATCATGATTAAAAATGAGGGGGATTATTATTTCAGTAACCATCCAGTGGCTGATTCGCAGCTTTCCACAGTACCTTAGGAAAACTAATTTAAGGAGGTGACATCCAGCGCAGTTCTCAGCACATTAGCACTGGATAAGCTATAGGTGACCCCAGGAAGGATATATCCATTCTGTGGGGGCAGAGAGGGAAGCATGTATCAGCAGTTCTGCTGGATGTTCCTCTGTCTTCCCAGACCAGTGTCTGTTTTATTGCCTGTTGTAACCAGCGTCAGTTACCTGGGGTGGAAATGATGTCTTTCTAAAGGTAGTTGTGGGTTTTCACCCCACAAAATTCTGCCTCCCCTTGGCCCAGGGTATTGCCCTGCCTTTGGGGTTGCCCGTAGGGGAGGGACACAGAGGGGTGGGATGTGAGGCAGCTTGACGTGTGCTGCTGGAAACACAGCTCAGCTGCGTGTGCTGTAACCGCACCGAGTCAAAATGTTACGCTGCCGCAAGCATCCTGTGGATGTTACCAAACCAGAGGGGAAACTTTCTGTGTACTCCTGACTCTGCAGCTAGTGAAATCACCTTGTTACTGACCGTCACTGCTCTGGCACTTCAAAAACTGCCATCAAAATATGTTCTGTGGTAATACGGTTGTCAGGAGTGGAGCAGCTGGAGGCCTCCCACAGCAGTCCGTGGGGAGCAAAGCACGGTTGAGGTCTCACCTCTGTCGTAGGGAAAAGCTCCGATAACTGGAGCTCTTGTTGGTAACACGTGGCGGGCAGTGTGCATTAACCTGCAGAGCATTAACCAGTTCTACCTATCTTTTGGAGGAAATGGAAGGGTAGGATTTCTATCACATATACGTGCTACTCTGCTCCAGCTCTGAATGGCGCTTTACAAAATAGATAATGATGTCTCATTGCTCTAGAGAGTTTCCAAACTAAATTAAGAAGAGAACGATGGGAAGAGATGATCATACAATGAGGTACAGATGCTGGGAAGAGCGGTAATGAGGGGGAGGACAATATGATTATGTCCTTTCAAAGCAAACGCCTCAGGGCAGCTACTTTTGGGGACAGAGTGTAAAAGGGAGATGGGGAAGACGTGACTCATAAAGACGGCATCTGCACAGGGTTCAAGTCCACTCTCAAGAGCAGACCTGTCCACTGTGAAACATTTGTTGACTCTCTGACCTGTGCAAAAAGACTGCCTCAACCCCGGCTCAGGAGCTCTCGAGGACAAACAGGTCTGGTGGCTTAGCATGAGACCATGCTGTCATTCCCGGGGTCTGCAAGGCCTGGATGGGTTGAGCGACCCCCGGCCCAGGCCACAAGGCTTTACCTTTTTGTGAGCACAAGCAGGATGCTTTGAGCATCCAGAAATGAGCAACTCTCTGTGCATCCGCTCAAATCTTGTTACGATGGCAAATTTAAAAACTAATGCGAGACGAAGAAGTGGATAAGGTTTTATTTAAAATAACCTCTTCCTCCTGCCTCGCCAAAAGGGGTCCAGTGAAAGAAAAAAGCCGAGAGAAGTGTTAGAGGGATTCCTGATGAGTAACTTCAGATGAGTGAAGAGGGCCTAAGGGAAAGGAAAGGTGGCAGGAGCAGCTGGGATGGCTGTGGGAGGTATGCAGAGAATTAGGATTTTGCATTGTTTAGTTAGGCATGAGGAACCAGAGAAGATATTTTAGGAGTGTGTGCAGGGGATTTAGTGCTGCGAATGGGGAATGATTTTTGCAACAGAGCACTGAGCAATGTGTGATGCAGGTTCCAGCTGGAGCTTGGAAAGAATGAGGTTACCCACAGTGAGGAGATGGGTAACAAAGCCCTTTTTTTTTTTTTTTAAAGGGAACTAAAAAGAAAATTTTCAAGGAGAGTTTAATAATTATGGCTAGATTCTTAAGGGATGCAAACCCTTTTTTGCTGAAGTTCCCTGCTCATTTATACCTGCTGAAAGTCTAGCTGGTGGTGTGCAAAGACACTGTGTTTTGTGCCAAGGGATCAAAACGACAAGTAGCCAGCCCAGGATGTCTGGGGAGAACAGTAGCTCTCATTGCATCACCCAGCCGAGCTCTGCTCTGTATTTCTTGGCCATAGGTCTGGGACCTGGGCCAATGCCAATTAAGTTGGCGAGGGCACAGACAAGGTTAACGATAAAGTTAATCTCCCATTGCTGATTGGTGAGGGAACCTCACAACTTGTAGCCTTTGTCCATTTGCAGTTAACAGAACAGCAGAGTGGAAGGAGACTTCCTCCATATTTCCAGCCTGGGTCCCGTCACAGTAGGAAGATTATCCAAAGGTATCTCTCTTTTCACTGATACATGCAGCAGTTCTCCCACAAAGATGGCAATGTGCTTATACTGAAAAGGGCTTTCTAGAAGCAATCATGGGAAACTCTAAGCTGGTCTTGGTGCAGTTAATAGTTTGTATTTAATTAATTAAATGGTTTGCTTTTCTCTTTTCGTCTCCTCAGTCCCACCTTCTCTTGGCTGGCACCAAAGAGTGGGGCATCATGGCCACAAACGGCATGATCAGAGTTTGAGAACCCTACAACTAAGGTGATTTTTTTAACTCTGCAACGAGAGAAAGCAGAAACGAAATAGAGGCTCAAAGCAGAATTTTTAGCATGTGTGATCTCTCTCAGAGTGTCCTTCGGGGCACGGAGGATGGGGCTATCTGAACAACAGCTGCCTTCTTAACCCAACGTACAAACCATGATGCAATAGCCTGCCAAGGGATGGCTACACATTTTGCAATGCGCATCCACAGATTTTGTTGCCAGAATTCAAGATGGCTGATTTCTTACCTCCTGAAACAGGCTACTGACAAAATCAATTGTGTTGAAATTTTTCCTTCAGCGTGCATAAGCCCCTAGTGTTCACCAAACGGAACGGAAGAGAGAGGTAAAGATGAAGAGAAGCTATGGCTGTGCACGCACTTTGGCGTTGTGCTCCCCAGTGCCCTGACGTTCTGCCACCCGTGACAGGACATACATACTCTAATTGGACTTGCTAATGCAGATCTTGGGAGAAGTCACAGGAACTGAAATATCTTTTTGCATCAGCTACGAGGAAAGAAATCCTCCCTCCTGCTCCTGCGCGACAACATCTCCTTTTTGCAGCCTGTCCTGTAAAATTCAAACACGTAAATGCTCCTTTTGCTGGCCCGTTCCTCCTACTGGATACAGGGATATATAAAAAGAATGTAAATCACCAAGAAATACTTTGACAGCTGGCACCCGATTCTTTCCCGAGTGCCCTGATGGTCACTCTTCAGCAGCTCTTTGCTGATTCATGAGGACTGCTAAGAGAAAGCGTGTGTGACTTATCTTTTATAGAGTGTAATAAAAAGAGGGAAGTGCCCTGCGTGGCTGGAACTGCAGTTCTGTGGTCTGTCTCTGAGATGCTCCATTAGCCTGCTGCTGGCAGTGATGACACAAAAATCGGAGATCCCCGATTGTACCATTAACATGAACAGATTGAAAAAACAAACTGGAATGTAACAGGGAGCTTGTGGTTTTTTTTTTTCTCTCTGCTTGTATGAAAACTCAGCAGAGGGGAAGGATGGTTCTGTTCCCTCGCATATTGGCATAGGCTGCACAAAAACACAACTCTGCTTTTATTAGGTTCCTCCCATATTATGTTAGATCTAGATCTACTTCTTAAGCTGAAGCCTTTGAACCGTCACTCTCTGGCTCTATTTTTGGCTAGTCTATCTGATATTTGTGATTGCCCAGACTACTAATCACAGCCTCTCACCTGTGTGTTTTAAAACAGTGACTGCTGACACTTCCATCAGCCTTAGGGAAGGGTCTTTCCTTTGCCATAAACAATAATGGCCTGAAAAAAAAGTCCTTCCTTGCAGAAAGATGGATTAAGATCTTATTTTGAAATGCAGTCTAAGTGGTCCTGATGTACTGAAATGTTACAGCTAATGTAAGCAGACGAGTCAATTTACAGCTTTCATACTACATTTTAAGAAACAAAACAAGCAGACAAGACAGCACAATATATCTGCCTGGTGTCCCAGTCTGGTTGATGTTAATTGAACGCAGTTGTATCAAATAACTGGATGATGCTGCTTCCTAAAAAAATACAGAACACATGAATTTTGTCAAGATCTTTAATTTGTCCAAAGAAGCAGAGGACAGACTTAAACAATATATTCTTTGGGAACAAAGTCTATGAGCCAATGAAAAAGCATAGCTGTGGATGTGTTATCCTGTGTAGACAATACAAAGTTCATGTTAGAATAAACCCGATGATACTCAAAAACCAATTATATTATTCAGGATTCAAGGGAGCAAAAGAAAAAAGAGGTATTATTTGTGGATAAATTATTTTAGAAAAATAGGAATTTATAATTTAAATATCACAGGCAAGTGTATGGCTTTTTTGCTTTAAGAGACAAACAGGTTTTAGTATAAAACAAAACATTAACTGGGAGTTTAGTAAATATGTCTGGAGACACTGGGATTTTGGCAGAGTGTAACTACTAGAATAGTTTGAAATTTTTTTTCCTGTTTATGTGTCTTCATACAAAACTGGGCAAAACAAGGAAGTTGCAAGTGAAAGCAAAAGAAAACACATGGAGCTGTTGAAATAGGTTAGCATCTGATTTCAAATTTAGGAACAAATACATACATATGCACACATATATACACATGTATGACATATCTATGACACATGTAAATGCTTATATATATATTTACATAGACGGGCTTAAATGCAAGAAAGGGACATTTAAGTTAGATACTAGCAAAATTTTCTGACAGTAACATCTTTCCGATAGTAATGTGGAGCACTAGAGTCACCTGGGAATGGTGTAGTCTTTCCAGTATTGGAGGATTTTAAAAGCAAAGTGGATAAATGTGTAAGGTGTGACATAAGTATTGCTAATCCCACCTTGGGGTAGAAAAATGGACTAGGTGTCCCTGAGGTCTCTGTTAGCCAGCACTATTTCCTGTGACTCTGGGATATAGCCAAAGGATGTTAGATGTTACGCATACACATCTGATGAAGTATAACAAAAATAGCCTGTGATTTGCAGATGCAGAGACACTTATTACTGAGCACAGAAGACAGCTTCTCCCTAGCCCACCTACAACAACAGAAAACAAGGGTTTGGTGGCAGTCCCTGTCAGAGCAGCCAAGCTGTACAGACAGGGCTGATCAGCCTATTTCTCCCCCACCTTACTGCTTCACATTCTGACTTATGCCCCCTTTATAGCCTTTGGCTAGGATTTGTGTCTCTAAAGCTGTTAGTAAAGACAATTATATAAATATAAATTACAGATGTACAGCTTTAGGACAGCACGCTCTGACTCAGAATTGTCTTTATACTGCTCTGTCACGTTCTTCCACCTGCATCTAGATTGCATATTGAGTCATATTGACAGTGTAGTTGGCTTTAAAGTAAGAGATCTTCAGTAAAGGACATTTTAACAAAAAAATCTTAATTTTTCTCCAGTCTTTCAGAATGTGTGCATGAACTGGTATCAGATTGACTAGATTTTAGACTATATCACGGAGGTTTTTCATCATTTAAATGGTGCAGCAAAGATGATGGACCAAAGACTGAAAGCTGCAGGAATCAGGTTCTACCACTGCTGTATGGTCACAGTCAATTCACTGTTAATATCCCCTTGCCTCAGTTTCCCCATCTTTAAAACTGGGATGAGAATGATTGTCTGCCTGCCACAGGGAGTGGAATGAGCATAATCAGCAATTTAACAGCACTTAGGAAATACAGTACGATATACCAATGTGGAGTTGTAGAGTATTCAGGCCAGAGAACCCATATTTGTAAGATCGTTCTTAATGTTATGCTTTGTTATGCTTATCAATTGTTATTAAATGTCAAAATGAGCAAAGTAATACAATAAAAAGTTAAGGGGAAGTGAGTTTTACTTGCTCTTTAGCCAGCCCATTTCCAGCTTCCCACAAAAATATGGATCCCATATAGCCATTGTCACAGTCCTGCCCCAAGTGCTTTCTCAATGTACACCAGGCACTGGCACCAGGTATGTGCTTGACAAGAGTTTGGGTGTACCTCCGTGCTGTTTCTCTGCTGTGCCTTGAGCTGCTGCTGTTCTTTCTCTCTGGTGCAAACATGTCTTTCTCCTGCACTGCTGTAAGTACTCATGAGTGAAGTCAGGGTCTGACTACAATCAGGAGAAAATAGTAGAAGAGGACCAATTAGGACCTTTAAGTAGCAAAGCAAACAAAACAAACCAGCCACATTATTTTAAAGCAGGAGATTGGCAATTCATACATCCCTTATGTTACATGTGATCACTGAACACATACCACAGCCATATTTTAATAGCCCTTAAAAATATCCTGTTACCTGCTTACCCCATGTTGCCATGTAAAGAATACGCAGGACAGTAGCTGAAGATTTCTTTGAGGATTATGTTTAGGGTAAGACAACAGTCTGTCTGGTTTTATTTTTAAGCACTAAAAATCTCCCGTGACAAAGCACGGAATGTACAGTTCTGGAAGAAACCCACTGCAGTAAGTCACAGGTGTACATTTTATGAGCAGGTGAAATGCATCCAGCATTTAATAGAGAGCACTTATTCTTAAGGCGTGCACTTTCAGTTCAGAAGCATTAGATATCTAAGCAGGTGTGCCTTCAAAGTAAGAAAACATCAGATTCCTTTTTCTCTTACGTGCTTTTCATAGGAGTGGCTTGATTTTCCAATTGTTCCTGGTGTTCCTGAGATAAAACCAGCAGCAGGGAATTATCCTACTGTACGATGTACATTTGATCTTTATAGGGTTTTGGGTTTGCTTTCTATGAAAGCTGCATTCCAAACAGTGCTTTCTGCTTATGAATGTAGAATTATATTATTACTGTAAATTTAACATATTCTTTTACATTTTAATTGAGGAGCTGGTGTTCTACCTGGGTAAGTGCCCATCAGCATTAGGTGACACACAATTAAAGCAGAGTGTCAAAACCTAATTTTCTAAGGCAAATGTTTAAAATCCCATCTGTGCCTATTTTTGGATCAAAAACCCTTATCGAGCTGTACACTGGCTTTCCTAGCAAATATGAACGTGCAGACCATGGCAGTATGAATCATCAGCTTGCCTCTGATCAGAATTCAGCATATATTCTGGTTTGTGTATAACACTAATTGAGTTCGGCTTTGCACCTGAAAGCACACACTTTATTTTGACTGCATGGGAATATCATACGAGTAAAGACTTTTATATTTCAATGAAATTTACTGTACATTTGAGGAAATCATCAGGAGTATTTTTTTCCCTCAAGGATGCTGCAAGCTTGCATTTTGGTTCATGGGAGATGAATGTTATTCCTAAGACTAAAAACAGTATTTCATTATTCTGTAATATTTATGTCACAGTAGTAGTTAGAGCCTCCTCTTGCTGTTCCTGTAAAATTCTTCCCAAATTCACTAAATCATAATAATCTCAAAAGTCACTATTTGCACATGCTTAGCAGATGGTTCCTAAGAGATGGCTGCTTAAACCACGCTGTATTTAGCATGCTCAGTTTGGGGCTTTGCAATTGCTTTTTTTGGAAGCCAGGGGCTGCTCTGGTGCCTGGCAATTCTGCAAAGTTCAGGCAGATTGTTTTCCTGTATCTTTTTCTTAATGCGTCCTCCTCTGACATCATGGAAGGTGAATTAGTCTGACTGGAATGGAGAGGAACAGAGGTTCATGGAAATACAGAAATCTTAGGAAGCTGATGGGGAATAACAGTGCAATGGGGAACTGGGACCAGCAGGTGGGATGTACCAGTAAGAAAGTGAATCCCAGGCTTGGGGAACGCGTTACTTATAGGACTGGGAAATGAACAGGGAGCTGTGTCTGTAACGACCACCATACGTCCCTCTCTTTGTATTCCTGGGTCTCTCCTATTGCCAGAGAAGAGTAGCGCCAATCACAGTAAAGGGAATGTTTCATCCTCCCTTGGAAAGTTTCCCTCTCGGCTTGTGAGGTCAAAGCCTGTATATTAAGAGTTCAGATCTGCCAGTGGGTCCTCTGAGACAATACTGCATGCAGGAATTCATATGGGGGAGGGGAAGCCGTTTCCTTTAAAACCATCCCCCCCAGCCTTCATTCCAGAATTTACATAAAGATATATATTTAAAGGGCACTCGGGTTGCAGAGTCAAGCACCAAAATGTTCAGAGACACCTAATTTGAGATGCCAATACGACCTTAGTTTGGCCTCTGTGCACACACATTTTACTTACATGGTAACACATTAGCTTTTTTTTTTTCAGGATTAAGCCCTTCCTTTTTAGGTGTCCAGGATCAATTAGGGAAGGAGTTAGAGTTGCATATGGAATGAGTCTGTTCCCTGGAGGCCAGACCCTGCGTCACTTGCCGTAGGTGCTGGAAGGAAGCTGTGACTGGAAAGAAGAGGAAAGAGGGAGAGAAAGGGAAAGATTCATGAGTTATGTAGCTGCATACCCTTTTGCAAATCGGATTTTGTCCTTGTTTCTCCCTGCTATGCCTGACTGCCTGGGGACTCCGATACTCAGGAGCTGGGAAGCATGATTTTGTCTGGGTAAAGGTATGGGAGGAAAGGGCTTGAGCGGGGAAGAGTTGCGGTAAGGTGGGTGAACTCAGCCTGAGCTTCTGCAATTTGTTATCTGTCTTCTTGTCAGGGCCAGGAGATCCTCGGAGTCAATGGGAAAATCAAGATAAGTGACACAAATCCCTGGGTGGCTGATCTGTAGCCAGGGGTCCAGGTGGCTTGGAATGGCCTGGACAGAGGTGAAGCTGGGAGGAAAAAAGGGAGTGGGATGTGAGGAATGGCCAGGCTTTGGCACAATCAAGCTCACAGATATGACAAAGAAAAAAAAAAAAAAAGAAAAAAGGTTAGCAAGAAAGGGAAACCTTCTGTAAGGTGGCGCCCAGGGTGCAGAGAGATCGCTGAGCTCTGCTGGCCCTGGGTAAAGCTTCACGATTTCTTCCCCTGTGCCATTTGCTGAGGCAAATGCCTTCAGCGCTCGCTGGGGATGCCGCCCGCCCGCGCCTCGGGCTGTAAACACAGAGGATCACCCGCCAGAGAAACTCGATTAGTTCTTCCGAAGAATGCAGTGCCTTCCATCGACACTGGTGCGGATTCCCCTTGCCCCCCAGCTCTTGGAAAGAGCCTAGGAAGAAGCTCGTCGGCTCCCGCCGCCTCGGCGGCCGCCGCGGGCCGTACCCCTCAGACAGCGGGGAGCCCCGCGCCTTTCCCTGCGGTGCGGGGTGGGGGGTAAAAGGGCAAAAAAAGGGGTGGCGAGAAGAAAATGCGGCGGCGGCGGCTCCCGACCCGCCGGACCTGCGGCGGAGGGCGGCCGGGCGGCGGCGGCCGCGGGGCGGCGGTGTTGCGCAGCGCTCCCGCGGGCTCCGCCGGGCCGGGCCCGCGCCCGGGGCTGGGACTGCCGCCCGGGACGGTGGCGGTGTTGTCTGGCGCAGGGGCCTCGCCCGCCCGCCTTGCCCCGCCGGTGAATGGCACCGCGGAAAGGCTCAGCTCCTGGAGCCCTCACGGGGCCCAGGAGCAATTTCGTGGCCGGGGGGTGGGTGGGGGTTGCGGGTGGCGTCTCCTGTGGCGGCCCGGCCCCGCGGCCTGGGCCAAGCTGGGAGGCTCGGGGCAGCCACGAGCGTCTCCAGCCTGGCTACCACTGTGCATTCACGGGCATGGAAGTTCTTCCCGATGCAGAAAGCCCGGAGGAGCGCTGGCTGGCGGGCGATGCCTCCCTGCCTGCTAAGATCGGCAGGGGACCAAGCCTGGCCTCGGCGATGGGCTGAGGCGCCAGCCCGGGTGTAGGAGCCCTGGTGTCATTTTGGGGAAAACAGGTCCCTGAACCGGACGCTTCGACTCCTCAGCTGATAAAGCAGCTGGTGATGCTAATGTGGGGCTGCGTTAAGGTTTAGACTGGATATTAGGAAAAATTCCTTCCCAGAAGGAGTTATCAAACATGGGAACAGGCTGCCCAGGGAAGTGGTGCAATCACCACTCCTGGAGGTATTTCAAAGATGGGTAGGCATGGGGCTGAGGGACATGGTTCAGTGGTGGTTTTGGCCATGTTAGGTTAATGGTTGGACTCTGTGATCTTAAAAGTCCCTTCCAATCTAAACTATTCTATGATTCTATGTGAGTGTTACCCAGCCGGCATATCAAATACGAAGCAATACAGTATTTCTACCCAAAAGAAATGGCCAGTCTCTATTTTTTTTTCACCTTCCAGATACTGCTGCAGAGAAGAAAAGCAAATCTAATGCCACGGAAAAGCAAGACCGAAGGTGTAAGAAGCTAGGAACAGCCCTGGTACAGCACTGAAGTATAGGAAGTCAAAGCATTTCTGAGCAGCAGCAGCAGCAGACGAGTGTCTCTGAGCAAGTGTCAGAGTGTCTTGGCAACAGTACAAGATGTCTGCAACTTTCCTTCACTTATGCAGAAAACACGTCATGTAGGCAGTGCAGTGGTGCGTGAACACAGCAGTGTAGGCTTGGTTTTGAAATATTTGCATCAAGAGCAAAGGCTTGTTTGGTCGATTTAGGGAGGCTGAAAATTTTGTGACAGAGGCTATGGCATTTCTCTCTCTGGCCATTAATTGGTTGTTACAAATCTGCAGTGCAGTCATGGTTTTTTTTTTTTTTTTTCCTTCCTTTCCTCTCCTTCAAATTATTTATTCTAATAATAATATTAGTTTTACGTGGTGTAGAACATGAACTAGTTTCTTTGGTAACCAAGTTAGTTACACACCCACACAAAGTTAGAATCTGCTAGGTGCAGACATTTTCCCTTTTAGAAAAGATGTGGGTTTTGAAAACCACAGCAGTAGGGCAGCAGTATATGTTCTCAGGGAGTCATTCCAAAAAAAGTTCCATATACCATATGCAGATTTATGTCTAAGTCCTGATCTTTTGTTTATACACACATATGGAACTTGAATATATTACCTATATATTGATTTCTCCAGTGGCTTCAGGATTATATACTCCTTTCTCATCCCAGTATTTCATCCTTTCCACTTCCCCCCTCACTCCTCCCCACTTGTAGAGAATAACTGGCTGTGGAAAGAGCATGCAGGAGGAATACAGTGCAGGTGAATAAGCTTGAATAATCTTGCAAATACATGCTGCATTGCTTCTTACTTTATTTGGTGTAAGTAAAACTTTGTGCTGTTCCTTAATTTCCCCCCTGAAATTATAGAGGCGAACTGCAGTGGCTTTTGTAGATAGCTTCTTTTTAGGGATTTAAATAAAAAAGTGACCTTTGCGTTCTTGGTAGATTTTGAAAGCAAATAGGTACATGCAGTATTAAAATTAGTTTGTGATTATGAATTGTAGCAATATGACTAATAATCCCTCTCATATTGTCTTGGTCACGATCAGTAGTTTAGTCTATAGCAGAACCAGAAACCTGCAGACTTTTATTGCACTTTCTCTAGTTACATGTCAAATCCCCACAGAATTAAAACATGTAAATTTTTAAACATACTTCCCTTGTTTCTGCATATGAGGCAAGATGGCACCAGTACCTGAGAACTGAAAGGGAGCCATAAACAGAGGCTGACAAGGCCATTTCATTGTTCTTGTCTGAAGCGTTAAAAAGGAAACAAACAATAAATAGGGGAGAGTGAATTAGAAGGTTTTACTTTCTTTCCTTTCCTGTTCTGAATCATCAGCCATAAACCAGAAAAGTAGGTATGTTTTTAGTTAAATATGTTTTTTATGCTAATGCGATGCCTTTTAACTGCAGTTCTTCCAGAGTGGGAAAAGCCTGACACAAATACAGACAGCACCTGAAAAGTACTCTTATGCAGTACTTCTTATTTCATAACACCCCTTCCTGCGCTACAACAAAGTACATAACATGCTGTGCAATTCTGCACTAGAAAGCTGGAAGAGTTGCCTTTCCTAGTTTACGGGAGCCTGGTGAAGATTGAGCTGGGTGATGTGCAGTAAGCACTTTTTATAGTACTGCATAGTTAAAATTTAATCCATTATAAATAAAAAGTAATGAAAACATTAGTTGGAAGAAAAGCCTGACTTGAAGAAAACAGTCATGTATTGCTACCCTCCTCTGGGTCACTTATGTCATCCTATGGCCACCTCACTTTCTTCAGCCTGCAGGGAACATTTCCCTCTGGGCTTCTGCACATTCTGCTGTCTCCTCCTGGTGCCAGACACAGCCCTTTCTGCAGCATCTTTCTCAGGCGCTTCCTCCCTCTCATTGCCATTGCCATAGAGACAGCGTGTGCCTATGCTAGACACCGCAGGGATGTGCTCACCCGAACCCGGGGATGGCTGGAGAAGGCAGACCATGAGCAGACCCGGAGGCTTAAGGTGTTGGGGAGAGGATTGTGTGGCCAGGGCCTGATCTGTGGAGCTGTTTCCGTACGGAAGGGCAACAGGCTCCAGAAATCCTCAGCAGGTGAAATGATCTCATGGGGGGCAGCCCAAAGGCTTAAGGAACTCATTCCCGATGCCCTGGGTTATGTGAACTATGGCCTAACACTATTTCTGTTCAAGATGATGTATAGCATTATTTCATATTCTCAGTAATAGCCAAAATGCTGCTGTAGAGCAGGAAGGCTGGGCTTGTAATACAAGAGCAAAGCAAGGACTCAAGTCAGCCCTGATTGCCTGCTCTGGCCCAGTGTTTCTGTGTGGTCCTGACCAAATTGTCTTCCTCAGTTTCTTCTCTTCAGAATATAGGTGTTACTTTCTTTTCCCCCTTTGCAGGATAAGTGGGAGCCTATGCCTATCATCCAACCTGACCTCCATGCACATACAAGCTGTCCAGTCACCTCCACGTTTGCTCCAGAACAGGTCTATTGCAGTCCCTGAAGGATTCTGCAAGCTTGAGGACCTTTGGTGCCTTGCCATGGGCATGTAGTCTCCTGCCTCCAGGCGAGGCAGGCTCCAGGCGAGATGCCTCAAAGCATCTGGTCCATTACCAGGTATCCTAAAGTCCAGCTTGTAGTAAGTAACATTGGCACTTTGGGTCTAAACTGCAGTTGGAGTAACAGGAGTGTGGGTACAAAATACATAGTGACAGCGTTTACTGCTGTAAGCCTATGCTTAGTCCCAAATGAAGTAGCACCACCACCGTAATAGGAGTATATATGGTGAGGAGTCTGGAGAACAAGTCTTACGAGGAGCAGCTGAGGGAGCTGGGGTTGTTTAGCCTGGAGAAGAGGAGGCTGAGAGGAGACCTTATCATTCTCTACAACTACCTGAAAGGAGGTTGTAGAGAGGTGGGGGCTGGCCTCTTCCCCCAAGTAACAAGCTATAGGGCAACAGGAAATGGCCTCAAGTTGCACCAAGGGAGACTGAGATTAGATATTAGGAAAAATTTTTACACTGAAAGGGTTATGAAGCATTGGAAGAGGCTGCCCAGGGAAGCGGTAGAATCGTCATCCCTGGAAGTATTTAAAAGACAGGTAGAGGTGGTGCTTTGGGACATGGTTTAATGATATTTTTTTTTGTCAGTGTTAGGTTGATGGTTGGATCCGATGATCTGAAAGATCCCTTCCAACCTAGACAGTTCTGTGAGTCTATGATTCTACTCTTAAGGTGAGTAGCAGCTATAGGGCAGAACGTTGTTTCTGCTGAGCTGGTGCATGCCCTCTCCCATGCCTGCAGGTGAGAGTAGTGGGAAAGAAATGGAGAGCAGAGTGAACCATACCCCCTTTTCCCCCAGCTGGGCACTGCACTGGGGAAACTGGGGCAGCATGCTGCATCAGGGACAGACCCAGAACATGTGGCGTGTCTACGTGCAGGCGCCTGGTGCAAAGACCCTTGGTCCTGCTGGCCAAGCGGTGTCCCCGGATGGTAAGACAAGGTTAACAAACATGCACTCAGGCTAATAAAGCTTGACTCTCAATGGGGCTAATTAGCTTCTATACAGCAACATGGCAAAACGAGTGTCAGCTCTGCAGCTGAACGACTGGGCACAGTCCCATGCAGAGCTGCTCTGCTTTCCTTGTCTCCTTGGGAGAATCTTCTCCTTGTGCAGCAGTGGTAAAGCCACAAGGGCGAGGGATGCAGCTGCCAGTAAGGAGTCGAGGTACAAAGGTGGTATCCATCATTACTGTTGTTTTAACGATAGCTGAAAATAGTGAAGACCATCATTTACAGATACAGTTTCACATTGATATTCTAACACTCTCAGCCCTGGTTAGCCCGATTTCCCTGCTCTTTCTTCTTTTCTCTATGTCTTCACGAAACACGTCTTAGTCCACAGCAGCCCTTAAAAATGTGTAAGAATATGTTAGCATGCAGGCTGCAGTAAGCACTGCTGTTACTGACTGTGAAGAGAAACCAGCTTGTAAGAAAACTTGGTGTTAGCTCTACAAAGCAGCTCAACAGAGCCTGTGCCCTACGTGGTGCATGAGTATGCAAACTTCTGAGGGATGTCTGAAGAGGGAATAAGTTGTCTAAAAAAGAAGGTGATAGGGGAAAGTTCCCCTGTTTTTATGCTCTCAGCCTTCTGTTGTGAATTAGCAGCTGAAACTCATCATGGGGCCCTTATTAAGAGAAGCTCTACTGAGACCATTTATTACTTTTGGGTTTGTGTGCATGTGCTTATGTTGGCTTATTTACTCAGGCCACAACTGTTGTCCTCACCTTGAATGGAAGGGATGGACGATGTGGCTCAAGTACCCGCAGTGTGTGGAAATCCTTCTGCATATCTGGTCCCTAGGTCAAGCCTGGGCTTCCTTTTATGAGGTGTCTCTCAGTGTTTAGGTTGCCAAACACCACTGGCTCTGAAGCAGAAGCACCTAATGTTGCAAAGGCCTTATAAGAGCTTTACATTGCTTTCATCAAAACTTGGGGTAAGCTCATAATAATGGCCTTCATGCGCTGCAAATACATTAACACACTTCTCTGAGACAGAGCCTGCTTCCATTATGCTGGTTCCTGTGGCACACAGGAATTATTGCCTACCAGAGAAGTGTTAAGTGAAATGTCGCCAGGGGATTATCACCTCCCGTCCCTGCATGTTTTTGCTAAACTGAGCAGGAGAAGAGGAGCTCCCACTGCCCTGCTAGGAAGCCTTGAGGAGGAACTCTGGTTTCGCTTTGTTTTTAAGTCTTTTTTTTTTTTTTTTTTTTCAAGAAGGGGAGAAGAAACATTGCTTTGCTGTATGTTTTTCTGGTGTGAAGACCTGGCCTTCCACAGCTTGTTTCCAACACTCTGAGCTGCTTTTGTGGCATAGCCCAGGAAGATTCACCTAATGTGAGGCTCTCCCACTCCCCATTTCCCTGCATGCTCCAAACACATCTCTGATGGGGTTTTAATGTCTGTGCGTTGCTTGCAATGTAAGTTTAGTTGCTTGTACCTTTTGAGTTCATTGTATTCCTCATCTGCCAGCCTTTGCTGCCAGCACAAGCAAAGGTTTTGTGACCTTAGTGTCTTTTACTTACCCTGGTCACTCTCATCTTCCCTAAGATCAATGTGCTGTGCTGTGAACTCTGGTTATTATTCACTGTGATTGTTGCCTAATTGTGATTTATGCAAACCGGAGTTGCCTCAGATGAGGTGTATGTCCTCCTGAGCTTGTGTATACGTGCAGTTGACGGCAAGATGAAAATTGCTTGACACGTTGGTATTTTATGATGTTAGATGGGTACATTCTAGAACGTATTTCAGTTGTGTCATGCTGTAGTAGCAGGTGATCATAAGACATTTTCTACAGCAAATATAATGGCTGGGACAAAGATACACGGATTTAGGCAGTGATAGATTAAAAACTAATTGTGGTGCAATGCTGATGCCAGTTTAAAAGGTTAAACATTGAAAACAGCATTTGAGGTTTTCAAGCTTCTGTCAAAGCAGTCCTGCCTCGGCCAAGCTGAAGAGCTCACCTCCTCTTTATTTTGCATTTTCCCATGTGTTCCCAGGCACAGAAGGCACCTGATGTACAGGAGCAAAGTTGCAGCCCCTACTTGAGGACGGCCCTGGGCAGGGCACAGGGTGAGCAGTCATGGCCCAGGGCCGGAGAGGGGACAACGAGCTGCTTCACCACTCATGCCTGCCAAATATGGTCCCTCTTCTTGCCTGGAGAAAGTATTATCTAATCTTTGTGAGACAAATAAAAATCATAAGCAGGCAAATAGGAGCGAGGGAGGAGAGAAAGGGAGGTAGGTAAAGCAAGGATAACACCATTCCTCACTGTAGCATGAATGTATCTCGGGGTCCATGTAATTGCAGCCTTTCCTCCTCCCTGTCTTTACCCTCCCACCCCCTCTCCAGACAGCTTGTGTGGGAATTGGAGTGAGGCGAGGGAGATGCTTCGGGGGCGAACTGAATATAAAGAAGCATGTGGAGCAAAATACAAGAGCTTGGGAAGAGGCAGCAAGCGTAGGGACACAATCAGACAGATGTCCTGGGGTAGGTCTGCAGCTGAACGTGACTCAAGTAGAGCACATGCACTCCTCAATCCAGACCTTTCCAGCATTGTGGCTGGGCATACTTTTCTGAGAAAAATTAAGGATATTTGAGTTGGAGGTGTTGACAAAGCAGTGAAGGTGGGGGTTGCAGAAAAAATCTGTGTCACAGAGGTGGCAAGGAGGTGACGTGCGGGACCCATGTTGCTGAGGGTACAGCTGGGGAGCTTGAACTTGGCACCCGCAGGGTGGAGGAAATCGCCTGCTTGCCGATCTGCAGAACCAACACTTAGAAAACTTTGGCTTCTTGCAAGGCCTCCTGTGAGAGACTTTATTTTCTGTGACTCAGCTTCCATAACTGCTAAACAGAACAACAGTGTATTTGTCATTGTCATGGGAGTCAGCGCATCAGTGCTGGAAAATTGCTGTGAGGTCTTTGGATGGACAGTACCATGAAAAGCACTTTAGTCAAAGGATCATCGTAAAAACACTTAGCCCGGTATCCTACCGTTTCTGTTTTCAAATAGATATTCTTAATGCCATGCTCCGCAGAATGAGCTAGTGTTGCTGTTAATTTAAAAGTGACTTGCAATGTCTTTTCTGGTTTTGTAATTTAAAAAAAAAAGAAAAGCCTGCTTTGTTTTGCTTGCTGGCTCCTTTTTAAAAAAAGGAATAATTTGTCTTTCTTCTTTTGATTTCATGTTTGGGAGATGTAAGGTTAGAGCTGGATGAAAATTGGAGGGTTTTTTTTCGAACATTGACTTTTATCCAGTCAACAAAAACCTGTTGAAATCCCAGAATTTAAAAAAAGTAAATTCTGATAGGGAAACAATGAAATGGGGAGATAAAATGGTTTCTGAAGTACATTTTTGCTAAATTTTGTGGGCTATTGAAAATGTTACTGTCATTATTTTGCCCCAATCGGAGCCAAATGTAGGTCTTGCAGGTAGTGGGAGAAAGCTATTTTGCAACAGGGGAATCTGCTCAGGGAAACTGGCCCAAGCAGAGGTGGGGCATGGATCTATAGCCCACAGCAGGGAAATGTACCATTACAATGAAATCCAGCTGAACTGCTTCGAAACATAAGCATTTTGTGTTAAAATAAAATATTTACATCTGAATGGGACTACCTAAACCAAGATACTTTTAAAGGTTTTTATGGTTAGTGAAAACAGAAAGTAACATCAGATATCTTCCTTCCTGCCAGTATTTTATTATGTGGGATACGCACTGTCTGCTGAAAAATCCTTCCAATATAAAGTTTCTAGTCCAATTCTATGTAGGATGAATCCAAAATACAGTGGCTGTAGTGACTGTCTCTTAACCCCTCCCATACTTCAACGTATTTGTTAGTCACTACTGAGATTAAGCGTGTTCTAAAATGTTAGCTATCTGATAGCAGGGGAGAATAATGTTATGAGAAGCATTTTGCTAAATTAGTAACTTTGTATTCCAGTAAGAGTATTTTAATATGATACCTTACTCTTTCTATAATTTGTTCAAATTAAGTTGGATTTAATGTTGTCTGGCATGATACTACTGTCAAGTTAGGGCTATACAACAAGACGTGAGAGTTCAGATACATATGTATGTGATAGACTATTATATATTATTGTATACTATGATACACTATACATATATACTATGATATACTCCTATATTTAAGAGAATTCTGTTAAATTTAAGATTCAGGTTTTAGCCACCACAACACACTAAAAAAATCTGAATTCTAATTCTACCTACATGTCGTTGCTGAAAAACCAGAAGAAAAAAGCAGTATGACACCTAGAGTACACCTATAATGATTTCATTTGTTGCAGAGTCATCCATCAGCAAAATGATAACCAGCCAACCCTTTTGTCAACAGAGCACTATTAAATTTATCATTTAAGTTGGTAGGTAAACAAGAGAGTTAATGAACCAGCGACAAGTTGGTCATGATGGACAAGAAATATAGAGATTCTGCATTACCTTCTCCCTTGTTCATCCTTTCATACCTGTGCTATTTTGATTTGGCACCAGTTTTACTCCTGTTTTACACTTGTCTTGCACTACAGTAAATAATTACACAAAGATGAAGACAATTGCAAATCAGGCTTGACATATTTCACAGAGCAAATTGCAGGAACCGTAGTTAGGACTCCTTAGGTGCTTGCCCTGGTTTTGCAAATCACTTGCTATGTAACCTTGGACAATTAACCTTTCTGTGTTTCTGTTTATCTAACTGTACTACCTCCCGGGGTTTTATTAGGCTTAATTTATCAATCACTCAATACGCTCTTATAAAATATTTTGAAATCTCTGCTGAAGGAGACCAGGTAAGTGCAGAATGGGATTTAGAAGTGTAATTTGCCTATTAAACTTGGTTTGTAGCTTCTTTGATTTGCTAGGTTTTGTGAACAGAATTTAATCCAAAATATTTAGCAAGTACAGATGGAGAAAATCAGGAAAGGGTTATCAAGATCATGGATATTTAAAAAGACGAAAGATCTCCAGAAGTGGTTAATGGGTCTCTTTAGGCATGATATGATGCTGAGTCTTTCAAACAAGCTTAAATAAATTAATATTTGCATTAATATGCATTACTCAGCAAGGTATTCTCAACATTTTTAACTTGCAAGGCAACCATGAAAGAGTTGGAAGATTTTAAAAAAAGAGCTGTAAATAAAGCTACTCAGAAATGACAATTTCCAGGTTTTCTTCTTATCTTTTAAATGAAAGTTTCAGTCACCTCAGAGAGAAGCAGAATTTGCAAGGGACTTGTCTGAGCTCATGCATTTCTGTAACTGTAAGCTTTAAGATTGTAAGTCTGCACTTGAGGAGGACAGAAAAGCTTTTTTTTTGCTGGAAACTCCTTCTTGGATGTAGGAAATGGCCTTCACAGAATGGAATTTTCTAATGACAATTATTTTTGGTCAGAAAAATTCCTGTTTAGACTCCTCTGTAGAAGATAATATACTATAAACTCTGTTCGAAGTTTCATGTACTGGAGACTATCCTTTACTCTCCTTACACCAGTGCAAACTGGGAAGGTTTTCACCAGAGGAGGTGAAAGCAGCTGGAAAACTAACCCCAAGCTCACAGGTGCCAAGGGAAAGTACAGCAGAAACCAGACGTGATTAATGTATGAAGCAAGGAGCAGGTGTAAATGCCCATTTTCCTGTTTACTGGGAGAGCGCCCCAGCATTAGTTGGCGGAGGGAAAGGACAGAGTGACCTGCAGATAGGCTGTTGGACACATTGCATTGTAAATAGATAATGAGGAAGGAAAAACAGATATGCAACCATCAGGGAAGGTAGCCACAGAAGTTGAAAGAACTAGTATTTTATAATGAAGGAAGGTCTGGTGATATATGTTCTGTACATAAAATGACTCAAGACATGATGTTAAGACTGTGTATTGTTTCATTTAGAAATCAATCCTGCATGCTAAATAGCTGTGGTAACATAATTTCTTTCCTGATTAACAGGGCATTTCTCCGTCTTCTGAAGGCACAGTGCTGAAAAAAAATAAATCCCTTATTTTGCTTATTGCAATGTATATTCTAGGATTTGGAGAACTTGCTGCTCCACCCAGGGAGCATAGGCGTGAGCCAGCTCAATGCCAGGCTCAGGCTGCTGACTTTGCTTTTCTTCAGTGAGCACTGCAGCCCTTTTGCCTCCTACTCCCATCCCGAGCTGCAAACTAATAAGGTTTTTTTCTCCTGCCGGCTGCAAAGACAGAAAGCAATTGAAAGAGTGTCGTACCTATGCTGAAATACTTGGGAAGGGCTGGCATATTATGGGATAGGAAGGTCATAGCAGTGCATAGATATAAGAGGATAATTAAATTGATGTGAGAGTGATTTTTGCAGTTTGCTCATTCTTAAGCTGAAGGCACATCTTTAACTTTACATCTGTTTCGGAAACACCGTGGTTTATTTGTCATTGCAGGAGCTTAATTTTGCCTGGTTTCAAGTGAATGTTTTCAAGTCCAGGAGGTGAATGTCTAATTCTCTGCTGCCTCGCGCTCTGAGTAGTCACTCAAGTTTGGGGAAAGCACCCCTCTGCGCTGCCAAATCTGACCCTGCCATTCAGCTTTGTGGCAGCATTTCTGGCTTGAGTATGGGAACCACCTTGTCTTTCGTTCTGCAAGGCAGAGGAGGCTCAGACCAGAGGACAGGAGTCACAGTAATGTTGCTGCTCTGTCCTCAGCATGGCATATCTTTATGTTTTTCATCTGTTTCCTCTAAGCGGAGTAAAAAGTGGTTCCACTCTATGCGAATTTCTGTTCAATCATCACTAAGTCTGGTTTAGGGGGTACAAGTTAAAGTCTCTCATACTTTCTTTGGGGGTGCAAGCTTATTAGGGACAGGCGCTGATTTGACTGTCCTTACAAGTTAGAAGCTTCTGAGTGATGTTGCTACTGGGCTGCCACATTGACCTTCTTAGAGAGCCTGGTATTATCATACCTTGGTGACTGATTAGCATATCTTGAGTGATTAGCATATCTTGAGTGGCTGAACACAGGCAATTTCTTTTACTATGTGGCCATTCAATATTGGAGATAGCAGAGGCCTAAATTTCCATGGAACGAATGCATTTTTACCTCTATTATCAGACTCAGAATGAGATAACTTTGCCGGTAGATCAATGGTGTCTGGGAGCACAGTGTCAGTCCTGATGAGTCACCCTCCTCTCGCTAAGTGGCTTGCACACAATTCTGGTTCCTTTACGCAGGGTTAATAACACTAGCACAGGGGATGCTGCTCTCTTGCTGGCTAACACTCTGCTTTCTGTTCAGGACTGGGCTCATCATTGTGTCAGTTTTTTTTATCAGCCAAGAAGTTGTAGTAAGCGAAAACCTTTGAAAACCCCAAATCATTCATCAACAGTTTATACATTGGTTGTTGAATAAATTATTTGTGAGCATCACTGCACTGCTCTGTGTGGAAGAGTTACAAGCCCCTGGCTTTGCTTACTAAGTCCTATCCAAGCTTTCCTTGGTCGGTTCCACTCTCTCTGGCATTTCCTTTTTCCATTGCTTTATTCATAAGGTGGTGATTTTTATCGCTCTCTGCTCAGTAATAATGTGGTTCCTATCCTTCCTGCAAGAAGAAATTTCTTATTCTTTTTATTACGTATAATCATTCTTTCCTTAATTTATAGCATGTCATGTATTATTCAGTGACATCTCTTGGCTCTGATTACAGGTTCTATATAATCTTACACACTTCAAAAATGATTGTTTAAATTACAATAAAATAATATCCAGCTCATTTATCTGGTGAATTTGTCTTTCATTTGCAGTTATCGGGGCCAATGCTTTATACAAAAGAACTTTCTTCAGGAGCCTTGCAGGGAGGTGGAGCTAATGTGCTGGGATTCCTTGAGAAAGAGAAAGAAACAGCCCTGGGGAGCACTACCTGCCTCAAAGGAAACATGTTGAGGTTTGGAGAGAAATGGCACAGAATCTGTAAATCGCTGAAGGCCTGAACCACAGTGCATTGAAGACGGTGGGAGTGATGTCAACTGATGGCAAGTTGTGGTCTTAGCAGGTTTTTGAATTCTTCCAAAGGTGGACAAGTGAAGGAAGCTTTCCTGTCCTCCTCACCACCTACAGACAGACTCAGAGCTCATCCTAAGGGACATATGAACACCAGCACTGTTGTGACTCCATCTCTCTGCCCTCTTCTTGTGGCATGAACCAGTGAGAGCCAAGTGTGGTTTGGTTTGATTTTAGATGAGAAGAAGACTCGTACAGGAGGCAGGTCAATGGAGGGGACCTGCTTTTAGGAAGTGGAGAAATGAGGAGAGGCTTGAAAAGCTGCTCTTCCTTGACCCTGATGAAATTAATTTTCATACTGTTTCTCAAGATCAATGAAATCATCTGTGCTGTGGTATTTTCCCATCAACCCAGATACAAATTGCTTCTATTAATAGTTAAGTACTGTGGTAGTGTTTTGCAAACCCTATTGGAAATTGGGCTTCTGTTGGTTTTAGCAGTGGACACACACAGAAGACAGCATACCTGCTCCTTTTAACTGCTAGTTTCAGCCGAAACATGCTGCTTCTTCTATTTCCCCTTTTCCCATCTCTGGTCCTCTCCTTGATTCCAGATACCTGCTTTCTGTCTGAGGGACAGAGAATTTTCTGCTGTGCTGTTGAACAAACAATAAACCGCAGTGCAATCGTGTCTGGGCTAAACCCCGGAATAAAGCTACTAGAAGTATCCAGACTTTTCCCTTTCTTTGTGAAGACCCACAGACTCAAGGGAGGAGACCTGAGAGTGCTGTTAGGACTGAGTGCAGTTGATGGGAGTTAGGAGTCTAAGCTGGCTCCCTGGTCCTCTTTCAGCTCCCTGGTCATGAAGTAATGCAAGATGTCCTCATGAAACCACCTTATTTCCCAGAAAGATCTTTTTTTTTCTTGCTCCTTCAGGCTACCTCTACTTCAGAAGAGGCTGCTGGATGCTACTGTAGCTGGTGTAGATCCTCTGGCCACCTCTATGTTTGGCGGGAGCCATTTCATAGGGAAATCACTACTTCAAGCCTCAGCCCTCCTCCCAGCCAGCTCCAAGTCCAGATGCCTTGAAGGGAACACAAATCCTGCCCAGGAATTCATTTTGTCTAACTTTATTTTCTCAAGCTAGTGGTACATCTAGGTCCTCACCCACGGGGCAGACCAAATTGATATCAATGTTTTGTATTGTGCACCCAGTTCCAACCCATATTGTAAAAGCAAAATGGCACATACCAAGGAGAGGGCATGTCTCTTCAGTCTGCTACAAAGATACTGTCGGATTTCTGGCCAGACATCCAGCTTTCTCCCTTTTGAGGGAGAGGGAAGATGCTGGGTGTCAGTGCCTAGTCTGAGCCCCTTGACTTATGCCTTTTGCACCTTTGGGTTGGGTGTGGGGTCAGTTGCAGTGGGCAACTCCTCCCCAGCTAGTGTTCCCAGGATGGCACAGAAACCACGTCTAGCACGAAATCAGTTCCTATTAGCAAAACTTCCCACTGGAAGCTTTCATTTACACTCCCAATGCCAGGAAAAATAACACATTCCTTACCCTCCTCACACAGAAAGTTCCTACAAGCTCTTTTATCAAATAAAAGCAAGGGAAGGTTTTTTTTGTTGTTGCTTTTTGTTGAAGATTCCTGGCTGAAAACCCGCAGTACCCACTCTTCTCTCTGGTTAGGATCCAGCACTGCAGAAACTCATTTTCGCTACAGTTCAGCTGAAAACTTTAAAGACTGCGGACAGGAGTTGGAGCAGTCTCTGGGTGCTGATTCTTGTCAGGTTTATAGATGTATTCCTAAGCAAGTCGTTTCTGTTCTCTGCAGGATGTTGCTTCTATCTCTATGGGCTAGGTTATGTAAAAATAATAGCAGAAGCCTGCCTTAACTGGCAAAAACTGGGAACCTTGATTTTTCAATGAAATGCTGCCTTTTCAATCAATCCTCCTCCCTAATTAGTACTGCATGGTGGAGCTGATCTTGTAATAATGAAAAAAAAAAAAAAAGAGTAATTTGGTTGATGATTGATGGGAGAAAACCTGAATACATTACTAAAAGTACCAATCAGCTGTGTCTAGAGGGGGTTTAATACAAACCATATTTGACAAAAATCACGAGACAGATTTTTCAATATGAACCACTTGAGTCTCTCTCTCATGTAGGCATTATATCTTAATGTAGTCTGGTGTGACTTGGGGGGAGAAGCTGCCCCCACCGGCTTCACTTCGTGCACTAGGAAAAGTTACTGTGGATCTCTGCAGGCCTTACTGGAAAAAATGCATTTCACTGGGGTAATCTGAGTGTGCAGAGGAACGGAGTGGGCCAAGTCAGGCGCGAGATGTGGTTTTACAACACTAGGAATGAACACAAAACTGAGTTGATATGCCTTAATACAAGGAGTGATTGAGACTAAGAATTGCTTTGTTGTCTGGCACTCTTTTTCATCGGTTCCATTTTGAGGATTGATACTAACTAGTCTGAAACCGTAGGCCTAAAATGTTATACTAGCTTCACGCGGGAAGTATTTCCTCGGTTAAAATTCTCTTACTTTACTGCAATATTAACTCAAGCGAATAACTTGAAGGGATATGGTCTTTTGTTACTGACCTGCATTTGAGGAAATAGAGCTAATAAAAGTCATGCACTTACATCCCACAGGCCTCAGTATGGAAATACACAAGAAGCCAGAAAAATAAATTCCTTTCATCTAGAAGTAAAATCAGAAAGGCTTTTCTTAAGTGGTTAGATTGCTTCAGTCTTACAATGTCTTAGGAAACACAACATTATCAAAAATACTTTACAAAGGTATGAGCTTATGCTCTCTTGTAGCTCCTCCTAGCAAAACCTCCCTTATTAGAAGGTATTAGAGGTTCCCTGAAAAACCCCAAATCAAGTCTGTGAAGTCTCTTACACAGCTTTCATTGCTGTGGTATGGCCTGGCCAGTTGGTGGTGGCAGCTGGGATGCTGGGAGCAGGGATCAGAAGGAAACGGATCTGAACTGTGCTATTTGGAATAGGATTGCGTTAAAGGTAGAAACTTCCCTATGCCAGTTCACAGGCACAAAGGGCTGGTGGGTGTGGGTTGCATGCTATCCTTTTGCACTGCTCTCTGTGAGTTTGGAGGTATTAACTCCATCCAGCTTCACCTATTTTAACACAAGTGAGAGGGGTCAGGCTCCCTCCTGAGGACAGACTCTGTCAGTGGGCAATCCAGCACGCCCAAATTAAACTCTGAATTACCCCCTGGGGAAGTTTACATCTCTCCATGGACAACATAAGGATACCAGCCTCCTGTTTTAGGTGGCTGAGTTAGTTGATGTAAATGCCCCCATATCACTGTATATGCAATCTCACATCACAGCTGTGGTTTCTCTCAGAGTGAGCCAGGGCAGAAGCTAACTGATTGCAACCAGGCTTTAAAAGGAAACGTAATTAGATGTAAGTCACCATTTCAGAGCAGTTGTGCTGACAGCTAGGGGATTAATTCTGCTCTTACTTATTAAGCATATGCTCCAGATTTTTGATATAATTTAAGTTGAAGAGAATATTACATGACAGGCACCCCTTTAAACTTTTACAACTTCTTGGATCTCCTTCCAACGTTAATTGTAATCCCAAGCGATGAGCCTACCCATTTAATAATATGAAGTCAGTAAAGTATTCTGCCTCTGGTGAAGTGGTTGCTGGGTGTGGGGAGTTGTTCTGCTGCTCCCGTCAGAGTATCCAGAGCATCCAGTCTGCACACTCCTGTCCGCAGATGCGGTCAAGGCTGGTTAAGGGACTCAATCCTGCAGTGGCTGGTGTAAGCTGTTTGCTCACAAGGAAAACAAAACCTCTTGTCTTGTAAACTGCTTGATCTTCCCCTCTGCTCTGCTGTTCCTGGCTCTTCCCCTTCTCCACTTATTGTGGAAGAAGCTTGGGAGCTTCCTGATCCCCTGGAGTTGTGGCACCCATCACCCTGGCATGCATTTACAGACTGTACTTATGAACTGTAAGACAAAAAGATGTCTCAACTAAGATGAGCAAGTGTTAATGCAACATGGTGCTGCAACACTGGGAGTGCTGCAGCCCCGAGGCATGGGTTTTCAAATATTTAAAGACCAAAAAACCTCATGTAAGCAGCTAACTTTCAGCAAAGCATGCTCTATGGTACTCATGGGACCAGGACAAGCTGGGTTAGAGAGGGAGATGACAACATGGGGATTTCACTGGGTGGTTTTGGAGTTGAAGTCTCTGTTTCTCTTCAAGATACAAGAACATAGGTGTTAGTTACCCTGCTGAGAGAGACTGGGGGGCTCACAGGTGGCACCCAAGCCACGGCCCTCAGTGAACCACCGGAGGCTGAGAGCTGCTAGCGGCGTTCTAGCAAGCACAGGCAAGCAGTCACCCTTCTGTGGGCAGGGCAGTCTCTACTGTGAGTAGCTCCGTGCCTATTTCTCCAGTCAGACAGCTGTCCCACATTTGTAAATAGTCAAAAATGATAGTCGTGCTGCTAGCTGAGATAAGCATAATAAGGAACTTGAAGCAGGCAAGAGAACTGCATTAGGAAAAGAAGCCTTGGCTTTTTCCCTCAACAAAATGCTCCTTGTTAATGCTGGTGTAGCTGAATCTGAGCTGTGTCACCCACCTCGATATTGTATTATTAATTATATAACAATTGTGTTGCTATTCTCTACCACGGATGGGGATTTTAACTATTTCATTAGCTCAGTGGGAATGGTACACAGAAACAGTTTAATTCTGTAGGATTATACTGAGTCACAACACTCAAAGGAGCAAATTCCAGGATACTAGAACAAATTTGGACACCACCAGCCTCCTCACAGCACAGGCTTCAGCTAAGATCACTCTGACTAAAATATGCAGCTAAGGCACAGCTGAACGTGACTCATAGGAAATAGTATGGTGACCTGAATACACATGCTGAGTACATGCCGTGGGTGGGCAGCTTAAGCGCTTTGTAAAGCCATTCCTCTTAGTCCTATTTTTTCCTCCTCCTGATCAACGGTGAAAACCAAACTTGAATAATCTGAGTTTCCTCTTTGCCCCGCAAAAGCAATAAATATGCTGTCCCCACCCTCCCGACATCAGGGGCTCCTCTGCCACAGATTTATGTAGACAAGCTTCTGACAAATCCGGTGCGAGGCTCGCTGATGAGGAGTGGGAAGGATTTGCAGCTGGGAGAGATGTGGGAGGCGGTGCGAGGCGAGGGAGCCGGTTTGGGTGACGTGACGGGCTGCCAGGGTGTCTCTGCGGGGGCTGCTACAGCTCGGGGAAGGCGCCGGCGGGTCCCTGCACAGACACACCTGCTGCACAGGCTGGATGCTGGGCTTCGGTGTATTGTCTAAGGTAGCACTCAAGGAAGGTGCTCACCAGCGCAAAAAATACAAATGCTGATAGGATTATAATGCCTGTTAATTTACAATGGGAAAAAAGTTTGCAATTCCTAATCCCTACCTTGAGCTAGAAAAAGGGCAAACAGTGATGAAACTTCTTTTCTTCATCCACTCAGGTCTTAAGCAGCATGAGCAGCAGGCAGCCAGTGTGGTTACAGCCTCACATAGCAATTCCCACAGACTGCATTTGGGCACAGATTCCACTACAGGCAAAACCTGCCTCTGTAAGGGGAATTCAGGAAAAAAGAGGAGCTTATGTTTTCTTGACATTAATGAGAAGGATCTGGCATTAACTGAAAGTAATTGACAACATTAGGGCAATGATAAAGGGCTGGCCTTGTTGCCAGAAAGACAGATTAGAGGGAGAGACATTTTTTGAGTCCAAGAATTATTCCAGAGGCAAGGAAGTGCATCCTCTCTAAATCCATAAGGATATGTAATGGATATACTTAAATTTTCATATTGCTGCACAAAAACTTTCAGTTTTTGAAACAGCAAACCCATTCTCCCCCCTACCCCCGCCGCCGTGGAAGAATATAGATTAGTATTATACTGGTCTATTGGTAACTGTGCCATGGTCTGTAGCTGAGCTTTTGCTGAAGAAAGTGAATCCATGAACATGTTACCATGACACTCTAAGTTACTGTGTGCCAGCTGAAAAACGCTGTGAGACAAGATTGCACCAATGGATGAAACATTATATTTTTTCATATTTTTTTTTCTTTCATGTGCTTTTGTGTGAAATGCTTACAGAGGATGATAGCACTGTGTGAACTGTAATTCACTGGGGTTCACCCACACCAGCGTTTCTGCTGTGTTGGGGCATTCGATTATATTGCATTGACTGAACAATCCTAAGTGTACGTGGGGCTGCAGATAATTGGGTGCCTTAAGACAAGGGCAGAACTATGCAGCTGAGACTTCATCACCCTTTAAGTATGGAGCATCTACAGCAACAGGTCTGCTTGGGTGGATACTTTAATTTAGAAAATATTTATGCCTATGGACATGATGTAGCTCATCTAAAGACATCATGTTCGTAATTGTTCTCTTTCTTACAAATAGGAGTGAGACATTTAAACAGCTTTGGAATATAATATGCTTTGGACTTAGCTCAACTTTGAACTTTTGAGTCACCAAAAGTGTGTGACTGACTTTGCCAAAATAGATTAGAACAAAATAAGAAAAATATGCAAAATTCTCTACAGAAAAATAATATCGATCCAAGTCCAGTCTTTTTGGCATCAGTTTTAAAACCCACACTGACTTCAGTGCAAGTGGAATTTAGATCAGTATCGGCGATCATTTTGGAACAAAGAGACAAAATGAACATCAGCAAGTCACTGGGATGAAATGGTACTCACCCCAGCATCCCAGAGGAACACGGTGATAAAGCACCTGAGCTATGAGCTCTGATGTAAAGCTTCCCTTGCAGGATTCCTTGTTTTCTGCAGTTGGTAAGTAAGTAAGTTTGGAAGTAAATAGGATCCTGATTTTTAAGGGGACTAGGGAAAATCTGATGAGAGACAGACATCTCTACTGAGCAGATCTGTTGAAATAGTAATGGAGTAGAATCTGTGGGAAGAAGAATGAATGTTATGTTCGGAGGAAGAGTCGCTATGTTTTTTGTAGCAGGAAGGTATGCCTCCTATTGGTCTTCTTTACATGTAGCTGCAGCAGACCTGGTTGATACTATCCACATACATTTCCAAGTCTTTTGACAAAATTTAGAATAGAACAGGATAGAATTTAGAATAGGATAGTTGAGTTTGAAGGGACCTACAAGGATCACCTAGTCCAACTGCTGGACTTCTTCAGGACTGACCAAAAGTTAAAACATATTACCATGCTATTGTCCAAATGCCTCTTAAACATTGACCGGCAAGAGGCATTGACCACCTCTCTAGCAGGCCTGTTTGACCACCTTCCTGGTAAAGAAATGCTTCCTAATGTCAAGTCTGAACCTTGTCTAATGCAGCTTTGAGCCATTCCCACACATCCTGTCACTGGGTACCAGGGAGAAGAGATCAGCGCCTCCTTCGGTTGAGTTCCCTCAGAAAAGGTCCCTTTGGGAAACTAGGCAGCCAAGGATAAGAGGGAAGGCCCTCATAGGGGTAACTAGTAGTTTAAAAGATAGGTAACACGGGGTAAAAATCGTCAGTTCTCCCAGGGGAGGGAGGTTATTAATGAAGTGCTGAGACCTGTGCAATTCAACCTATGAAGTTATGAATTCATTTATAAATAATCCTCTGTAAAATTGGGTGAATATAGACTATTGACAAACTTGTACTGATGATGCTAATTTTTTCAGAACAGTAAAGATGAAAGCTGATTGTGCAGAACTGCAGAAAGATATTGCATGATTCTAACTGGGCAGTAAAATAGGAAAAAAGGAAATTTAATCTAAAATGGTGCATGTCGGAAAGCAACGGTCCTGACTTCATACATAAGAATGATGGCCCGAGCTGGCTGTTATACTCACCAATCTATGGAGGTTACTGACTACACAGAAAGCACCTCAGGCTCAGAAAGTCCCTGAGTTGCAAATTGGTGGAGGCTGGAGGAGTGTTCAGGGTAAGTAGCTTATATACCTACCCGTTACACCCCGCTTTAGATGCCTGCTTCTGGCTACTGTTGAAGGCAGGATCCTAGCATTGCTGGACCGTCAGTCAGAGACGGGACTGCTGTATTCTTTCTTAGGCTTTCAAAAATCTCTCTTTTTATAGTGTTTAATGTCCGAGCCACTGAGAAATACTTCTCAGTTTGGACAGAGAGTTCATAGGAAGCAGAAAAATCTCCAAATGTATTGGCTAGATCCAAAACATTTAATGGGTTTTCTTTGTGTGTGTTTAGAGAAAAAGAGAAATGAGATATATTGAACCTGTGATACTTAGAAAAGTACCACTGTTCTGAACAAGTTAGTTCATCCTTAGGTCAAGATACATAAAACTGAGTTATGGGTTTATTATAATCCGGATGTGGAAACAAAAAGATTTATTTTTAATTACTTTCTTGAATCGTCCAGCATAATGCTTGCTTATATTTTTCTCTTCTATAATTTTAGAGGTATAGTCATGTATGAGCATATATTCAGACTTAGTGGTTTTGGAGGAAAAGTTATTCTTATTCTAAGGGAAAATACCATTCTGTATCTCAGCATCAATAAAAGCAAATGTTTTTTGCCTGCTATTATTTCTCATTTTGATGATAGAGAGCACAGTTAAAATAGAAAAAGGAGATTTTAGAACCTGCATACTGCTTAAGACCCAGGAATTTCTGTATATGCAAACGAGAACATCCATATGCAAATGTCGCCAGAAAATGCCTTGATAAACTCTGCCAAAAATTTATGTGCATTTAAATCCTTGTATAGAGAGAATCGTGCAGTCATAGAGTTATGTAGGCTGAAAGGGATTTTTGGAGATTGTCTGGTCTCACGGGGAGGGGGGGCCCTGCCTCAAAAAGGGCCACATTCAAAGTTAAGACTAGGTTGTTCATGGCCTTGACCAGATGAGTTTTGAATATCTCCAAGACTGGAGATCCCATGAGCTTTCTGGGCACTGGTTCCAGTGTCTGACCACTCTCATGGAAAAGTGGTCTAATGGTCTGTATGTCTAATTGCTGTAACTTGTGCCCATGGCCTCTTGTCCTTTTGCTGTGCAGCCCTGATGAAAGCCTGGCTCTGTCTTCTCTGTAACCACCAGCTGTGGACAATGAGTACATCACCTTTGAGCCTTCCTTTGCTGGGCTGAACAGCCCCAGCTCTCCCAGCTTCCCCTCAAGCTTCCACTGCTCTGACCCCCTGACCTCCTGACCATTGATCCAGTGTGTCAGGCTGTTTCTTCCACCACAAACTACAGTCCTCCCCATCACCCCACCTACAAAGCCACTGGGCACTGAAAACCTCAGGATAAGCTGAAATAGGTGTTTCGTGTCAGATGTACTCAGCACCAATCTACAAGAGCAAGCCCTGAAATGTTTGACCTGTCTACCTTGACATGTGCAAATTTTAGCACTTACGTACCAGCTGTACCAGATGGTCACAGATCATCTTTGTGAATATAGTTTAAACATAAGAACATGCGAGTATTATGGAAAGAATATGTGGTCACCTAAAGGTAATAGTGAAAAAGTGTGCACGGATGTGGCATATTTTCAAACCTGTTTGGCGTCCATCTTTTCAGAACTGCCTGTGGTAATGCTTTAAATGTTCCAACAAAGAGCTGGCTTCTGAGCCCTTTTGAAAAACTGGTCCTCTTTCACATCCTATGGTGGGAGACAATCGGTTTTTAGGCCCAAAATATAGAAATTAGAGGGCTTTCTTTGAACATTTATTTCCCAAATCCCTTTTATTGCTGTTTACTTGTGTGATAAAGTTGTTTGAAAAATCAGCCTTGGGCTTACTGAGGCGCTTAAACATATGCCTAATGTAGAAGGTATCCTACTGATGCCATCTACTTAAAGTCAGGAATGTGTTTGTACTCTGGAAAGAATTGGTCTTCATCCTTCATATTTAATGAGAATAGGGACATGTGCAGAGAAGACAGCCCTTTGCTTTTAAAATATTTGGGCTTTTTGTCCCTTGATATAGCCATTTCCTCAGTCTTAGCAGGATATTCCCTTCCAGAAGTAAATTGTGGCATATTTTTGCACCAATATTCAAGCAAGATTTCTTATTTTAAATGTCATTTAATTTGTCAACTTTATTGCAGAACGGGGAAATGGTGCTGAATGCAGCTGTCATGTGCTCAGTGCTTGGCCTTGGCAGGTTTTCCAGCAAGAATGAATCTTACAGCTTGTCTACCCTCCAGCCTTTAGTTAGCTGGAACTGCTTTTTACCATTATAGCTGCTCAGCTGCAATTAAGAGGGCATCTGAGTATTTGGGAATTCCTTGGACCATTAGTCTGAGCTACTCTAATTATGCTAGGAAAGTTTTGTTTTTTTTTTTATTCTGTCCTTTTAATTACCTAGAAGCAGTTTATTTGAAAGGAACCTATCTGGACTGTTAAGAAATTTGCTATTTTGTAAACCCAGTATTTGAGTGACACAACTATAGCTTTTACCTAGAGCTGTGCAAAACCCATCAGCTTAGTTTCAGTAGACCATTTGTGAGAATTTCCACCATTTCATGCAACTCAACATTTCTCTGTTTCTTTGTTGTTTTTTTTTTTTTTTTTTTAATTTATTTAGAGTTACCACAAAATATATGCATTTACACCAAATACAGGTGAGAAACACATACCCACAAAGTTTGTGGCCCAGCTCTATGTACCTGAAGTTTCTCACTTTTGCTCACCCGCATCTAGCCCAAAACTGTGTTGCTGGCCACAGACTCCACCTCTCCTCACCAATCCAAGGCTATACAAGTTAAAAGGAAATTCCTGCTGTTCAGAAAAGACCATCTTCTTTTTGATTTTTATTACATGGCTTTTGTATTCTGCCAAGCTGTTTCTGTCCAAAGGCAAGACTTTCCCTTTGATTCTGATGACTGTAAAGAGTTTCTAAGCCTCCAAAAGACTACTTAGAGGAGCCTTCCCATTGACATCAAATAGCTTTAGATCCAGAGAGGCTCATTCTGAAGACACTGAAAACAATTCTGATTTTTTTTCAAACTCTACATTGCAATATTGATGTTTGCAACTTATCTGCTCCTTCCAAACTGTTTTTCCCCAGTTGAATTTAGAATGACAAGATTCTTCAGCTATAGTATACATATCTACTAAAAAATGGGTGCTCTAGAATCACTTGTGAGAACATTTTGTCTCAATATGCTTAATAGCTGTAAATATTATCAATAAAATTTCTTTTAGATAGTCGTACAGAGACCATTTAGCAGGCATCTTTCCTGGATACTATTTATTATAAGTTCTGAGTCTTAAAATCATGGGTTTCTATTAGAAGTCATTAGCCTCTTTGTAGAATGGCTTTTTCTGACAGTAGAATTTCCTGCAACTCTTGAGTCATTTGTCACTATTTTGGTGATAATGGAATTTGCAAAAGCCATTCATTCTGTGCTTTTTCAATGTACAGGTGTCAGCCAGATGTCATCTGGACAAAATGCTAAAGAAGCAGTATTATGAAAAAGAAGAAAGAAAACTTTGACATCAAATGCAAGCGGCCCCTGCTTATTGGGCTGGTTGCAACAGGGTAGCCTGCAGCCACAGCCACTGCCCAGTCACTGAGTAACCACGCAAGTGGAAAACACTGGGATTGGGAAAAGGAAGGCCAGACATGCTTTTCACACTGTACCCACGGCAGCTTTTCATCAGTCCTGTTATTGGTCTGTCCTTGACGAGTCTAACCACTGTGGCAGCGCATGACTGGAGATGAGGGTTTCTAGCTTGAAACAGGAATGCAGTGATTTAGAAGGGATGTTTGCATGTTGTTCTCAGGTGACTGCAGAGTCAACAGCTTTTTTGATCAACAGAATGATCCCACAAAAGGATAGTTCTAGTCTCCCAACTCCAGAATGAATATTTGAAATATTCCTATAATTTCCTGGCTTCTGTGTGTCTGGGTAGTCAGCTGTGGCTGATGACATGGGCTATGCAGCAGCGAGAACAATGGAGGATACAAAAAGATCTCCATCTTTACTATAGGGACAGCCCTGGCGCTTAGTAGTGATAAAGGATGTTGTCCTGGGTTGAGAGACACAGGACTAACTTTTCTTCTAATGCTGGGGAAAATTGCACTTTTAGAATACTCTAGTGTCTGAATTTGTGAAAATATTTACTTTATAACCAGCCAGGCTCTATGGGATTCAAGGTTAGTGTTTTCAAGCCTTGCCAGGTGCAGGGACAAGGAGGAGCAAGGCCTGGGCATTTGACCCAGGCTGGCCAACATACCATGAATGTCACATCCAATATAAATTAGAAAAGTCTGCTGCATAGCGGGCTCTCTCCCTGATGGCAGCGGTCCAGACAACTCCTTGCCCCGGTGCCGGATCCCTGAGGCCTTCCCTTCCTCCTGAAGCCATTGCGCTCGCAGTGTCCGATACTTGCTATCCACTGCTGGGAGTGCACAGCTTCCTACTGATATAGATGGCTGAGTATAATTTCTGTATATCTTATATCAGTATCGGGATTAATACTGGTTCTTTAGTATTATTGTTAATTATTTAGTTTTAGTCTATTAAATCTATTTATATTTCAACCCTCGTGTTTCTTTGTGTTCCCCGATTCCCCTTTCCGGGTGGGGAGGTGTCATCGGGTGATAGAATAATTGTCTAATGACAATAGATTGTTATGGGTTCTCTCAAACCATAACAGATGTGAAAGGCAGGCAGCAGTTTATCAGTAAATTTGCCCCTACAATGCTGGTGTAGGTGTCAGGGAAACTCATGTAATGGACTCATTGCTGGTAGAAGAGATGGGAGTTAGGTCCCTTTTCTACCTAATCGGCAAGTCAGAAGATAGACAGAAATCTGGCATATTGCATCTCAGTGACAGGTCAGTTGGGCTTGTTCCCCAAAGGAGAAAGCCTGCATTGCTCAGTCTTTGAAGTGTGAAGAGAAAGTCCTGAGTCATGGTTGTGTTGGCAAAGAAAATCTGAAATGCACCTTCTTTCCAAGGTCAGGAAGCTCATGTCTACCTGGTCATCAGTGAAACAGTGTACCGTAACCAGAAGATAATCCAGATATATCCATGGTCCAAGCAGCGGCATCTCATGGGCTGTGTCAGTATGTGACAGCCTTACATCCCCAATGTTAGAATCACCCTAACCTGTGCGGTGCATGGTGTTGCTCAGTTACTTTAACCCCTGCTCAAAACACTGAGTGTCAAACTTCAAATAAAGCCAGGTCTTTGCTTGGAAAAGAATTAAAATTTTTTTTTTTTTCCAGATAATTTTTATTGGTAATCTAAACCATTGCAAAGCTAGATATGTAATCTAAAACAGGGATTTGGGGAGCCATTTCATGTATTCCATCATCTGTTTCAGGACAAAATGCGTTGCCCTCCTGAGTGCGCCCAACTATCTCAGTTGACTACACAGGGACAAAACCCTCTGAGTTTAGACTAGGCTCTCGGACAGCTTCATGTGATGAATCTTACCCTTAGTGTACTAGCTCTCAGTTTGAAGAAACTGGTGATACAGCAGGCAAGGGCAGGAAAATGCCTAATACCTACTGGGCTCATCCACAACATAACACATAAAAATAATTATCCCCATGACCTTTTCCTCTTTGAGAAGGAGTCACTCTTGCAGATAGCTAACTCTCCCCAGTTGCTGAATGCTTTCAGCAGCAGTTGGAGTTTCTGTGTAGCTGATGGGGAGTATCCAGCCCTTTCCTGGATTAGGACTTTGGTGGTCTCATGCTGCTTCTGATGGCTCAAAGCATCTCTTGTAATGAAGAGCCAGAAAAGTCTGGAATTGATGTATGAGCAGGTGGAGCATGTACGAACACTTCCGAGAGCAAGGCCTGTTGTTATGGCTATAAACTAGCCGATTAAACATTAATCCTAACCATCTGGGATCTGGCTCACTACAGGTGTAATTATTTAATCTGTAAATGTAATGACTTTGGATATGTAAAGAACTGCATATTTAGTTATAGACAGATTATGCAAACTACAGTGACAAATTTATGCTGTGAATGTAGCCTGTGTAACATCTGAGTCCCGTTACAATGGACTAGAGGTTCATTTGTACGTCTTGCATTGTCCCTAGTAGATGACACGTGTGTTCTTAAAATTGAGCAGGGTGAAACGGCCACACACATCTATGCAGCTAAATAACATGACCTCTAAATGCCATCTGCAAGTTGGGGCAACAATACCAGAAGTCTGTTCAGTTAACTACA
Organism: Numenius arquata; assembly: GCF_964106895.1. Classification (NCBI taxonomy): domain Eukaryota; kingdom Metazoa; phylum Chordata; class Aves; order Charadriiformes; family Scolopacidae; genus Numenius; species Numenius arquata. Next base: position 54,293,173 of record NC_133576.1, read on the forward strand.
ACCAGTCAAAGAACAGGAAAACTTTTTGTGGTGAAAATGGGTCCCTTTTTTCTGTGAACAGGTGAATTTTGCATTTTTCAGCAAGCTCTTTCAATTTCTGCTCACAAATGTAACTTCTTCTGGCCTTTTATAACTATGCTATAAAACTTGTAACAATTCATTTGCAGAAAGAGGAGAAATCAGCCTATTTTGTGCCTTGCATTTCAGTTTGCCATCTCTTTTCTGGACTTAAAAAAAATACAGAAGTGGTCCGTCAATAGGAATGTCTTTTCTTCTGTTGTACTTAGGGCGTTTTTTGTAAAGCGCTCTCTCTCTCTTTCCCTTCTAGCTTTAACTTAATTTTGCCTATCTTAACCAACTTAATGACACAAGTATTAATCTACAGGCAGTCATGTCCTATCTGACTCTGCATTTTTTTCTGCATAGGTAAGGGAAATGCACCCAAAAATATCACCATTTGATATAGAAGTATAGAAGAGAAACTGGATGGGGAAGAAGGCAGCAAACTTCAGAGGCACAAAAGGCTACTGCAGAAAGCAAGGGAGCAGTCTCTTTTCCAAGTGTGTGGTAGACTTGACAAGAAGTAATGAGCTTAGCTTGTAAGAAGACAGTAAGAAAACATTTCTAAACATAGACAAAGTGAAAGACTGGGATACATTGCCTGAGAATGATATTATTGGAGATCTGTGAGAAGAAATTAGATGATCACCTGCTAACAATAAGTGTGGTTAATTGGACATTGGGGGCTGTGGTCCCTTCCAGCTCAGTTCTTTGGGTTTTGTGATGAAGAGCTGCTTCTTTGCCATAAAATCATTACCAGGTGGATAGGACCAAATGGGTGAAACCTATTGATTGGACCTTCCTTTGTGGTGCAGTGGCCTGTTTGGGAACAGACAATAGAAAATAGGATGATGGCAATATACTGGGCAGCAATGGCAATATACTTTTGGCGTTGCAGGAGAAATTTGCTTGGTATGTGCTCTCACAGCTCCAGCTGTGGCTGTGGCTTCTCGTGGTGTCTACAGCCCCTTTTCAGCCCTGTGACCAAGGGTTAAGGGATGAGGAACTACATGTTACTGTATGGGTAAGTCCCCATTTATCAAGCAGAGTGTTCACTGGCTATCAGTGAGCAGATCGCAAAAATGTTTATTTTTTCTGAGGTGGCCTTCTGAATTTTCTGCAGCTTAGATCTTATATTGCTACATCAGCAGATCTGATAGAGGAAATCTGCAAAATTAAGATGATTAATTTTCCATGCCACCTGTCTTAAAGTATATAAAGTGTACCTGTTCTGCCATGAATGATTACTACAGATGATGAATCAGCAAGGATGGGCCCATGTTTAACACTTTGGTTTGTGATTTTTGTTATAGTCTCTGACATGACTGATTGTGCTATGGCCTGGAGCAATTTATTGAATTAATGAATTACTTACTAATACATGAGTGTGATTAATTGAGATGCCTGTTTGGATCCTATTCTGAGCAATGAAGCTTGAGCACTGACAGGTGCAGCCTGCGGGCCTGATTCTGTCTTCCAGGAGATGATGGGGAGTCACGGAAATAATCCATGCCAGCAAAGGCTGCAGGACCGTGTTGAGTAAATTCCCATGGGGAAGGTAACAGGCACCTCTTAATTTAGCGACCTGGAAGATTTACAGCCATGCAGTTTGCATGAGTGAAAACATGCTGTCCCTTCCTACAAAATTTCTGCCTTTTCCTCCTTCAGCTCTTACTTTTCTGTCTACTTACTGTGATTTATTGCCACCAACTGCAATGACAAGTCAGGAGTGGCAGGAGCTGGCTTGCCCCTAGAAAGCCGGTGTGAAATTAGGAACTGCTTTCCTCAACGTCAGGTGCTGAAAAGAAAGACCTTGTAGTGCCTGGTTGAGTTGTTATAAATGCTCCACTAGGGTTTGTCCTTGAATGTGGGTATTTTCAAGACTGATGCATTAACATTATGAGTATAAACAGCACCTGGTCAACTGTTGGATGGTGACTCTTTCTGAGATCAGTTTAAGCAATGGTCGGCAGAAATCTAACACCCAAATATGAAACCCTCTCCTCACCTCTGACAGCACGTAGGGGAGAAAAGGAAATCTTAGTTGTGTCAGTTGCAGTGTTCTTGTCTGTAACATTGCTCGCCCTGAGTGTGCAGCAGAAGACCTGGTGGCTGGACAGACGGAGGGGATGCCAAGGCGATATGTGTCAGGATGGTCTCCGCTGCGTTTCTACTTCTCAGCCTGATTTGCTGAGCTCAGCATTTGCCACCATGTGGCTGGCAGATGGCTGTGAATGAGAAGTCTTTGTCTGGCTAAATTGCTCCCCCCATTGTTTGGATGAACTGTGGAGGAGCTAATCCAAGAAGGTCAGCAAACTGGACTGTATAATAGGAAAACTGTAGGCTTGATACCTTCCCTCTCAGAGGGGTAATTCAGGCCTGCCTTGGTCGAGGTGAATGGTGTAAAGCTGTTTGAAGGAGGAATCAGGTGTCTGCATGCTTTGCTTGTGTGGCTTCAGGGAACTGAAGAGTGAGAAAGGGGGACAAAAGGCTCTCTAGTCTATTTTTTGTGCCACTGAGGAGGATGTGTGTATGGATCACTGCTGTTTTGCTGAGGAGCCAAGTTCTGATAATGACTAGAAAGCCACAGAGCTTATTGCTCCACAGAGCAATATACCTTTTTCTACAAAATGGGCTATTAGTCTTGTGGAACAATAAAACGACTGCCTTTTCTAGTCCCTCATTAAGAAAGCTTAACTTCTCTTTTACTCTTTTTAGAGTTGGCAAGCTATCTCTAGTAGAGCTAACTCTAATTGAAGGAAAGGATGCCAGTAGGGCTGCTGGAGAGGTGATACAGAGTGAGGCTGGTGGCAAAGCACCAAGCCCAGCCCAAACCGCAACAGGGGTGTAAGAATTGTTTCAGTGGGCGAGTGGGTTTAAATTGAGAAAGCTTCTTTTCTACTGAGCATCTTTTCTTAGGGTGCTTCTGGTGATCCATTTCCATGGCAGAGCCATTTTAAGCTTTCCTGAGGCTCTGGTTTTGATGCTCCAGTTGTATCTCCTGTGTGCAGTAGTGTTTGTCTTGCTGTGCTGGCAACACAGACCCACAAACACCAGTGTCATGCCTAGCAGCAGGTTTGGCACATTTTGGCATTATAGTTTGAGCAAAGTAGTTGTGAAGGCCCTTTCAGGCCAGGAGTCCAGAGCTAAGCATAATTCCCAGTGAATTACATCAGGAGTTTCTGCTCAGCACCTCCTTTCTCCTACTCTAGAAAAATGTGAAGCCACAGCTGTGTAAGACTGAACGGCCTCCCAGTTCATCTGGACTTTGAAGGAGAAACATGGTGAAATGGGATTGGAAGTGTTGGGGACAACATGCGGAGCAGTTCAGTGAAGAGCCCTCCAAATAGCTCCCCAGGGCAGCTGGGATTCACTGAGGATAATGTAAGCCTGAAACATCCACACGACTCACGGTGGCTGTTTGGCTTCCTGTCTGGATATCAGGACCAAAAAATTCAGACTGTGCAGCTGTTAATGAAATTATCTCTTGAGAGCAGCTTTGCATGTGAGGGATGCTTATTTCGTGTGTGTAATTTGTAAGGCCATCATTAGCTTTTTTCTTGACCCCTATTCCCAGGATGGTGAAAAACAATTTCATTTGCAAATAGTAGATTTCAAGGTCTATGATTTGAAAAATCTTCTTGAAATGGTAATGCAAATACTGTGCACTGTCTCTGTGGCCCAGGGCTTGCACGGTAGCTTTCTTATTGTATTAGTGCCTTTGAGTATTCTTCTCTTGTACTGATTACCTGCAATAGAGATATTGACAGAAGGATTCCTTTGAGTCATAAGTTTGTCTGACTGTGAGAAATAGTTGAGAAAGGTATTTGGAGAAGAAGAGTGGGAATATTTTTTTTTTCTATTGGTGCGATGTATTGAACAACAGAACTTTTTCACTCTTATCCATGTGAAATAGACATTCTGCAAATTTTTGGGCTCAACAAAAGATTCAGCTATTCAGAAAAAGCAAACCCAAAGGGCATAATCTGGAGGAAATGAACAGAAAATGATAACTAAAGGTGTGCAGTGGAGTAGAATGGCAGTCAACTTCATGAAGCGTGAGGGCATCTGTGTTTGCAGGGCCTTATATGTCCTTTGAAATGGGTATGTGGCTGAGTGTAACCACTTAGTCTGTGTGGGTGACCAAAGAACTTGGTCAAAAAAAGTTCAAAGTCCTAACATCCTTCAACTTAGGTTGGATCGATGGGCCAAGGCCAGTTGTATGAGATTTAATAAGGCCAAGTGCCGGGTCCTGCATTTCAGTCACAACAACCCCAAGCAACACCACAGGCTTGGGGAAGAGTGGCTGGAAAGCTGCCCAGCAGAAAAGGACCTGGGGGTGTTGGTGGACAGCCGGCTTAACATGAGCCAGCAGTGTGCCCAGGTGGCCAAGAAGGCCAATGGCATCCTGGAATAGCGTGACCAGCAGGAGTAGGGAAGTGATCATGCCTCTGTACTCGGCACTGGTGAGGCCTCACCTCAACTAATGTGTTCAGTTCTGGGCCCCTCACAACAAGAAGGACATTGAGCTGCTGGAGTGTGTCCAGAGGAGAGCCACCAAGCTGGCGAGGGGTCTAGAGAACAAGTCATATGAGGAGAGGCTGAGGGAACTGGGCATGTTTAGTTTGGAGAAGAGGAGGCTGAGGGGAGACCTGATTGCCCTCTACAACTACCTGAAAGGAGGTTGTAGAGAGGTGGGTGTTGGCCTCTTCTCCCAAGCAAATAATGACAGGACCAGAGGAAATGGTCTGAAGTTGTGGCAGGGGAGGTTTAGATTAGATATTAGGAAGAATTACTTTACTGAGAGAGTGGTCAGGCACTGGAACAGCCTGCCCAGGGAGGTGGTGGAGTCGCCATCCCTGGAGGTATTTAAGAAGCGTGTAGACGTGGCACTTCAGGGTATGCTCTAGTGGATGAGGTTGTGGGGATCTTTTGTGCGTGTATGGTTGGACTCAGTGATCTCAGAGGTCCTTTCCAACCATGAAGATTCTGTGATTCTGTGAAATACTCTTTTCCATTATAAAGATTTTTAAAGGTCTGTAGTAAAACAGAAGCATCATTTTGAATAGAAGTGTTCTGTTTAAACAACATAATGCCTATGATTTGGATGTTTTGCTTGTTGGACCATTAAATGACTTAACTTCCCATTAGATCATATAATATTTCAAAATTTTGCTGATCTCAAGCATAGATGAAGTTTGTGGAATGGAGTTCAGGAAACAAAGTATATGGGAGAGAATATGGAGAAGGAGAAAAGGAAACAATGCTTGGCGACAAATAGTTCTCTAAACTTTATTTACACCTGAAAGACCTGTCCATGAAGCATGTTTGGGCCTGGGTTTTGAAGGCTTTGTTGGCTACAAGGAGCCATTTTGGGGTTTCTAGTAGGAAGCTGTTGGATGAGGAGTATAGAGTTGGTCTGAGTGAAGATTGGGATTTCTGGATCATGTTTCTGAAGAACAGTTGTGGTGGGATCCAGGCTGTCCTAGGACAGTTTCAAAATGCCCTGCACACCAGAAATTCTGAGAAATCAATGTTTCAGAAACCAGGTGCTTCTGAAATGAGTGAAATACAGTCATGCTGTCAGCTGCTCAGAGTAGGTGACACCCTCGTTGGGTTTATTGCTGTCACCCAGTGGCTGCCTGGGACTCTAGTTAGAGCTTGCCTCCCTGGGCTCTGGGGCTCCTGAATATAGAGCAAAAAGCCTGAAATACTAACCTGGCTCATTACTCCAGAGCTGGAGAGCCTGGAAAGCAACATATCTCCTCTCCTGGGGCTGTCCACCTCTGGAAGTGGAATTCTCAAGCCCTTCAGTGGGAATCCTGGCTTGGATTTGCCAGAAGTTCATCATCCTGAGATATTGCATCTCCAAGACTTTGGCCCAGTGGGATGGCATTTACGTTTTGAAACCTCTCCAGAGTGTAGTCTGTGTAAGTGCCATGTTACCAGCTTCTGAAGGGCATTCAGTGCTAGATGCCATTGTGAAGCCTGATGGCCACACAAGAGGTGTATGAGACAAAAACTTTTGATTTCTACTGCTTGGTTGTGGAAAAAACACTTAAGTGCATGAATAAGATACAAACTGTGATTTCTGGTGCTGTTGTTGTGCTGCATTTCTCATGCGTTAGGCACGGGTTCAAAGCATGTATAGTGTTGCAGTTTGCACGAGTACTTGTTGGTGCCTCAACACACTGAAACAGCTGACTTGACCTACCTTAGCTAAAGTCACCAAAAATGGCAAGAGAGAGAAGGAGAGGGAGAGCTGACACCTCTCTGAAGGTGAATCCTAGGTTCTGCTCCCTCTGCTCTCCTGGGGCTTTCCTCAGCATTGTGTTTTTTCCAAGCTCTGAAGTGCAGCTATGCTTTAAAAGCCCTACAGAGCTGGAGGCATTTTTTCCTCTTGCTTTTATTGATTGTACTTGACATGCTGATGTTGCTTTGCAGGAAGAAGTCCTCTGTTGCAGCCTGTATTGTAAGGGGGAGCAAGAGCAGGTGTCAGCCACAGCATCTGGACCAAGCACTTGAGAATCAAGTTCACTTCACTTTCATGAGTGATCCTGCTGCGTGGGCAAGTGGGATATATTACTCCCGATGGTTGCAGGTTACAAACGCAGAGTAATGGCATGGAGAAACTGTGAAATAGCTTTTTGTATGATCAAATACTGTTAAAGATCAGAAAAACTAATGGAGACCAGGGTGTTCAGGCTCACAGTCAGATTTCTCCTTTCAACCATACTGGCTCCCTGTGGTGTTCAGAAGCCTACTGGATCTCTGAGCAGCAAAACACCTCCTCCCCTCTCTCCCTTTTACTCTGGTTGTGTGATGTGTAACAGGGTTGCTTGTAGGTGTCTCTTGGTTCAAGTTCTGTTCCCCCCTGCCCCTGCAGGGAGGGTCAATCATGGACCTCCTCACTGCCTGAGGGAGGACCCTTCCCCACAGGCCAGCGGAGGACACCTGGCTGAGGTAGTGAACAATGACCACTTGTCATCTGCACCCTGACATTTATTCACAGACCTCAGGATAACTGACTGAGAGAAGTCCAAGCCCAGATCTGCCAACCCCATTGGTCTCGCACAAGGCTGTGAGCCTCCATGTCCTCTCAGACATTCAGGGGAACCCTGCTTGGTGAGAAAAGAGCACCTCATCACAGCACCTGATTGTGCTGCATAATGACAATATCCTATGCTGCAGGGAACTCCTTTCTTCCTAAATCTCTGCAAAATGACTCGAGGAACCAAAAGGCCTGTATTGCAATCAACTGGGGATCACTGACGTCTGATAGCTCTGTAGCCTCTACTTTGATTTGCTTTTTGTAGCACCCTTGATCTCTGCAGGTAAGCGTGGAAAGAGAATAACAGGCATGGAGGAGAGAAAACTACCTTAGCAGAAAAGGTAGGTTTCTGCGACAACAGGTGCAACCCAAATGTGAAGAGGTGTGTGGGTGTGCTGAGACCTCTTTTCCCCTGCTAGGCAGGCCGTGTTTCAGGGGTAGGATGTGATCCCTCAGCCAAGGCATGGTGCAAACCTGGCTACTTTGGCTGAAAATATGCTGCAGAATAACGCACAGCATCCTTGAGTGCTGGCTCTCTGATTGCCCATGCTGCTTAAATACCAGCACATTCCCTGACTGGTTTGGCCCGTGCCAGTTAGTGCTCTCTGAGGTGCTGCCCAGTCAGTTTGGGAGACAGCTGGTAGCAGTGGCCCTGCCCAAAAAGCAGCAGGGTTGTGATTGCACCAAGATTGTCTCTGCACTTTAAGCAGCCCTCCACTGCTATTCCAAAGGGCTTTGCACCTTCAGACACCGTGCTATGCCCTTGCACTGTCCCCCAGGCATGCAGGGGGGCATATTTGGCTTCATGGCATAGGAGGGGCACTCTGATTTCACACCAAACTTCACACACATGGGTTATGCACCAGTCTCTCTGTGTTCCCAGTGCACTACTCTGGCTTTAATTCTTCTCATCCCAGTACATCTGAATCTCCTGTTTCCAGAGTCATGATGTTCTGATTCGGTTGGTTGCTCTCTTTCAGACCTGTATTTAGAGACTGGAAAAACTGGAGCAGTTCTGAACTGATGGACGGTAGTCCTCTCATACTGGAGTCTTTTCATTCTAGAGAGCTTTCACTCCACCTTTACGGGCGCAAATGAATCATTTACTTTTTCCCCTACCAGTGTCAAGTAATCACAATACCCCTTACTGTATCTATAACCTGGGTGAAGAAAAGTACATTTCATGGCATCCTTGCAGTGCTTCTTCTCACTCTGTGTGTAATACTTTTCTCACATTTACACTGAAGATTTTCTTGAGATCTTCTTTCTGATATTACAGGTAACAGGTAACTAAAATGCCATTGCAGAACATAAGCACAGCACATAAAGTGGTGATGAGTTTTTGTAGCCGCTTCTTTCAGAGGAGCACACGTCACGCTCTGAACTCCTTACCAAGTACAGGGAAACTCAGAAATACAAGTATCCTCTTGAGTGTGGTTCCCTTAAATTTAGTTTAATCTTTGCAGTCTTCATTTCCTATTGTCATCATTCCTGGCTTACGGGGCAAGAGGGACCTTTCTCAATGGCCAGCTAGCATGTTTATTTGTGAAACTTTTGTCCTCTCTGGCTGGCAGTGCTGTAGGGAAACATGTGGTACTCCAGAACCTTGTCTGAGAGCTACTGCTGTGTCCTGTTGGCTGTGTCTCTGCAAGGTACCTGTCCTTCTGTGGTGACAATAGCAGGCACTGGGGCTCTGTGTGGCTCCCCCCCACTGCTGGATCTGAGGGGCTGATTCAACATCTGACTCATGAATTTCCTTTTATGCTGAGATATACTTGCAAGTATAATTTATTGAGAAGGGAGAGATGAGCATTAGCAGGGACACATTTTGCTTTAAGTCCATAAACAGCAAGAACAGTTTTGCTGTTTAATTCCTGTTCTTTAAGAAGAACTCACAGGATAGTTTCTGTGTGGCAGTGCCCCATGTGTCATTCTCTTCTTCCAGAAAACAGCTTGTTTTTGGAAAGGTGTATCCACAAGGACTAAAAAATCAGTCCAAAATGCACCTACTGCTTCACTGATTAGTTACAGCGCCAGGAGGGCGTCTTGCAGCATCTCCACCCAAACTGTGCTGCCCAAGGTAGTGAGCTCAACTTGTTACCAGCTCCTCCTTCATTTGAAGTTACCAGTCTGACCTTTTTATCACCTTTACTAGCAGACATTTGGATGCTCGCTGCTGACTCAGAAGCTGCTGTCTCAGCTGAGAATACCCTGCTTTGTGAGTCATGCACTGTCTCTACAGGCAAACTGCTTAAAGGGCATGGTTGAATGGTGGTTGTTTCTGTGCTCCTTGAGCATCGTGCTGCCAAGCGGATTGGAAAGTGTCAGCAAATGTTGCATCGTATATAATTATTTTCCTGGGCATCCTTCTAAAGCCACTCTAGCTCCATATATCAATTAAGATTACTGTGATTCCAGTTCATATATGTGGTTGATGAAGAGGTGGGCAAGTCCTTCTTCCCAGCTGATCTTGCGATGGGTGCCACTGATGTGTCAGAGAGTGAGTCATCAAAAATTTCGTTGATTTTGTTAGGTTAGGCTGCATTTTTGTAAGCCCTACAAGTAGCCATAGCTGCTTCTTTGAGCGACTGACTTCAGGGAAATGTCAAGATCCATAAATAAGCATCGCAGATGAGCAGCACATAAGTAATGCCTGCCTATTCCGTGTGCTAACATCTAAGTTATGCTACTCATTAGTAGTCAAAATGTAATATCATTCAGTAATGGGAAAGGTCACATCTCTGTCAAACTTTTAGTGGAAACATTTTTGTCTGGAAATATATAACTATGTATAAAATACATATGTGTGTATATATATTTTTTCTTTTTCCTGTTATGATAAACTGATTTCCTGGCTATATCAATCCTAAACTATCACGACAAGGGTGGATGTTGCAGCTACCAAGCTGAAATTGGAAATATTTGGGAAAGTCTCATGAAGCAAACAGCTTATAACCCAGTGACGCAATTTTCCAAAATTGTGTAGAGGAAACAGTGAAGGATCGTATCATCAAATGAACATGTGTGCTTCTTGGAGTTAGCTCCTCTAAGATAAGGTGCAGTTTTTTCTGTTGTGTAATTGCCAGACACCAAATTTTTCATCACTTCATGTGTAATTATAAAAATTAGTCTGCTGTAACCTTTGTGTACAAGCAAGGTGATTAGTCTGATGCCAGTCGTGGTGGTCTTTGTTACAGAACTACGCATGAAAGATTTGCTGCCTAAAATGTTTTGTGTTTCTGCTAAGAAACATTGGCTGTTACTTCAGGATGTGATTTACTAAACCAGACTTCACAGACATCTGGTCGTGAACTGGATATGAATTGTTTTCTGGTTTGGTAAAATTTTTAAGTCTGTTGTTTTTTTCTGGAGAGGGAATTATTTTTTGGTTTTGGGTTTTTTTTTTTTGCATGTGTCCAAAATTGTGATGGTTCATTTCTTGCATTTCAAACATAAATTGGTGATATCTGTTGGCAACAGCAGGTGTTAACAGCACAGAAAAAGGCAAGTATTTGTAAAGATGTATAAAGAGTTACTGTTCTTTAAAAATGTGAAGGATTTTTAGGAAGTCTTACCTCTGAAGACAAGCGAGGCTGCTTTCCACAGTGGTACCTGAAAGAGGTCATCTGTCCCTTCTTCTAAGCTTATTTGGGATCCGATTGGTTCTTGCTATTCTATCAAATATTCCTGGTAAACTCTGCTGGGAATAAATGGTCTGCTTAACTTTGTGACCGAGGCCACTAAAATGGGTGTGCTTCCCCACAGGTGAGGGGAACTTGGCTGAAAGCTGGGTGAGGAACAGAGTGCATGTTCAGTAGGACTTGTCTGGTGCTATGCCAGTTTGTGCGAGTCTGGAGGGAGAGAGGGTGGAGGGGTGCTGCCACTGGGCTGACTCCCTGCCTTCCTCCCGCACCTCTCTGCACCTCCAAGGAGGGAGTGGGGCAGGAGGAAGGCGGCTGTAACATACAGGCATCTTGCTATTTTTCTGATTATGAACTTATCTTCAGTTTGCTTGAGTTTAAACTTGGTTATAAATGACCTTAGCTGTGCAAAGTGGATGTTCAGAGCATGCGAGTTTGGCCCCTGCTGTACCTTAGCCTCTGCAGAAGACTCACTGCTTCCTTCGGCTGTAGAGGGAGGTTAAGCATATCTAAGGTTAGATGGTATGAATATCCTCCAGAGATTTTTAAGCCCAGATAGTGCATTATGGTTATTAAGCCTGTGTCCTGCAGCAGGGGCAGAGCAAAAGGGCTTGGCCAATAATGCTGCACTGGGCCCCTGACTCTTGTTTGGGACCTGGGATGTCTTCTTTTAAAAAGAAATCCAGCATCTATTTAAAGACTGCAAGTGATGAAGAATACTCCACATCCCTGAGTAAGCTGTTTCAATGATTAATTACCTGCTCTGTTAAAAATTCGCACCTCATTTCTAATCTGAATCTGTCTAGCTTCAGCTTCCCAGTGTTGGCTCTTTAATAGCTGGGAGAAAAAAAGACGTGAGATCCATCTGTATCTCCATGTAGCCCCTTGTAAATTGTGATCAAGGCACCTTTTAACCTTCTCTTAGATGAACTGCACATATAAAGATGCCTTTCAGTGCAAGGAAAGCTTTTCATATTTTTTATTTTTTTACATAGCTCCAGTCATCTTGGTGGTTCTTTCTTGGGTTATTATCCCTAGCAAGGTGACTTGGATGTATGCAGTAGCTCTGCACACTATTCCTGGATCCTTGATGATTCCAGAAGCACTCTGCTAGGGGATGGAAGCAAGGTACCTGCAGGATCCATTTGGGATCAAGAAGCCCGGCCCCAGAGCATAGAACCTGGGACTCTTTAGAAGAATGGCTTAGACCTGGGCAATCCCACGGAGATGGAGACCAACAGTTTTTTACTCTGCCATCTCAGAATGATGAAAGATTCCTTTTGTTTTTCTCTCCTCTCCTCTCCCTCCCCCAATAGCTTTTTGTGGGGAGTTTATAAAATTATTGTTATTCCATTTCAGAACAGAAAACATTTGCCACAGAGCTGGCTTTGATGGGTTCATGCAGACATTTACTCTGCTGCGTTTTTTGCTTATGGGTTGGGAAAAACCTTTTTAAAGGTTTTCTGGACAGTGGAAGAATGTTGATAAAGTCCTTAATATGCTCTCCAAAGATGTATATGATGTGGAGAGACAGATAGATTTATGAGTAATTGGGGAAAATGGGAACATCAATCCTTTTCACACCCAGGCTTGTCAGACAATTGAATGTCCTCAAGCAGACACCATCAACGTAAAGATGCAAATTAGCTTTGTTTCTATCTGACAGATATTTAGGTGGGGTGATAGCCTCCTGGGGGTTTGGTGACTGTGACTTTAGCTGAAAAGAGCCAGATGATCATTTTATCTAATACATTTTGACTAAAGCACACTAGAAGCTTGTAGGCAATTGTGAGGGTTGCCCCACATTATAGGGCCATGCAGGCTGGATGCTGGCAATGTGCGTGGGCTTGCACTGTCCTTCACTTGGGCTTTGCCAGCAATGGCCTGAAAGAAGGAAGACATTATTCAGGCTTCAGCCATCACATGGTGCATCAGGCTGCATTTTTAATGATGTTGCGACCTGAGCTCAGTAGGTCCAAGGTGGCTAGGGCATGGTTGCAGGCTCCCCATGGGTCTGCGGTGAGCACATGCACATCTCACGCAGAAAACGCACTCTGCCGAGTGGCACCACCGTCTCCTGGGTGAGACACATATAGTGGACAGGGTGTGCACTGACATTATCACTTCTTTGACACCTGGGAGTGGGTAGATACATAGCTGTGATGTTACCCTCAGGTTCATGTCACTGATTATGCAAATTATGCCTGAGTTAGTTCACATTTGGCAAGTAATTTGCACAGATTGATGAACTTCAGGTAAGAAATCCATGTGCTTCAGTGCAGGTAGGAAGCTGTCAGCCTCACTAAATGTCTTTATACAGCTGGGTTGCTCCTAGGTTCTGCTGCTTGGCATGCCCCGATCTCAGTGGCTGCTGTGCTTCAAGTAAGTAGGTAACGCATTATCCATCCCTTCCCCACTCACATCTTGGTCCTTCTTGTTTATTTGTCAGCGCCGAGTGTCTTGATCGAAATAGGAAAGAGATGCACAGACTTAGGCTGATAAAACTAATTTCATGTTAGGGCTCTAAACCTACACTATTCGGAAAGCAGTGGGATTTAAATCAGTGATTTGTAATTTGTAATAAGTTGGTTGACTTACTGGTAGTGTTCTGATGTAAGACGTGCTTAGCTCTGCTTGTACACACTTGGGTTTTAGTTGTGGTTTTTTTGTTGTTTTAAAGCTGAGGTATCCAGCCTTCCAGTAAGTGCTACTTAAAAGTGGATCATTAACACAGCTGTCTTTTGCAGTCCAGGAATAAGTAACCTGTAGGCAAAAGCAGCCGCTACCAATTGACCTATTACTTGCTGTACCAGTGAGTTCCAGAGGACTTTTAAAACAGCATTACATATTGGCCTGATTTTTCTTGATTTGTCGAGCAGGCTGTGGGTGAAGCATTGATTTTATATAGCAGAGCCAACCACGAGCTTGATACTTTTGCTCTGAAAGTCACTGTGACAGAGGGCATTAGATTTGACCTGCCACGATGAAGCCCTGACTTCTGTTCCCAGGCGGGTATGAAAAGCCCTCTGGTAACACTTGCAAATTGCAAAATATGAAGCGCTGCCTGGGGAAGAGGCGAATACTAAAGTCATGTTCTCCTGACTGGCAATTTGGTACCTAAGCCAAATGGTTTTCATTCCCTTGTCAGTGCCTGAGATTGTATCTGAGCCTTGCGGAGAGGTGACACGCCTGTCAAATGCACGAATCATGGAAGGTATTTGAAGTCTGACAGCCCTGCAAGGCCTACACCGTTAGAGGACCTGGAGCCATCACATCCTCAGTGAATTCACCCTGGGGTGAGGGAGGAGGGACCTCTGGGGACCATTTGGCCAGAGCCCTTCTGTAGTTTGTTAACATCGTATCTTACTTATCAGCACACCACACGTAGATGTTTTCTGCAAATCCCCTTGGATCTCCTCTACATGTGGTAAGTGGGAACCAAATGAGCAGGCTGGTCTTTTTGTCGGAGTTTGGCTGAACTGATTTTTGTGTTGACTGCGAACTCGAACTGGGCCGTGCAAACACAGCACATTTTGTTTGCTGTGATGAAATGGCTTTATGTATACATGTATGTATATATGTATACATGTATGTATGCATGTAGAGAGATTCTAGACTTAGTTTTGGACAACTTATCTAGAAAATAGTGTTTGTACCTGGAGAAACAGCTTCCTAAATGGCACTGGGAAGTCCATGATGAACAAAGAGCGAGGATTTAGGATATCCCTCCTTATGGATATTTACACAGGTTGTCTCTTTGCCCCCACTCGCTATGGCATGCCAAGCTTCCCTTTTTGTTCAGATCCACCAGTGCACAGCACAGGGTGAAACACTTCAAAGATCATAGGTCTGAGTATGTGCTAGAGGAGACTTAAGGGGATGAGACCCAACTGCAGAAGTCGGGCTGCTTAAGTTTGCTGCTGGACACCTCAGAGCTGGGTGAATGCACTGCAGAGTCATCTTAAGGGGAGATGTGTTTACACGGAAGAGGCTGACTGTGAAAGTAGTGGTGTTATGGGGTTCAGGCATCATTTGAGTCCTTCAAAGCACTTCCTCTGCCTTGCTCTGCAGCGTGCAGGGGTGCATTACTGTCAGCTCAGGTAAGGCACCTCACTGCTGTCATAGGCAGCTTTCTGCTCGCCTGATGCCCTCTCTTGCTAGCTCCAAGCAGTGGGTAAATCCCTGCTGCAGGTCTTTGGCTCCAAGCTTGCCATTCTGCTTTATGTATTCCTATCAGCGTGTCTCCAGTGTCTCCTCTTGGCTCAGCGAGGTGTCTGCCATGACGCATGGTGGTGTCTCAGATTTGAGACAATATTATTGCCACAGTACCTCTGGCCTGGGAGGGTGTCTTCTTTAATGGAGCCAAAATGCTGAGTGGTTGTAGGAGCTGTTCTTGTATGCATCTTTGTTCTCTGTTGCCCATTATGTTTGGGCATCTTTTTGGTTTGGAGTTGAGCCTCATAGATGGCTCTAAAAGTAAGTGGGAGGAAAAAACCAACAAGCGCTTCCTTTTTTAATCTTTTCTGGTAGTCATGTCAAAGAAGGGAGGTAGTATTGACTACAACTAGTAAGTTGTTGACTTGATGAGAGTGAAAAGACTCCCAATGACTGAGGAGGAAATGTTAGCCATGCCCATTTCAAACTCTGTGTTCATTTCATTTCCATTTTGTCCTGGTGACCAATGTCTGCTGCCGACAGAGAACAAATTGGTTAAAAGCTCAGTGCTGCCACCTCTTCCCTTCTGGTGTGATGTATCCGCAATAGTTCTTATCCTGAACTGCTCTGGCAGAACTAGGACCAGGCTTATTCCTTATCCCCTCTTCTTATCCTGTTGCTCCTAAAATGCCTTCAGGCCTTCATCGGTCATCATGAAGAAGAACACACACTCATGCTGTTGTGAGGTGACAGATAAAAGGAAAGGAAGGAAATACCTTTCCAAGCTGTCTGTAGTGGGAGCTGACAGTGGCAGCCAGCAACATAGAGCAGAGGAGGTATATTTTGGTCAACTAAGCCATTTTTTTCTGTGAATCACCTTCTCTTTTTCATTCAATCCCATTCTGCTCCAAGAAGCCATCAACAAACTCAATAACTCAACAAAAACAAACTATATATCTGCTCGAGAACAGACCATTAATTCTGTAGCATCCCGCTTGCGAGCTGTATAGCTATGGATTGGTTCCATATAGTTAGGGATCCTGCCAAAGACTTTTCAGAAGTGACTAATGATTCTGTGTGCATCAGTTTTTGGCACCTGAACACCCACCCCCTGAAAGTCTCATCCATTATACATACTGTTATAGAACAGGCAGCCTAGTCCTGCCTCATCAGGGCAGCACTCTGGTTTCCAGGGGGAACAGATTAAGCCTTTAGGCTTCTCCATCCTTGTGTTTGCCATAAGCATGCCATAAATAGCATTGCCCCAATGTATAAGCCCTCAAAATTCATCTGGTTATCTGTATAGCCCTTATGGTAAATGCAGTGTTAGGATTGTGCAGAATTAGAACAGACTTTCTCTTTTTTTTTTTTTTTCTCTGCAGAACTGGCAAAATTTTATCTAAATGCCATTTCATTTTAAAAATATCCCTTCATCTGAGTTGTTTGATACGTATTTCTCTGGGTTGTTTGCATAAATTTAGCTATTAAGAATAAAGCAGAGTGGGTTGGAGAAAACCAAAACAATCTTCCTTTCTCATCCCTCTTTCTCTAGCAAGCCAATGTTGTTTTGTACAGCCCTTTGCCACAGGTTTTTCTAAATATCAGCCCTGCTGGAATGATTGGGAAATCCACCACTGTGTTCAGCAGAGCCAGGAACTTACCTCAGGTGCTTTGAACCCACTTCTGCAGATGCAGCGATTCTGCCCTGACAGAAACGAAGAAGAGTCTGAGCCATCTTCCTCTGTTCCAACTTTACTACCAAACCCAGACGTAGGGCTAGAAAGTTGAAGACTGCTGTAGACCGTTCTGCAGGCCAAGAAGCCCATGGGTTTGGGATGCCCGCCAGACAGTCTGGCTGCTGTTGCTCCTGCTGCTTTGGAGAGGGCCTGTGGGTGTCCGAGGGAAGCTGTTACCTCTCAGCAGCATCCATATCAACACCAAATACTGTTGCTCCTCTGTGATCTGCAAGCCCCAGCTCTCAGGGTCCTCTGCCTGCTTACAGCCACTTCTTACGTCCTAGACTTTCCTTGGTAGGAGTAAGATCATGGTGTATCCTTCTTCCCAGGAGTGGTGTAATGCAGTTTTGCCCATGCTCATGAGATGCCCGGAGCCTGCTCTGCCTGGTGTGAAACTGTGGAGCCTGGAAGCCATGGCCCATTTTGCAGCAAAGTCAGTCTTGTGCTGCAAGAGCATTGGTACATTAACTGAAAGATCATCAGACATCTGAGAATGGACTTCGCTGGTTAGATCTCTTACATAAATTTCATGAGGAATGATCAGTGTTTTTGCAAAGCCAGTTGATAATTATCAGCTGAGCTTGACATTTCTGCTAATGGATTAATACAGTGTACTGTGGAGGGGACCTTCTGTGTAGAGAAGCCAATTTCACTTTTAGTTCCAGGCGGAAGACAATACCCAGCATTATTTCTAGAGACATCTTCATTTAAAGTCAAAGAAAATTTTGAATATAATTCAAATTCTTGCAAATCTTTGGTCTTCTGCCTGGCCAAAAATATAGTTATTTACTTAACTCTGCGATTAAGCTGAAAGCATCTCTTCTCTGTAGAAGAGTTGTTGCCCTTTAGGGAGATAAGGTTTGAGTTCTGACTATCATTAATTCTTTTTAAAAACTTCCACAATGAAATACATTTGAAAAACCACACACATTGCACTTCTTTTTCCGGGCCACGAATCCTGCATGCTCATGTCTGGTCTCTCATGTCTCTTATGGAATTGTGGCGTTTCACTGATAGCTTAATTTTGGTTCTCCCTCCAGTACTGTGAACGGTAGGAAACTCATCTAAAAAGTTAGATAATTGCCATAGAATTTTTTTTTTTTTGTTGTTACTGTTAATGATATTCAGAAAGACCCCAAGCCTGATGGCTACAGGGGAATTTTAAAGTTCAACTTAAGCAAACTAAATGTTTCAATGGGAGGAATGTTTTGATTTGAAGTGGATGAAAACCTATCAGATAATTGCTACTATCTATTTATACCAACTGGTGAACT
The DNA here is from genome assembly GCF_964106895.1 of Numenius arquata. Taxonomy (NCBI): domain Eukaryota; kingdom Metazoa; phylum Chordata; class Aves; order Charadriiformes; family Scolopacidae; genus Numenius; species Numenius arquata. Next base: position 54,311,090 of record NC_133576.1, read on the forward strand.
GCCCTGGGATCTCAAAGCTATTGAAAAGCAGACCAAGGAGTCTTAGCAAAGTGTTAGGTATATGGTTATTCTTACAATATTTGAAATGAAAGTATTGATGTTTTTAAAAACTCCATTGACTTTTGATGCTCCAAGGTATCTTTCCTAGACAGTTAACAATAAAACCTTTTCCTGTGTTTGGGTAGTTATTCTTGCATGAGTTTTCACTGCTGCCATGTTCAAGCACCGTAGTTGACTTTTTAAAATATAATTATTTCCTTGAAATTCCTGCTGGCCTAAATTCTTAAAAGCTTTGTTGCACAACATTTATGTGTAAGGACAAATTTGATTTATGATCCTTTAAAGCAAAATAAGCAGTCCTTTTCTGTTGACTTACTGGTTGTTATGCCTGAGTATGTCTACTAAATGGGCAGATTTACTTGATGTTCCATGAAACAAGTCAACTGGGCAGAAAATGGCATTCTTGGCTCTACATGGAAAAAAAACCCTTTCTTTTTCTCTGGAAATTCCTACAAAACAAGGGCTTGGACCAAACCTCTTGCTTTTTTGTGTGTGAGGACACATCTTTGACTCTGGCTGGGCAGTCCTAGCTCCCCCTTGTGAAGTTCTGAGACAAAGCAGCACTGTCTCGTTTTTAATATGAGGTACATACATAATACAGTTGCACAATGTTGGCAGAAGAGTTGCCACAAAAGAATACGCCCATATCATTCAAATTGATTTTCTCATCCAGATGTGGCTAGTTGGTCAGATCTCAAAATGCTTGCTGCTTGTCCAAGGGACTGTATCTTTCTTGCACGACTTTTTGTCACAGAACCATCCTGAATGTCTAGCTTCCAGGAGTGCAATTTCATTTTTCTGAGGGTGACAGATTATAAGGAACTCAGATATGAAGCCCAATTTTTTGATTTCTTTTTTTTTTTCAGTAAAGAGGATTAGCTAGAGGAATCAATGACCAAAGGGAATGATGGATTCACCATCCCTTGATATCTTCATAGCCAGTCTGAGTGCCTCCCGAATAGCAATCAAAGATGGGTTGGTTGGCTCTGTGCAGGGGCAACTCTGTGACACTGTGACTTGAGTTATGAATGGGCTGAGCACAGTTGCTCCAAGTGCCTCCTCTGGCCCTGAGATCCAGGAGTTAAGGACAAGGCTCCCTAGGGAGGTATATCTGGTCCCACATCTGAAGTGTCACTTTGCCAGCATAGTGCCAGCAATGCCTGGTAGTGCACTGAGCAGGTAGTTCCACTGAAGCCTCTTGGTGCACAGAGGGACAGTGCCCAGCTGTTGGAGACAGATCTGGAGGCTCTTGGGCCAGGGAAGAGCAGATGTGACTAATCTTATTCTGCCTTGTGCAGATGTGTTGGCTCCCTCCCTGTCTGAGATGTTGTTATCTATCTTCATTCTCCACCTGTCCATCTTACTGCCTCCATTTCATGCTGTCCCTGCCAGTGCCTTTTTGTTGTCTCTCTCTGCAGTGTTTTCTTGTTCTCTCTTAATGGTCCCACTCTCCAAACTGATATGTCTTTCCCTTTCCTCTTCCCCATGCATCACACACTTCTCTTTGCCCTGCCACTTCCCTTCTCCTGTTTCTGTCTTACCTACCTAGACTGTAAGTCCTTGGGGTCCTGCTACTCTGTTAGTATTTGGTAGGGCTGGCTTTTAGATTAGTGCTGTAGGGATACACAAAAATATTTATTATCTGACCTGTTTATTCCAGCATGGACCCTGAGAAGGTAAAAGTGCTCAAAGTAGAGGCAGGTAGATCCCATTTATCTGCATTAATGCTTGGCTACACGCTCATTAATCCTTGGTGCTGTAGGTCCCACTGTAGAAAGTGTGATTAATAACAACAACGATAATAATTTACAAAGATTTTTATTTTAGAGGGAAAAGTAGAGAGAACCTAAAAGTGATCAAAGTTATTCAGATCATGAGGCTAACTGAAATTAAAGCTGTGATAAAAAAGGTTTTAATTCTCAACAGTTCTGCCTTTGCCTTTGAAAAAAGATTTGTTTCAGTGGTCATGGTTTACATCTGAAGCCACCACCAACAGAGGACCATTATTCTCACAGCCATCTGCTGGAATATTCATCTAGCAATGGGGAAGGGAACAATTCTGAATATGATGTTGTGTCCTGCAGAATTTCCTTGCTGGAGCAGAAGGAGAGACCAAGCACTACAGCACTGCAAGCTGGGGCCCGCACTCCTTTTCTCTGTAGTACCCCGAACATGCTTTCTCCATCCAGTGGTCAGAGAAAGCAAAACAGTGTCACCGGAGCTCAACAATCTGGTCTCAACCCTGCCATTCCTGCATTGAGAGATCAGATCCTGAAATGTTTTCCGATGTACATTGGTGTTTCTCTACTGCAGACCTCAGCAAGAAAATCTGCAAGGGTCACTCTGGTGTGCAGACTTCTGAGTACGCGTGAACCCTTCCTAAGAGGGAGGAGAGATAAAATCAGACGTGCCAGCAAGAGCAGCTACATTTCCTTTTTCCTGCTAATGTCCCTGAACAATTGCAATATTTAAATGTTAGCTGCTCCTTCAGGGCTTTTTTCAACCTTAATATTTTTCAAGCTGAGGATTAGAGCCAGAAGATTTCTATTGTTTCTGAGCTGTGCCTTTCTAAAGCAAATAGTTGGGGTGTGCACCTCTGCTGCAGTGGCCCCTTCCCACTCACCTCCCTTTGGTGCCTACTGGCTGTCGAGCTGCGTGCCGTCTCTCACTGCCGGGATGAGGGACCTGCTGTAGTCAGTTTGGAAAAATAATTGACTTTGGGCTGGTGATTGGCACTGTGACGATCATATTTGCTGATCGAAACATTGACTTTCCCTGGCAGGAAATGAACATTGTAGAAATGATGTGGAAGTGCTATTTTTTTAAACATTTCTAAATGTGGGCTAGAGAGAGAAAGAAAAGGGAAAGAAAATGACTGCCCTCAAAATATATCTGTATTCCCTTGTAATGTTTGCAATGTGCTTTGGAAGCTGGGAGATTAAATTTCTTTTTCTAATGCTGTTTGCCAGAGTGACACAAATTGTGCCTGTCTTTTCTCCTGTGTTTCTGTGGCACAGGAGCCAGTGTAGCCCAGTTTCTTAGCATTTGCTGTGCATGCAGCATCTTTGATAATATTAAGAGTGATGTGTGCAACTCTGGAATACTATTTAACTGCGGCAGGTAGGAGAGCACGTGTCTTCTGGGAGAACCTGGCTCTGCTTGATTTTTATTTTTTTAGAAAAGCTCTTATCTCAGTGTAGTGGTAAATATATATATTTTTTTAATGGCAACATTTTAAAAGTGGATTTTGTTCAGATTCCCAGCCAAATGCAGTTCTGACCCTCCATATTTTTAAACACGTGTACTCTGTGTATGTATAGTGCATGTGACATAACAAACATTTTCATATCTTTAAAAATATTTTCAGACCATGGTCCTGAAGTCAGTGAAACTTACTGTGCACATGCAATTGCATATGGGTAAACTGGTTTTGATCCTCAGAAGATTATCGATGCATTCTGGTTTTAAGCTTAAATGAAAGCTGGCTACATAAACCATACAAGAAACAGGGGTACACAGCAGCTAACTATAATCACCTATATTCAGACAGAGACTTGCATCTCTAGGGTCTCTCTAAAGTCACTGGAGATAGAGATATTACTCTAGAGATGATTCAGTGCACTTAATTTAGGCACTTTGGGAGATAGTCTTCTAATTTAGGTGCAAAAAATCAGATGGTGTGAATAGCCCTCCCCGTTTTAAATCCAGAAAATGATTGTTGCCATGAAAATAAATGATGGGGGTACTAACAGCAGCGATGGCTCCAACAAGGACTTCCCGCGCCCCCTGGGAAGCTAATTAACCTCCCCGTCTCCATCCTGGAGACAGGCTCTGCAGGGCTTTCATGAGCCATGCTCATTAATATTGGCATCGCACCCTCAGACCCTGGGAGGAAAGGTGGAAGAGAAGAGGAAATATTTTTACAGTAGGCAGCTGCTTGATTTCTCCCCTATTAAGGGAGGTGATGAGCGCAATTCATGAGCACTGGGCACAGGAGGGATGTCTGTAAGCTCAGCCAGCGAGCAGGGAGGACCTTGACTCTGGGAGGTGATGGCTGCGGCTGTCCCGTGTGAGGCTTTCCACTAAAATGAGTAGGAAAGCACAAATTGGCAAGGCAGACAAAACCCGCCTGTGAGTCCCTGCCCCACACCGCTGTGGGGCATGGGTGGTATCCTGGGGGAGCCCCTTAGCATGCCACACGCGAGAGGTGCCAAGGGAAGAGATGACTTTACTCTGCAGCTGCATCTCTCATCCGCACAGGGACAATGCTAATGAGTTCGGTGTCTTTGCTGCAGCCTCAAGTGTGACTTTGTCCATAGTAGAAAAAGATGGTGGCTGCTGTTGAGCTGCAGCAGCATCGGCACTGGGGACCAAAACATGCCAGGTGGGGGGCACAGTGAAATTAATCTCTTAGTGCCGCAGACTTGCAAATTAAGTCTTTTACTCTTGGAAGTCCCCTGAGCAGAACCAACAGGACTCTGTGCCCAGCAGCAATCCTTGCAGGAGAGCAGAAGGTGAGTTGTATTTTTTTGCTGTTTTCAGCCTCCCAAACTTTCATTTTTTGTCAACTGACTGTGAAAGGTGTTGGTTGTCTCTGAAGCAGCATGGGCAGACTCACGCTGAAAGACTTAGCTCTCCTATGAAAGGATGAGTGGGAGGACTGGCACAGAGTTGAGCTTGATTAGTATTGAGCGTAAGTTTTTCCTTGACAAGTCTTTGGCATATTTCTGATTACTTACCTCTTCTCTGTGCCAAGTCCTTGCAAGACATGTACTGAATGTCCAGTGCCAAACAATCTTTTTAAATATTAATCACCAAGAAGGCACATAAATTCTATGGTTTAAAAACTGTGTATGTGCCATTTGATCTAAATCAAAACATCTTTGAGCCACGCTTGGTTTCAGTTTCTTCAGTGTTATAGAGTTTTTTCTCCCTATAAACCACTTATCAATCCAGACCAGATTATGGCTGGCCCTTGCTTGTGTGTAAACGTGCAATTCTTGTCATTAACCTTGTGCTACAGCCAGTTTAATTCCCAGTCTTGGTGCTAGCGTGAATGGCAAGAATGAATGGAGCTGGAAAAGCCTGCTGGGTCAGGGCTTTCATGGTTCATACGGTGTTTGCACCACAAGTGACTTCTTGCTCCCGCCCTACCCCTGAAGAAGCCAACCCCAGATGACGAAGGTGGGTAAGGCCCTTTCTTTGTGGTGGTATCTAAAGAGAAGCAAGGATGGCAGGAACGCCCATAGTCTTTATTTTGGTGATCTTCAGGGTGAAGTATGATCAGATACTTGATCTTTAGAAAAGGTTTGCAAGTGGCAAAAGATATAGGACCTCTTTTGTCCTTTCCTTTCTCAAACAAGCAGCCTTTCTGCTTCACCTGCCCAGGCCCTGACTTTCAGCTGGCCTGTTGGTGAATTGGTTTGCCTTCCTATACTGGCTTATAAAAAGAAAGAAAAAGACATTTTCTGCTGCTTTTATTGGCGAGGGCAGAGCCACCTTGTGAAATCTCACTGTGAGCCTTGCAGCTGAGCAAGGTTTACTCTGGTCAGGTCGCACCATTTGTTCTTCAAGTTAACTCTGCAGGAACAGTTCAGAGAGAATCTCAACTTTGTAAAAAGAAAGATAGAAGGTTGAATGGGTAAGGTGGAAGGGTACGCGGATACCACTGGACACGGCTGGTAAATAGAAGACACCAGTATTTTTACTTTCTCCTCTTTTCATTCCGATCAGTCAACTTTGACTCTCTAGTTCTTCTTGATAACATCTGAAGGCAGGAGATCTGCTCAACCTGAGGTACTTACAGCCATACTGGAGTAGGAGGGGAAAACTTGCTAGTAACTGGCCCAATCTGGAGAGTGACTGAGCTGCTGCTCCCTGTCATGAGCCATTAAAAACAGGACCAGTTACTCTGGTGCCTTCTCATAGTCGGGTGGCAGGCACTAGGCTTGAAAGTTTTGCGACCATGATGTGCTACCAGCACAGACAGTGAACGGCACAACGTACATCAGGGGTTCTTGTTTTGCTTTTCATGTCTTCCCATTCTTCCCATTTCAAAGACAATATTCAAATGTATTTCAAAAAGTTCTACATGCTCTTTGATGCTCTTGGATCCAGTTCCTCTGGGGAGACAATGGAAATCTCTAGCCTATTCCCTTTATTTCTGCTCTCTGGGATTCTTCTGCCCATAGATAATAAGTTTTTTTGCTTCTCTGTGTAGGCAATTCCTCTCATAAGATGTGAACCCATTTAAGCCTAGTTTTGCAAGACAAGTAAAAATTATATCACTGAAAAAGAGAAAATGGATTCCCCTTCCTTTGTCATTTGGCAGTGTCTAAAGTCCGGTGAAAAGTCTCAGAATTTCCCTTTAAGTTGGAGAAGTCATCTTGATCAAAACTTGCCTTTCTCCTATTGGCCTTTGAAACCTCAAGCTCTCTGGATCTCACTTCAGTTCACACTGACAATGTAGAAGAAGCTACTGCTTTCAGGGATAATGCCTTGTTATCCACTCTAAAAATGTGCATATTTTGAAATTAATTTTTGTTTGGTTTCAGAACAAAATCCAGGATTTTCAAAATGTCACCTTTCAAAAAAATTTTGGGTGGCACAAATTTTCTAAAATTTTAATTTCAAAGCCCAGAAATGTGTTTTTCTGTTTTATACTTGTATTTTGTTTCAATAATTTTCACTGTTTTGTGACCTGCCAATAGTGGTACTCAAATCATACGTACTGGTCCTGGTAGTTTATTGTAATGTCATAGTAGAAATTTTCTATTCTTTTTACTTTTTGCCTAGGGATAACTTATCACAGGGGTAGCTATGTGGGAATGAAAATGTATAATGAACTTTTCAAATACAATTTGAAATGTTTCATTTTAAAATATTGCATGGAATGCAAATCAAAATGCACATATTTTATGTAATACCAATTTTAAAATAATGCCATTTTTGACCAAAAAGTGCTGCAATCTGAAATTTTGGTAAAGCGTACTTCCTTGGCCTTTCTTTAGAAGCTGCAGTTCAAAGACATAGTAAAACTCTATGGTACTTTACAATTTGATGGGTTTTTTGTTCTAGACCCTTCTCAGATTTGCTTAAAGATCACAGGTGGAGTCAAAGCAAGGGGCACATAAGTGGAGATAATGCACATCTATTTTGAGCGAAGATTTAACTAGTTCTTTCTAGCCCCCCCCCCCAATAGGTGACTTCACAATTTTTTGCTTAGCTCCATACCATTACTAAAGCTGCTATAACAGCAAGGTGATTCTTTTAAAATGTGGTTCACATGATGAGTTGAGAATCCCCTAACAATTCATTGTGGAAATGCAGTTGTCCCATTTGCTGCCAAGAAATGTGTCCTGACTTTTGTGTCTACGTTAAGTGAGCTTAGATCACATTCAGGTTGTAAAGTAAACATCAGGCTGTCGAGGGTGATGAAGCCAACTAATTCTGTGTTTCAGCTGTGGGATACAGCCATTCACTTTAAGTGGAAACCCAGGAGCATATCATGTCATATCATATTTAGGTTTGCAGACCTGTGTGATTTTCTCTGGGACTAACTGTGACACAGTGCATGAGTGGCATAATCATTAAAAAAACTTCAGAGAGCCTTTCTGTGACTAAGGAACATGACTTTCTTGCTAAAATTAGCCGCATTTGAGGATATGAAGGGGGGAGGGGGGAAAGGAGTGGAATTAGTCACAGTAATGTCAGCTTTGGGTTAAATCCAAGTGAAATCCAGTGAAGCGTTTCTATAGCTTTGTGTATTCCAAAGGCTGTACGTTGCTTCTTTGGACAAATTAAGTACTGCAATTCTTTGACATCTCCAAGATCCCCAATTTAGTTTAAAGGTTCAAATATCAACTCATCTCCACTGCCCAGCTGAAGACGTTTCCCTTCCCTCTTTGATATCCTTCCAGCCACTTGACCCTGCACCACTCGAGCAGGGGCTGATTACAGGTTGAGACACTTGTCTGGCAGGAGTGGTGGCCATTTCAAGCCTGTGGTAGAAGGAGAGGAACTGGAAGACTTGGAAGCGATTGTCAGTCTCTGCCTTCATGCCTCCATTCCATGTGCTGGGGCTGGCCATGGTTTTTAGAGGGCTGAAGGTGCCCTGGCTGGTACTTGTGGGTGCACAGCCCCAACCCGAGCCCTTGGTGTGTGCCCCAGCCTCAAACAGCCCAAGGCTGCAAGAAGAGCCTGCAGTTCTGTCTTTTGACAGCTGGGACCCCCACGGGCCCAGAAAGCTTCTCACTTCACCCAGCAACATGATGTCAGGGAAGAGATAAAAAAACCACCCACCCCTCACCACCCCCTCCAAGTAGGCTAAGTGCTCATCTCTTTCATGTCTCTGATGTCTTATCACATTTCAGATGCTGTCACTACGCCCGGCTGGGATATTTTCAGTGGAAATATCTAAGGAGAAATGAGAACAGTTTTGGTAAAAATAAATATCCAGAACTCAACCTCCTTTGCATTGCAATGTGATGGGATTTGGAAAGAGTAAAAAGATGTGTGAAAGAAAGAGCTTGTTTATGCAGGAAGCTGCTGTGAAGCAGGACAAACTGGGCTTCACAGCTCTGTGCTGCCGTGCCTGAGCTGTTTCCAGTGTTGGAGTTAGTCATTTGGAAACCACCTGCAGCGTAAAAAAACATCCTTTCTGCTGGGGCTTTCTCTGCAAACCTCTCACCAGTGCTGTCATGAGACAGTTAGGCAGCACCATTCCCTAACCCCTCCATGGTGTAGTGCAGACTTGCTCACCCCTTTAGTCAACATCTGCTTCAGTCAATTAAAAATTATTTGTGCCTCGCTGTACTATGTGGTTGGAGTGCATGTGTGTGCAAGTCATTTGCAGCTTATGATGCCTCACAGACTGAGGATGCTGCTGTATATCTGCAAAATAGGAATATAGCCTCTGATAAACAAGGGAGATGGAGCTAGGGCTCAGACAAATGGAAGCTCGACCGCACCGATTGCTGCACCTATGTTCCTCAGAAGTGGCTTTCTGTTGAAGAGGGTCTGCCATAAAGTCCTGCTGGCCACAGCTGGGCATGCTGGCTGTTCACAGGAGCAGGCTCCCAAGAAGTATACACACTACAGTGTACATAGGGGCTTCCTTCCATCTCTGGAAAACTGCATGTCTCCTACACCTGCTTTTCCCAGTTCTTCAGAGCCTTGTGAAAATTACAAGTGCTGGCTATCTAAATAGATGCTTGGTAGAAAATACTCTCCCCTCTGTAGACCACTCTTCCATTTGCACTCTGCTTTTCAATAGGCTTCCCATTACCTTTGTGGTATTGACAAGTGGGCAGGACCCAGTGTCATAAACAGTATATGTGCTTTTACCCTTGTGAACCAACTAACTTTACCTCTTTTGGACACAGAGGTGCATCCCAGCTTTGCCATAGGGGAAGCCCATTTGCATGGACAGTTACCCGAAAGCATCCAAAATGCTCTAAAATCGCACAGTATCCTACCTGGAAGCAGTTGGGGTTCACTTGCCGTGGCAAGGTGAGGCTCTGTGATCAAGTTGCAGTGGCAAATGGATGGTGAGTGCGGCCGTGCCATCTGCTCTGATACTGGATGTCAGCATTCTCCCACATTGCTGTCTTTCAGACGCCAGTTATTGAGTTACCGCTTTCAGAGATGCCGGCCAGGAGATTGTTACACCAGAGAGCTCATACACATCAGCGGGATCAAGGACGCTCTCTTTGGACAAAAAGAGCAGCTGAATAAATAGTATCTGTTTCTTTTTTATAATTTTTTTTTCCTTCTTCAGGAGGTTGAGTGTCTTTCAGGGTACAAACAAGAGAAGTTTTGGCCTTTGACTAAGCCTTGGAAATCTGGCAGAAAACAGAATATAGTAGTCTGTCATACTCCAGAACCAGAGCAGCAGCAGCAGCAGCACTGGTAACTCCCCTCCTACTGCAGCAGTTTTTGTAGGAAGCTAAATAATATTTACCAGATTTGTATGTGTGTCTCTAAGGAATTCTGAAAACACTTTTAGAAATACCTGTCCCTGTTTCAATTATCTCCGTTCAGCAAGTAGCACTATTGCTACTCAGTGGGGTCTGAAACATTAATGACATTTCCCAGCAGGGGCCCAGATGGATGAGGCAAAGTAGAAAGAATTGGTTTAGCCATGGAAAAAAGCATTGAAATCAAAAATCTTAAAGTTATGCTAAGTTTTGTAATTTTATTAGTTAATTTAACAGTTCATTTAACAACTGTTAATCAGTTTTTAAAAAATAATTCTTCTTTCTAATTAGAACCTCTTAATATTATATTGATATTCTTGTTTAAACCTCATGGTTATCTTTCAGTTGTGAAAACTGTAAATTTAACCCTTAATATTGAACTGAGATTCTCACCTTTTTGAACATAGCTTTATAATGTGGCTAGTAGATGCACTGTGTAATTAATATTCCTAAATGAACATGACCTCAGATTTATCTGAGAGCCCAAAGATACATGCAGCTGAGAGAAATTACTCATCCCATATTTTTTAAACTTCAGTGAGCTTTCTAATAGACTTTCCCAAGTCTCAGGTAATGTTAATCATCTAAAACTTTGGAAGGGAAGATAATTATCTGCTTTCTCAACAGGAAATTATCCTGTCCTGTCCTGTCCTATCCTATCCTTCCCTTCCCTTCCCTACCCCATTTCCTGGTGTCAGGATGTAATAACGGAGTGTTTTCCAGAACTATGTTGAATGTACTCTGTTTACTAACACTGAACTAACACTTGTTACTGGAAGTTTATTCTTGCTCTTATCCTCTCTCCCCACAGGGAGGATTGTTTGAGCTGTTCAGTTTGAAATTACAGCAGGCTTTCCCCCCTTTTATTCTAAATGTGCCATTTGTGTGTCACTTGGTGTTTATTTAGGGAAAGGAAAAATGACAACTGCAGAATTGCACCTTGCAGTAAGAGCCTAATTTGCTTATGTCTGCAGGGGTTGAAGGGCTTGGAGCTCCAACTTGTACATCTGTACAAATGAAAGAAAAATGAAAGAAAATTTCATTTCCCACACAAGTCAGTCTTTGTCCTTGTGCAACAAACTTCTGCTGTGCCTAGAACCTGAATTTCCCAACCTAACAGGAGCAACCAAGTCATTCAGAACCTGAGTGTGCAAAATGCTGATTGTCCTAAACTTGTAGGGAAGGAGGCAAGTTGTAGACAGTGTTTAACAGGGTGAATTCTTACTACCTTTAATGCACCTGCCTGTGTGGTTAAGTTTTTTTTTGCTTCTCTGGTAGATTTTAAGGCTTTCTATCTCAGTATCTCATAAATACATTATTAATGTCAGGTACAATCTACTCACTGAATTGTTCTGAATTGTGATGGAGAACAAACCATATTGCTTTTCTGCTGCTGCATAGAGCTGTGGGCCTGGAGGCATCCGATCCTGTCGCCTGGCTGACCTCCTGAGGAAGGGGTAAGAAAGCAGAGGTAGGAGTACAGACTCTTGCAATTCCACCCAAAGCAAGGGAGACTGAGGGAAAGGTGCTTGTTGACATGAAGTTAAAAAGATTTGAAAAGGCGACATATGGATTAAGATATGATAAGGACAGGATGCCTCTCACCCACAGAACTACCAGGAGATAGTTATACCACTCAGCGATGATACGGAATTTCTTGAAAGCATGCCTTGTCTTTTTAGCACCTGCTTCTTTGCAAGGGGGGATCAGGATAATACCCTCAAGGGAGATTGCTCCTTCCATCCAGCTATTTCACAATATCAACTTGCAAAGGGAAAGTGGTTGGAAACAGACCAGCTCTTGGGACGCCTGAAGTTGTCTTGGCTTCTACTTATCTGGAAGATTGCTTTACTTAGGTGTGTTATCTCCATGGAAGTAAAAACACCCCATTTTTCTTTTTAGAATCACCTGAGTCACTTTGAGCACTAGACGTGTTTTCAGAGAAAAATTAGTAAAGCGAAGGGCTAAGTTCTTGGTTATTTACTGGCAACAAAGTTACAATACAGAAATATGAAAAAAAAAATAATAAACACAAACTTCAAATATACTTCACAGCTACACATTGCTCCATCTGTCACACAGGATTCTTTGCGGAAGCCGAAGAGACATTTCTGTCTCTAAGCCCTGTTTCAGAAGTGCACCTCAGATGGGCCTTCTCTGTAACCCTTCCCCTTTACACTGCAGGCAAAGTTGTTCGTTGCCTCTGCTGCTGAATACAGGTGAGGGGGCAAATAATTCCCCAAAACTTCCAATCCTCATCCACCCTCTAATTTTTTTTCTTCTGATCTACCTTTTAGCTTAATCTAGTCTGCATTTAAGATCTTCTTCATACCTTCTTCTTCCTCAGTTGCAATGTGGCGATGCATCTATGATGTAACATTTTTCATAAATCTTGTCATAAAGGTTTTTTTTGGAAAAAAGTTTAGATTACATTTTTTTTTTTGCTAACGGTGGTGGGTTGGCCCTGGCTGGACACCAGGTACCCGCCAAAGCCACTCTATCACTCCCCTCCTCAGCTGGACAGGGGGAGAAAAAAGATAATGAAAGGCTCATGGGTTGAGATCATGGAATCATGAAATCGCGGAATTGTTGGAGTTGGAAGGGACCTCTAGAGATCATCTAGTCCAACTCCCCTGCTAAAGCAGGATTGCCTTGAGCACATTATTCAGGACTGCATCCAGGCGGGTCTTGAAGATCTCCAGAGAAGGGGACTCCACAACCTCCCTGGGCAGCCTGTTCCAGTGCTTTGTCACCCTCACCGTAAAGAAGTTCTTCCTCATATTTGAGTGGAACTTCCTATGTTCCAGCTTATGCCCGTTGCCCCACGTCCTGTCACTGGGAACCACTGAAAAGAGTCCGGCTCCATCCTCCCTCAAACCGCCCTTTAGATACTTATAAGCATTAACAAGGTCTCCCCTCATCTTTCTCTTCTCCAGGCTAAAGAGTCCCAGATCTCTCAGCCTTTCCTCATAAGGGAGATGCTCCAATCCTTTAATCATCATTGTTGCCCTATGCTGGACTCTCTCCAGTAGTTCCCTGTCTCTCTTGAACTGGGGAGCTCAGAACTGGACGCAGTATTCCAGTTGTGGCCTCACCAGTGCAGAGTAGAAGAGGAGAATGACCTTCCTTGACCTGCTGGTCACACTCTTCCCTATGCAGCCCAGGATCCCATTGGCCCTCTTGGCAACAAGGGCACATTGCTGGCTCATGTATAACTTACTATCCACCAGGCCCCCCAGATCCTTCTCCTCAGAAGTGCTTTCCAGCAGGTCCATCCCTAACCTATATTGGTATCTGGTATTCTTCCTCCCCTACACTTGCCTTTATTGAACCTCATTAGGTTCTTCTCTGCCCAGCTCTCCAGCCTGTCCAGGTCAGGCTGGATGGCAGCACAGTCCTCTGGAGCGTCAGAGGATTTAGCCTTGGTAAATCCATGTTGACCACTTCCAATAACTTCCTGTTCTTCAACGTGTTTGGAGATGACTTCCAGAACGAATCGCTCCATTACCTTTCCAGGGACAGAGGTGAGGCTAACTGGCTTGTAGTTTCCTGGGTCTTCCATCTTGCCCTTTTTGAAGACTGGAGTGATATTTGCCTTCCTCCAGTCTTCAGGTACCTCTCCTGTTCTCCATGACCTTAGATAAGGAGAGGGAGATCACTCAGCAATTACCATCAGGGGCAGAACAGACTTGACTTGGGGAATATTAATGTAAAAAAATTAATTCAATGTATTAAATCATTATTATTTTAAAATTATTATTTATTAAATTATTGTTAAATTAAATATTAATTTATTAAATTATTTAGTTAATTTAATTTATTACCAATTCAATCAGAGAAGGGTAATGAGGAATAAAAACTAAATCTTTAAACACTTTCCCTCCAACCTTCCCTTCTTCCTGGGCTTGACTCCTGATTTCTCTCCCCCTCCTCCCTCCCCTCCTTCCCCCCCCGCCCCGAGAGGGGCAGGGAGATGGGAATGCACTTTGGGTTCAGTTTCTGCTGCTCCTTCCTCCTCATTGGGAGGATTCCTGATACTCTTCCTCTGCTCAAGCATGAGGTTCCATCCATGGGAGACAGTTCTCCATGAACTGCTCCAGCATGGGTCCCTCCCGTGGTGTGCAGTCCTTCAGGAACAGACTGCTCCAATGTGAGTCCCCCATGAGGTCACAAATCCTGCCAGCAAACCTGCTCCAGTATGGGCTCCTCTCCCCATAGGTCATGCCAGGAGCCTGCTGTAGCACAAGCTTCTCATGGGGTCACAGCCTTCTTTGGGCATCCACCTGCTCTGCTGTGGGGTCCTCCACAGGCTGCAGGTGGATGTCTGCTCCACCGTGGACCTCCGTGGGCTGCAGGTGGACAGCCTGCCTCGTCATGGTCACCACATGCTGCAGGGGAATCTCTGCTCCAGCACCTGGAGCACCTCCTCCCTCTCCATCTTCACTGACCTTGGTTTCTACATAGTTGCTCCACCTGGTTGCTGTTGTGCAAGTTTTTTTTTCCCCTTCCTAAATCCTTTACCACAGAGGCACTACCACCGTTGCTGATGGGCTTGGTCAGTGGCCAATTGGTCTTGGAGTCAGCTGGTATTGGCTCTATTGGACATGGGGGAAGCTTCTAGCAGCTTCTCACAGAAGCCACCCTATAGTCCCCCTGCTAACAAAACCTTGCCACACAACCCCAATACGCTAACTTTTTATGAATACTAGATATAACACAGATGCAAGGGGTATGGGACATGGAACAACTACCTCTCTCCAGTGATGTTAATTTTAGAGCATATATTTTATTCAAATCTAAAGTGGCCCAATCATATATATGCACGCCTTGACTCCATTTGGAGCTTGCATGTAAGTCTTATACTTTATGATGATGCTGGATCCTAGTACCTTTACGGCATTATCGCAGCATTATGGACATTAATGGCCAAAAAGGTATCTGGGATTTCACTCTGGACCTTTTAGGAAGCAAAAATATTGTTCTGAACTTAAACCAGAAATCCTGATCACCAGTAGAACTTTTATCTGATTTTCTTGTCTATGTCTACGTGGCATCCTGCAGTACTCTATCTCTACTATAGCTCTAGTTCTGTAAATAGAAATTTACCAATGATACCACTGTAACTTTACTAATTAATGTATTTTCACACCATCTTTAAGAGCTGCTAGTAAATTTTGACTCTTCCAGCACATAAATCTGCCACATGCTATGCAGTTACTTTCCAAAATGGGAGAGACATCTCGCTTACAACTCACTCACAATCACCCTTCCAGGCTAGTTAAGGTAAGAAGTTTCAAGATGTGATTCATCATGATATATATGAGATTACGCTTTCAAATTCATCCTTGGCTCTGTCTCTTAACATTTTCACTAAGTGCTGAGCTGACAGCTGGTGTCAATGCACAAGCTTTGCATTTTGCCTTACTGTAATGAGACTTTGCAAGATGTCTGCAATAGTAGTAATATTTTCCTTAACAGATAACTAGTTTAAAAAAAATTAGTGTTGTATAGGGAATGTGCTGGAAAGACAGTATGTTCCTCAGAGGTCAAAAAATGGATGCTGGTAGAAACAGAGTCTGATGTGCCATGCAGACAATTCTGTACAAATTAGGTGTTACTTATGTGTCAGAAATGATCCTACACATTGGCTAATGAAGCCATGATTTGGGAAAAGGTGGAGAGACAGGTTATCTGATTAGGTAGGTATGGATATAATTCCTTGCTGCAGAAAGTACTAAGCAAGTTTTAGTACGCATATGCTCTCAGAACTTTGACCCTGATAATATGTTGAAAAGAGACACATATGAAAAGCAAAAAAAAAAAAAATTAAAAATTGGAGACACAATATCTCTTAGAATAGCAATTCTGGCATTATTAATAAGTGATTACATCTTGGCGAGGGAAAAATATATAGAAAAATCAATACTAATTCATTTGGACCACTCAACAACATTAAATATGATGGACCGCAAATCCATACTGGGCTCTTGGTGGTTCTGCTATGGGTAGATAATTCTCTGCTTCAGTTACTTCCTTGCAACCTCACAAAAAATAATCTGAAGCAAGTGGGGTTTTTTTGATCTGAATTTTTTTATTTGCCATTCCCATGTATTTGAGGGCTGTTAAAGAAGGCAAAATTCTCTGTGTTCTGGCTGGCCGATGTATTTCTCACCTTTTCTGGCCTTGGGATGGTTCTGTATGGTACATTGCAATGGGTAGGAGTTAATCAAATCATCAGGGTTGTCAATAGATTCCTAGAAGCAGTAAGGGACATAGAAAAGACAGAAGATTTCTGGTCTTCCTGTTGATGTAATTTGTAGCCGTCCTTTCTCTGTGAAACTGTGTGCTGTTTCTAGACACAGCCAGGGGTAGTTGCAAGTCTCCTTATTGATACATGGACTGACAACTGTTGTTTTGTTTTTTTTTTTTTTTTTTATAGGCTCTTTTCTATATTTAGCCATACATACATACATACAATCTTCCAAAAAATTGGACAACACCGTCGTTAGCGCTGAAGAAAGCTTAGAAGATTTGACTAAGCAGGCTGTGGGTGGTAGACTTATGTGAGTACTGCTTACATTGGTTCAGAACAGATTTGACATCTGCATTATGGATTAGTTGGGATGAGTAAGTTTGACTTGTGAGGTTGTTTAGGAATGCTTCATTTTAAAAAATTGCACTGGGTGTTTAGATCATATGACAACATTTTATTTCCTTCTTGGAATTACTGAGATCTTGCTGGTTTAAAAGCTATGAAATGAAAGCCCTGTGAAAACTATTAACAACATATTGAGCTCAATAAATCCTTATGAAAAAGACCTATGCATTGTGTAACTTTTACTCAAAGACTGACAGATCCACCCTTGGTATCAATTGTCATAACTCTACTGAAACCAATGTTGTTATGCTATTCTATGTAATCTGAAGATCTGCCCTTCAGAATAAGATTGTGTCGGTGTGTTTGCTCTTTTCCCTAAGCATAGTTTTTCTGTTGTGAATACTGAATTGTCTGTATAAATTTTTAGTTAAATATTAATTTGTAGTGAAGCCTGTGAAAACCCTAGAATTTTAGTTACTGATGCTACTATTGACACTTAGTCATAGGCCAAGACCCACTCAGCTAGGTGTTGAACAAATTTGTAAGAAGGAGCTTGCAATTGGAAGAAGGAGTTTACAATCCAAGGCTAAGATGGGAGACAACTGATGCCGACAGCATATAAGGATAAGGAACTGGCTGGATGGCTACATTCAAAGGCTACATTCACCCTGCCAGTGACGAGTGGTGTTCCACAGGGGTCAGTACTGGGACTAGTGCTGTTTAACATCTTTGTTGGATACACGGACGGTGGGATAGAGTGCACCCTCAGCAAGTTTGCTGAATACACCAAGCTGTGTGGTGCGGTCAACACACTGGAGGGAAGGGATGCCATCCAGAGGGACCTGTGCAGGCTTGAGAGGTGGGCTCGTGCAAACCTCATGAAGTTCAACCAGGCCAAGTGCAAGGTCCTGCACGTGGGTCAGGGCAATCCCAAGCACAAATACAGGCTGGGCAGAGAATGGATTGAGAGCAGCCCTGAGGAGAAAGACTTGGGGATGTTGGTGGATGAGAAGCTCAACACAAGCCAGCAATGTGCACTTGCAGCCCAGAAAGCCAACCACATCCTGGGATGTATCTAAAGAAGTGTGGCCAGCAGGTTTTAGGAGGTGATTCTTCCCCTCTACTCTACTATGGTGAGAACCCACCTGGAGTACTGCATCCAGATTTGGAGCCCTTAGCACAGAAAGGACATGGACCTGTTGGAACGGATCCAGAGGAGGGCCACAAAGATGATCAGAGGGATGGAGCACCTCTCCTGTGAATACAGGCTGAGAGAGTTGGGGCAGTTCAGCCTGGAGAAGAGAAGGCTCCGGGGAGACTGTATAGCAGCCTTCCAGTACCTAAAGGAGGCCTACAGGAGAGATGGGGAGGGACTCTTTATCAAGGACTGTAGTGATAGGACAAGGGGTAATGTTTGTAAACTGAAAGAGGGGAGATTTAGATTAGATATAAGGAAAAAATTCTTTCCTGTGAGGGTGGTGAGACACTGGAACAGGTTGCCCAGAGAAGTTGTGGATGCCCCATGCCGGGACGTGTTCAAGGCCAGGCTGGATGGGGCTTTGAGCAACCTGGTCTAGTGGGAAGTGACCCTGCCCAGGGCAGGGGTGTTGGAACTCGATGATCTTTAAGGTCCCTTCCAACTCAAACCATTCTATGATTCTGTGATTCTGTATACAGGAGCACAGGGAAACAGGGAGACAAAGTAGCTCAGCATGATGCAGTGATCTCAGCACACCAAGAGCTCAACTATTGAAACATATTGTAGACATCAGGCAAGAGAGACCTTCAAGGAGTGATGTCTTTTGTTGGCTTTTTTCCTAGCAGCAATAGCAAGCATGGAAGGTGCTTACTTGAAAATATAAGTGGAAAATAAAACTACCCTCTTGGACTGGGTGGTAGTAAGATACAATTACTGATGCAGAGATAGTAGGGAAGGAGTAAGCTGCAAAGGGCTTTGAATTTCTATTGGATTTGAGAAGGGTGCTGTTTAGTAAGACCTAGAAATAGTAGCTAGCTGAACTCAAGGGCTAAGTGTGAAAATACATTTATGAATCATATTTCTTTAAATCCGGCCAGCTCTGTTTGATGATAAGAGTTGGTAGTAACTTTTTCCGTTGATTCTGCTTAGAGAGACCTCCCTTCCAGATAAGTTTAAGGCATCATTCAATGCAGTGATTTGATGCTGAACGTGATTAGAGTATTGGTGCTTGTAGAGGAGGCCCCTCTCTCTTTTTTTCCAACTTAACAGATGAAATAAGGGACATTTCAGCTCAGGTTTGAAGGCTGGGATTCAGCGTTTGAAGTGTCAGTGGTCTATAGGCCTTACTGTAGAAAGCTCTTCTTGCTGTGCTCTGACAGGGCTCAGAGCTCACTTAAGGCATAAGGCAAAGTCTGCTCCCTTGAGGTTTCTCATGTTCCAAGTATAGGCTGATTGAACTCTTGCAAACACTTTTATATTTTGGTGCATGTCAAGTTGTTCTGGAAATGCTCTCAGTACATACTTATCACAAACAAAACAGCAATGAGAATTTTTAAAATAAATGACCGAATCAGTGCTTTATGAGGGCCATTTACATTAGACAAGTACTGACTGATCTTATGCCAAAGCACTCTCTTTTGGACTATTAGCAAAATAAAAGATTCATATTTTTCAATATCTATGGTCTAGTTAAAGACATCAGGCTGAAATATGCTGGAGTTAGATACAGCCATAATATGGGATCCATCAGTCAGAAAGCACATGGGCCTCAGGAAATGAAATAACAATCTTAGTAATGGTGGGAGCTTAGAGGAAGAATATGGTTAATGTAATTAGAAAGAGTTTCAATCAAGGAACAAGTTCATCTTACAAGTGTTCTTCCACAGAGAAACCACTCTCCATGAATGACTTCTGCTGCCCTGGCTTCTTGATCTTCATGCAAAATTAACTAAGACTCATCAAAATTTCATGGCCTATAAACTAAGCCACTTCAGCTTAGTGTCACCCAGATGAAATACTGAAGTGTGACCACGGCACTTCATAATAAACTATCATTTAAAAGGAATGGGTGTGGAAACCTGTGGTGCTGAGGAAATAAAAAGCAATTAAAAACTATATATAAAAGAGGAATCATAGAATCATAGAATCATAGAATGGTTTGAGTTGGAAGGGACCTTAAAGATCATCGAGTTCCAACACCCCTGCCCTGGGCAGAGACACCTCCACTAGACCACGTTGCTCAAAGCCCCATCCAGCCTGGCCTTGAACACTTCCAGGGATGGGGCATCCACAACTTCTCTGGGCAACCTGTTCCAGTGCTTCACTACCCTTACAGTAAAGAATTTCCTCCTAATATCTAATCTAAATCTCCCCTCTTCCAATTTAAAACCATTACCCCTTGTCCTGTCACTACATCTCCTGACAAAGAGTCCCTCTCCGGCTCTCCTGTAGGCTCCCTTCAGATATTGGAAGGCTGCTATACGGTCTCCCCGGAGCCTTCCCTTCTCCCGGCCGAACAACCCCAGATCTCTCGCCTGTCTTCATAGGGGAGGTGCTCCATCCCTCTGATCATCTTTGTGGCCCTCCTCTGGACCCGTTCCAACAGGTCCATGTCCTTCCTGTCTTGAGGACTCCAAAGCTGGACACAGTATTCCGGGTGGGGTCTCACGAGCGCAGAGTAGAGGGGTAGAATCACCTCCCGCGACCTGCTGGCCACACTTCTCTTGACGCAGTCCAGGATGAGGTTGTCTTTCTGGGCTGCCAGTGCACATTGCTGGCTCATGTTGAGCTTCTCATCCACCAACACCCTCAAGTCCTTCTCCTCAGGGCTGCTCTCAATCCATTCTCCGCCCAACATGTATTTGTGCCTGGGATTGCCACGTCCCAGGTGCAGGACCCTGCACTTGGCCTGGTTGAACTTCATGCAATTTGCACAAGCCCACCTCTCAAGCCTGTCCAGGTCCCTCTGGATGGCATCCCTTCCCTCCAGCGTGTCGACCGTGAATCACAAGAAGGAATTAAGCTTCCAAGGAATGACAGAGAAACTCAAGGAAATAATTGAAGGGAGAAATGTCATTCTAACCTTTTAAAATATTAAAAAATTGATATACCTGAAATATCATCAAAACCCAATCCTGTAAACGTATATTCATGGGCCTTCATGTCTGTCTTCAGGATGGTCTTTAAACATGCAAAGCATTGATCTGGTGGCCTATGGAGGACCTAAGAGATGATGTGAGATAAGTTACAACCACAGGGAGAAGAATGCTGAAATTTCCAGATCCTCTTTTCCTTCTGGATTACGCTTTGGATTACATATAATTTATAACTGAGGATAACACCTGGGAAATCCTTCAAGAAATTATACTCTGAAAAGCCTGTTTATAGGTGACACAAATCTATTTAGCAGACGTGTTTATCAGATTTACTTATGTTCCTGCACAACTGAAAGGTGTTGATAGATGTAATACGGCTGCTAAGCTCCAAACAGCTGCTTGTTGCTCTTGTAGCATGCATGGATGCTAGCTGGTAAAATGTAAATGACTGACTGATTTAATATCAGCTTTTTAAAAAAATGTATTTATGAATATATCATCATCTATGTGATAGTCTTTGAACAATGGTGCCAAACCATCAAATACTGCTGATGCTCCACCTCTGTCATCTGGCAACTTGCAGAAAAATGCTGTTGAAAACCCACTGAAAAGGAAGTTATAAATCCCTAGCTAATGCTGTTAAGTGTCATGTGGCATTTATAGTAGTTATGGATGTAAATCATTCATAATCCAATATCAAACTGAAAAGAGCAAATGAGTTTGTCTCTGTGGTTAAAAAGAATAAGGTATTGATTACCATAACAAATTAACAACTTGAAGCCTGATATATGTCCTCTGAGTGCTGAGAGCTGTGAACTGGAACAGTCATGTATTACATATTAGCCTCATGAGATTTAAAAGCAATTGCACTACAAGAATAGCTAGTTATTAGAAGAGTTCTGTAAAAATGATTTTAATGGCATTTACTGCAGGGCTAGAACAATTACCAACCTGCAATCAAACTAATAGTTTTTCATTAATTAAGATAGTTGAGCAAGACCCTGTCTGTCTCCATAGTTTTGTTGTGGGAAATGATGCTGGATGTATTTTCAATGGCAGGCAGATACTGACAATGTGGACTATAGCAGGATGGTGGAGGGAGCTAAAAAGCATGTGGCACTTCCAGAGGCTTCTGCATTGAGATGGTTAGATGTCAGTTTTTGATGGGACTGGATTTGCTCTATGCAGTGGAAACTTACAGGGAAAGTGAACCTACAAGAGCTATGTGTATGTTGGGGGAAGAGGTTAGGTTAAATCCCTACTGATAAACCCTTTAAGAATGCTTCTATCTGCTTTAGATTTTCTCTCCTTTCCTCCCCCATTGTGATGAGTGAGATTTCACCAGATAATGTAACAAGATGACAATGTGAAACTGCACTAGTTTGAATCAATATCCATCTCTAGCCAGCAAGCTCCTTTCAGGATAGTACTTACAACAGTGCTAAACCAATAGGAGCCTGGAAACTACAAGGGAACGAGGTGAATAGTCATTCACGTTTTCAAGGAACTTCTCTTCGACTGTGCTCACACTTACTCCCTGTCTTGTTTATACAAATGTTTTTGTAAAGTGGTTTGTTGGCAACAGTATTAGTGGAAATTGAAAAACATAGCAAATATTGAAAATGATGATAGATTTTTTTTTTTCGGATCCACAACAGTGCATCCAAGGAAAGCCATGAATTACATTCGTAGTCACAGAATGAAAACATATCATTTGATTATTCTGTAAACCAAAATGCTTTTAGTTGAACATGATCAAAACTTGCAAGATATGTTTTGCTGGTAAGCTAGAGAGAAAAATTCTCCACAGAGGCTATTGTGACTACTTTATGTTACAGACATTGTGGTGGTGCTGGACAATTTAAGAACAGAAAATGTCAGGTAAGTTTGTGATGAGCTGTTTAGCTGGCCGTATGAGTGATATAAATGATCCTTTTTGCTTGACTGCATATTGAAAGAAACAGCTGGTGGACTTATGAAAATAGGAAACTTCCTATCTTCATATCCAGAAGCCAAAGGAGAGACTTCATAGGTTTACAGTTGAAATGAAAGCCATTTTGCCCCTCCTTTCACCCTGCAGTGCTGAGCTTTCACCAGGAGGAGGGAGGTGGTTCAAGGTGTTTGAAGGCAAAAATTGAGGTTAGTATTTAATCCATGAGGAAAAATGCAATGTCCTGCTGCCATTGGCAAAACTGAGTTTTGTTGGGATTTCTGGGGAAAGTGGGACATGATGGGGCTGGGAAAGCTTGGGGATCCTTGGCTGGATAGAATCTCTCTCTGTCTTTCCCGAAGTCTTTCTCTCTCTTTTCCGAAGTCTCCCGAACTCCTCATCTGGTCTCATCTTGCTTGGGTGGAACGTCTAGTGCTAGAATAAATTGTTGGCATGCTGAAGTTGACAATGTGTGTTGATAATATTTCATATTATATGGGTATAAAAATTACACAGAAACTCATTGGGAACCCTTGAACGTGTTGAAGACCACTGTAATAATGTGCAGAGATCTAGGAACACCTGGGAA
Organism: Numenius arquata; assembly: GCF_964106895.1. Classification (NCBI taxonomy): domain Eukaryota; kingdom Metazoa; phylum Chordata; class Aves; order Charadriiformes; family Scolopacidae; genus Numenius; species Numenius arquata. The sequence goes on from NC_133576.1 coordinate 54,334,318, forward strand.
AGCTGCCACTGGTTTTAAGAAGCTTAAATGGCCTGGAGTGTTATTTATTTGGTGACATACAACAAATTGTTCTATGAGGGCAAGATGATTGCAACTTAAAAATAAATTAAAGCCTCTCTCTGGGTGTCCTGCTCAATTTTGATATACAACACTCTAAATAGGAGTCTTGGCTGCCTCGAATGTGCAGCATTTAAAGAACCAATTAAAATTATAAAACTCTGGCAAAGTTTCCCATCAGTGTATTGCTTCTTCACTTTGTTACCTTGTATTTTGTATCATTCCTTGTGCTTTATCTGTTGTAGATCTGTTTCTCATGCTAATTAAAGTAAGTTTAACTCTCAATGTGTGGAAGTATTCATTAGTGTATCTGCTGGAGGGCTGATGGGCCAATGATTCTGCTCCATTGGACTAGATGATCTCTAGAGGTCCCTTCCAACTCTGACAATTCCGTGATTCTGTGATTCTTGGCTGGGCCACCACACCAGGGGTACGAGCGGTGGATAGGAAACGGCTTCTGGCCCTCCAGCTTGCATCCATAGATGATTCAGTCCCACTTCAGACAGCAGGACTTTTTTTCAGCTGATTTCAGCTGAATTTGCTTCTGACTTTGCATGGGTGGCATCATGTGCCGTCCCAGTGCATAGAGATAACTAATATAGTTGTCTCACTTTTCTGTGGCTAATCCTCAATCAAAAAAGTTGCTGAAAGTGGATGAAATTTTCTTTTTCGCTATTGGCTGCAATAGGAAATAGGGTTTTGAACAGATCTGTTCAATGGAAGGGCTTCTTTTATATTTGGAATTGATTTGGAATGACAATTTAAGTGAGAGGTTTTTGCACAGTAATGTTCACATTCGTACCAATTTCATAGGCTACAAGGGGAAAAGTGTGGGTTTCTTTTTTTTTTTTTTTTTTTTTTTGTAAGGGGATCACCTTGCTTTATTTTCTGAATATAACCTGGGGCTACTACAGAGTGGATGAGGCTTTGGCTGTAACATTAATATCCACACGGCGTAATGATCCAGTTGTGCACGGTGAATCCCTCATTTGGTGCTGCAGCCTTTGTAGATTATGCTGCTGGTTGGTGGAGTTGCCTTCCCTGTGGGAATCTAAGCACACACTCATTTCCACTTCTGACGAGGAAATTAATATCCTATTCATGTAGCTATACATTGCTTTTAATTGGTTTAGTATTAAACTATTGACTGCCTGAATGAAATATGGTGGGGAAGTTCATCTCTAGAAAACAGTTTTTCTCTGGACAATTACAGGGTGTTTATTTCCATGTTATTGAATCACAGGAGGGAATATCTCATGTAGAAAACTATATTTTCAGAGAAGTTAATGACCCTTCAACAAAACAATGAGCATTTTTTCTTAAATAAAATGGCCAAAAAAAAGGGTACCACCATCTTGGGTGGTAACTCACCTGCCCAATAAAAACGTGGGTAACTATTTATGAATTGCACATCAGGAACAACCAGGGCGAACTGGCAGCATAAAACACAGAAATAATAATTTTTAACTTTATCAGCACCTTTATTAACTTCTTAGAACAGAGGCTCTTTGGGGTAGAAAGCCCCTGGAGGTGAGGGTCTCTCTTTGTGTCCAGTTCAGAGAGAGGTCAGCCAGCTCTCTTCCCCTGAACGTTGAGCTGGAGGGCCAAATCAAAATGGCTCTGCTGGCTGCTGTGGAGCTGTGCTGCGGAGGAGTGGTGTGGCCTCTGTTGTTCTTATCTAATGACAGCATTGATGCGGAAGTGCCACATCCATGCGCTTGGTGAGGTCTGTAGCTGACAGTCTGGATGGGGCATGAAGGTGGAATACTGTGAGTGATGACGAAAAATCCAGCTCCATCCCAGGATTTTCCCTCTCAGTACCTCTTTTCCTTCTGCCCTCCACTCAGGAGGGCAATATCTCCTTTTCCTCAAATATGGGTGGAGTAATAAAAAAGGATAAAGTGACTTCCATTGCACCTTGTCCATGACTCTGCCAAGATCTCATGACGTAGGCGGATGCCCAGTATAACTAGTGTGTTGCTGGATCAAACTGTTCCATGAATGTCTCTGGTGCTGCAGTAAATGATATTAGGAATTCAGTCAATGATGTTCTGGTCAGAGACAGTGTAATACTTGTCCCTCAGCATGATATCAGGATACAGTGCTGCTGAACAAGGTCTAAAGCTGCTGGTCAGACCATCTGTAGGTATTAGAGATCCCATGGCTCTGTGTGTAAAATGTGGAATATCTCATAATCCTTGCCACATTTCAGCATATCCTGGGAAACTAAATCCGTCTACAGTCTTTTTAATTCTGACAAAGAAGAAATCATGAAGGTTATGCACTTAGAGGGGACCTTGACATAATCTGCTAAAATGACTGGGACTCACAGGTCTACGTATCTCACCTTGGTACTCCTATAGTGACCATGATAATGTATGCTTGGCTAAATCACGTCTCTAGAAGAGCATCCAGTCTTGATTTAAAGACCTCTAGAAAGACCACTTATCCCACTGGTTAATATATTCACTATTAAAACCATGTGCCTAATTCCTGATCAGCCTCAGCTTCCAACCATTATTTCTTGACATACTTTTCTCTGGTAGCTTAAACAGTCCTCTCCCACCTGGAAAAGCTTCCCCCAGAGGTCTTTAGATACTGTAATCCAGGGACGTCTGAGTCTTCTCCCTGGCAAGCTTTTAAAATGCCTTGTGGTGCAGTGTTATCTCCAGCCCTGGAATAATTTTTGCAGTTCTCTTCTGAGGCTTCTGCATTTTCAAAATCCATTTTAAAGACTTTGCAGGCTTGATGTGATATATAGTGGGGGGAGAGTCGTACATAAACACATACTACATAAGTATTACATTTTGGACTGACTTCATTTTAACTACTTCATGGAATAAAATGTAGGTGCAGCCTTTCACACATTAGATCATATTTAAAAATAAGATGTCTGCCCATACATCTGGAACATATGTTACACCTGTATGACTTGAGAAGGCGCACTTCATCAGCACAACGTTAATGGAGTTTTTGCTTTCATAACCAACCACCCAAAATATGGAGAAGTTCTTGTGGTCTGATCCAAAATACATTTATTTTTCTTTTTGGCAACATATATTTAAGGAAACTCTTTCTAGTTGACAATGAAATTTTTGGAAGCAACCAGTTTTGTTTAAAAAATGCTAACGTAATTTTACACTTCTAAAGCTTTTCTCCATTTTCTGCTGCAACTAATTTCAGGGCTGGGCTGAGTAATTTGTAAATGGACATGCATATCTGTTGATAAGATTTTGTACACTAAACAGAGGAAGTTTGTGTGACTGAATACATAGTCTGGTATGTAAGGCTACTGTGAAGCCGCAGCTCTCCTAAAGGAGGGTGTAGACAGGCTCCTGGCATGGTAAGGGGGCACCATCTCCCAGTGCCTCTTCCAGGGAGGTCAGAAGAAGCTCTCTTCGACTTGAGTCTGAAGACAATGAAAGCTAGCAAGAAGGGAGGGAAAGAGACTGGGGACAGAAAAAGGGGGAAGAATAGGGAAGGGAAAAAAACCTGAGAAGATCAGCAAAAAGAAAAGGTTAAAAAAACACCACCCAGAGACTGGAAGGCTGCAACTTGGGCTGGGGCAGGTGCTAGGAGCGTCCGCTGAGGAAGACAGGAGGCAGAGACCCACTGGGCAAGCAAAGAGCTTTCAGCCCCACGAGGCTTCAGTGGGGTTTTAGGTGGGTGCGGGGCTTTGGTGGACTTCAGGAGGGGACAGAGCCTGGGAAAAGGGAGGGAGGAGGGCTCCACCAGGGCCTGGGCTGCGTGGGGGTATGGCAACTGATGGGAAAGGCAGGCTGAGATGGGGCCGCAGATGAAGGCAAAGAACTGAAAGGGAGACTGAGATTCAATGGGACCCTGATAAGACTGGGACTGGTGATCAGGCAGGTTGACATGTAGGGAAGGAGTCAGAGTCTGGCTGGGGAAAAGAAATCACAGAGCTCCATGAATTCAGCGTGGCAAATACATGATTGTTATGAACACCTCACTGCCAGCATGTGCTCCATGGGTCACTGCCGCTGGCTTCAACTGTGATACTTGCATGTTTGAGGCCTGGGGACACTGTGTCACACCAGCAAGGGGTGAAAAAACCCACCATTAGAGAGGATGAAATCCGGTTTAAGTGACTTGACTAATTCTGTGTCAAAACTCCGCAAAGTAAGCAGACACTGACAAATCCAGTTCCTCTCTGGCCAGGCTCATATGCACTCATCCATGTTGCGGTCGGTGAGGTCCACAGTGAGGAGAGAGCTCATCTTAGGTTTCAAGATCACAAAAGACCCGGCAGAGAGTATGTACTCAAAGCTGTGAAGCTCTGTCACTATGCTGGGGGTAGTTCTTGGGCACTGACTGGATGTGACTGCCTCTGCTACAGCATTTTGCTTGTGCACCCCTTCTCCCATTGATTTGGTAGATCCAGTCATTATTCTTTTATTTTCTAGACAGAATGTAGGTTGCATAGCAGAAAACTTCTTCATCAATTGCACTTTGCCCTGGGTAGTGGGCAGGGTAGTAGGTAGCCCTGCCCAGTCAGAGACATGGGCTGTCTCTGACTCCTGGTGGGAAGAGAGGGTAAAGTGGTTTAGAGAATTGCCATCAAGGAAGAAACCAGTGATTGCATTATTCCCCTTCAAACCACGCTCCGTACCCCCCAGCCAGCCGCTGTTGCCTAACTGGGTCCAGATGGTTTCAGCTCAGCTTGATGTTTTTTCCTAGTGTGCATTTATAATGCCATCAGCCCGTGCAGCAGCCAACTGTTGTGACTGGGCAATGCTACTGTCGTTACCTTCTTCTGCTTGGCATGCGTGGTAGTTATGTTTTGTCTTAAGTCAAATTGTACATTTCTTAGGGTTTTTGTGCTGTGCACTTCTAATGGATTGTTGAAATTGTGCTCCATTTCTGCCTACAGGCTGTTTGTCCATAAATATAGGCATGGTGGGAGAGACAGGACAGGCAGCAAGTTAGTACTGGATTTGGTGTACCATCCTCTACACAGGGAGCAGGGAGTTCCAGTTCAAGCTGGAGCAGGCAGGAGGTGACTGGGAGAGGAGGAACTACCTACAAGTTAAGGTGGAGATAGGGCTGATTCATTTGCATTTTGAAAAAGGTACATGCTTTGTGCCTTTAATCTAACCATCTCCCTCCTGTGGCTTCCTTCCACTAAAGGGGTCTCTTGCTGACGTCGCAATTGTACATGGGTGAGCTGAGGGTCTTGCATCATCTTAAATTGGATCAGGAACCCCTCTCCCTCATTTCCCTTCTTCCTCTTGGGGACCGATGACAAGTCAGATTTCTTCTATAAAAACACAGATGTGAGAATGTGAGTCTGCCTTCCTCCTTACGAGCAACCAGTGGAAGAATCTGCAAGAACACGGAAAAGGCTGGGAACTACAGCACCCTGTTCATTTGGCTTTGAGCCTTCCTGCTGCAGTGATCCCAAATCAAGGAACACATTTTCTTGACTTGATAACGGACTTGTTAATTCTTTATTTGGCATTTATTTAACCTCTAAACTGTGCTTAGAAAATACCCAGTGATTAATGATGACTTTTTAGGGACCAGGGAATCTTGCAGGATGGTTCAGTTACTGTTGGTAAAAGTAGCAGAGGTTTAGCTTTTCACCACTGTCCTGGTGTGAATAGCAAGACTATTTTGGACCATGTGGGGTTTATCTCAGGAATTTTAGGGTGAAGGTGTGAGGCCCATGGCTCCCCCCTTATGGCTGCTCCCACTTTCTACACAGATGATGCAACCATATCATTAAAGGTTGCCTCAGAAGTCCAGATGACTTTAGCAAGTCATTGCAGCTACTTCTGTGGCTTAATCCTGCCTTGTACTGCACAGGTAGAGAGCTTATGCCATGCAATCAGCATTGTAACACTTCTGTTATTCAAGCTGTGGACCTTTAGTGTGCACAGATGGGATAGATCCCTGCCAGATAGTACTTATAAGGCGCTCTGCCGCAGGAATGTGCTTCTTGGTTTCAGAGATTTAAGTGGGCTGCTGATTTTGCTTGTGTTACCCTGCTGAGTGCTGGCAGGACAGCTGTTGTATCACCCCTCATTCCATTCACCCCGTTCCTTCCCTGAAGAAGTGCACAGATGAGCTTGTTTTGAATGCAGATGTGCATGGAAACATTGCCAGAGAAAACAGTTTTCAAAGTTATATGGGAAAATTAAAAGTGAGACATGATAGCTATATTGATATACCTTAGTTGCACTAAAATGGGTGAGGAAACTCAGCATCAGGGAAAATTGGAATATTAGACTTCATTTCCAAATATAGGTGTGCTATATGTTCACGTATTTGTTGTACGTGTTTTGGAAGCACAGTAGTACAAGTTGCATTCTGTTAAAATAATTGACTTTTCTCTACAGTACACTGAACTGTGATATTTTCCCCTCTCATAGAGAATGATGCATGGAGGAGAAGCATTCCTTTGAGCATTACTTAGAAAGAAAAGTTCTTTAAAAGAAAATACAAAGAAAAGGAAAAACTTGCTCTCCCTCAGTCTTCTCATAGGCAGCCAATAAGCCAGCCTTCAAAGAGACTTCTGAGACTGCCTGACAAGAGGTTGCCTTTGGGCACAGTAACTGAACAAAGCTGGCTCCTGATTGTAGCAGATATCTGTTGGAAATAGGTACTTTGCTTTCTGTGCAGGCAAGAGAGAGGAGTGGAAAACCAGTGCGCTGATCCTTGGGAGTGCTGAGCTCTGCAGGGTTTGGGAAGCTGGAGGAAGCTAGAGCCAAGCTTGGTGTCCAGTGCATTTTGAGTACCTCTAAAAATCACACCCTGAAATAGCTGCAAAGCATGATTCCCACTCCCAGGGCAGCTGTGGGTTCCTAGAGCTCTCAGCACAGCATGTCTACCATCCTCAGTCCCAACAGCCCCTCTGGATGGGATATGTTAGCTCAGTGATATCTGGGGATTTGTGCGTTGTGTCTCCTTTCAGTAGTGCCCTCTTGTTTCTTGGTTTTTTTTTTGATGCTGTAACATCAAAGGGGCCGCTTAGGGCTGTTCCCTTGACCACTGAGGCTTATTAATGACAGATACTTGGCATGTTCATAGATTGGTTGTGATGACTGTCATTCAGCTGCATGAGGAGAGTCCCTAAATGTCATCCTGAGATGAGCCACGTATCTTTAAGACAGAGATACACATGATAGGATTTATTTTCACCAAAGTGTAAGTGCTCATCTCACTCATGTTAACTTCTAACACTGTTTCTTACAAGTCTGCGGTTGCTGCAGCACTGTGTTTGGTCTAGCCAGCAAAGATAGACATGGCTGAACTGATGCTGCACAGTGCAACTTTGACGTTCATGTTCTTCAGACCTTCTATTCCCCACTTAACAAATGCCGTATTGACTGGAGGACTGAGATAAACTGTGATTAATAATGAGAACCAAATTTTCTTGCTGTGGTCCCATTTCTGACTGACAGAACTGAGGCCCAAGCCTACATTTGCAAGGTGCATAAGGAAATGTGTTAGCTTTTTGATTTTTTGAGACTAGTATGTTTGCTGTGACTTGTGCTACGTGTTTAGAGTTCTTGTGGCATTTGCGCATCTGCAGGAGGGTCTGTGATTTTGTGTGGCACAACTGAGAGAGGATGCTTTCTGGGAAAACTCCCAGTATACATTGTATTACAGGTGTTGCATTTGCTTGCCCATGCCTTGTTGTTTCCTGTAGCTTAAAGGTAGAGTAAGGGCCCTTGGCATGGATGAGCAAGCAGCAGGTAGGCTGCTCTTGTCCAGCGCGGGTGGGAGACACGTAAATGCAAAAGGACAATCTTTGAGACATGCTGGTTCCCAGCTCCTAACTCCTACAGGAATCTGAATTCAGCAGGGCTGATGGATGTTGGCTTACTCTGAGACAATATAACATCAACGAGTAAGAAGTAGCATCTTTGCCCTCTTTGAGGAAAAACCTTTACTAGCTAGCATTGTATACTCACCAAGGCTGTGACACACCTAAGAGATATAAACCGCTGGACTACTGGATTAAAGCAGGCAGAGTCACCACTTGCTCCACTTTCTGTGAAGGCTGCTCTGACTGGTGTGCTCTGAGGCAAGACATGACAGTCTATAATTGACTATGGTACTTCACACAAGGTAGACATCAACCTACCAAGACATTTGTGTGTCAACATTGACAGACAAATCCTGAGGGCACTTCACTACTAGATCCTCCTGAGTCTGGAGTTTGATCCCTGGGAGTGGGGACTTGGTGGACCTGAAGTTTAGTCTTAGATGCTCATCTTGTGAGCACTTGACCCCACAATGATCTTAGCCCCTGAAGGAGCCATTCTCTACAGGCTATCAGGGCTGTGGGAGCTTTTCAGATTGTGAGGGTGGGTGTTACTGTCTCAGGGCTGCTCCAGTACCAGTCACTTTGCTCAGGTAAGGATTTAGCCCTGTGTTTGCATAGCAGGCAACTTCAGTAAGGTATAATGAAGTTAGAACTGCCCTTTAATTTCCTTCAGTAATTGGGCTAGAGTTACGATTGCAATTTGGACCTGATTCTGAAAAGAATCTCAGGTCTTTGTGACCGGGCACATGATTTAATTCAGTTTAATTTAATTTTGACACTGGCAAGATTCTCATTTAAAGTGCACATTTCCAAGTGTATAAATCTATAGGAATGACACTGGCTCAGAACCTTTACCAGGCAGGCTGTCATAACTAACGCCTATTAGTTAAATTAATGTAACAATGTGCACTTTTAGTGCTTAGGAAAGAATCTGCTCTTCAGATATAAACCACAAAGACCTGCAAATGGCTATTTAATTAAACTAATTTTTTTCTTTCCGGATACTTTCTTTAAAATTTCTTTCTTTCCTTGGGTAAAGTATTCTTACAGGAGAATGTGAATTTAAAATGCTGAAATCATGGAAAGGCCAAGTTATGGTATAATGAATATATTAAAGCTTATTCAATACTTTGTTCTAAATGATTTTCTATTTCTAGTATAAAATACAGAGGAAATTGGATTAGTCTGAAAATGTTTCTGTAGTGAAAGGTGAACACAAATGTCTTTGCTGGGAGCTGATGTATGGGAGTAGCATGTGGGAAACGTTCTTGCAATCTCTTTCTGAATTACCTGGAATTTTTATGAATTACTATGTTACATCAGGGCATCTCCATGTGAATTTCATTTTTTTAAATCTTTCCATTTTGCTTCACAGTGGTCTTGAAATGCATTTTGTTTCTAATTGGTTAAGAGAGGTCCAGAAAATGCAGGAAAGCTGGGACACATCTGGAGCTCATGTGACTTATTGTAGGTACCTTGGGTCACTGGAGCACAGTGAGCAAGTTCTGGTCTGTGCTGCTTAAATCCTGATGTACGAGAATAAAAGCTCTATACTTCCATGCTGTGATCTTCTTTGAAGAGCAGTGTCTGGGGCTAACCACAGTACTGTTTGATGATAAATGAAAAAATGCTTTTGCTACAGAAATCAGAGCAGATACATCTACTGTAGACCTTTAGCATTCTGGGTTATTAACAGACAATTAGCAGTTTAAGACATTTAATAAAGTCTACTGGGGACACCCTTTTCCATTTTATCAAAACAATAAAAAAATGGTTATTTACATAAAAGGTTAGAAGATCAGCTTTGGATAAGAAACAGAAATTCATAACCAGAAATAAATATGTAGTGTGTCCATTGTAGGCTTTACAAATGTGCTAAGTACATTGAGTTAATTGGTAATTAACTCAGGGAAAAGTCTACAGATAGTCTAAATATATTGATTGCCAACTCTTCCCTTTCCTGGAACAGAATCACTGTGCAATGCCGAGCTGAATTAAAATAAAAGAGTGCTACAGAATATAATTTCTGCTGCAGACTGAAGACATTTTTATGGTGTGGCTTGCTACTGGAATTAGACAATAGTCATCAACCACTGTTTAGACACATGCAGCACTAGAAATCAGAAAGATCTATAGGGAGTGCATGTAATTAAAGAAGATAGCGTCACCATAAAACTGTGATTTTATTATAATTATAAATGGCCATGGCTAAAATAGACCCTCCACATCTGTTAAAGGACTGATTTTCAGTAAGAAAAAGAAACAAACTGGCTACAGGAGCACAAGCGCTCTGAACATTAGAGCTCCTAGCTGGGGATGAGAAACTGCAAAGGGAACAATGCATGCTCTGGGAAACCACAAGCGCACACAGATGCATGTTCTGGGAAACCACAAATACCAGAGGATACATAAAGGGATGCTCCAAGAAATTGTACATGTTCCTGTGAGTTGTTCGGGAATAGTGGGTATCTGGCATTTTCTTGTAAATGGACTTGGAACTATTTGTGGCACAGCTCAATAAAAAGTAGGCTGATGAAAATTATAGTTTATTTCCTTTTGTTTTACCTACAGGTGATTGTATCTTTCATTGCATTCATATTGAATCATATACAAGTCTAATGTAATTCAGAAAAAGGTGAGACTTGTCTCACTTAATTTTATATGTCCACAAAGCAGAAGTCTACATCTGAACTGGTTGTCTGGCCTCCTTTATGACTGTGGAGACAACGGAGAGTCTGGAGATGCTTCTAGAGAATGATTCATCTGTTCTATTTCAGACATCTATCTGAGGAGGAGATGAATTATGCCCCGGGAGCACCTATTTCTCCTTGACTATAAAGAGAGTTAGACAACTAGCTCAGATGAAGATGTCTGTGCTATAATTGTCTAAGATCAAGCAAAACGAATCCCATGTGAGGTGACACAAATTAACACCATGTGCACCCTTACTATGGCACACTTCCAAAAGCCTCTTGCTCTGCAGCTCTAGCACATATGCCTGCGTAGTCAGCTGGGACTCCCCTTTCCCTAGCACCAGTGGCAAGGTTCCCTCACTTTCCACTCTAGGTTTAAAATGCAAACTCCTCATAGGCACCCATGACCATGAGACTACTGGTTTGAGGAAGTCCATCCCACTCCTGAGGTTCCCAGGACCCCTTCCAACCTGCAGTGAAAGAGTAAGGGGTTTCCTGCACATCTTCAGGTGATGGCTATATCACTGTGGGTACTGCACAGTGCTTTTGGGGTGCCACAATATTGAGAGCTATCTGCTGGCCCAAATGGTCCCATCCTAGCAGCTGTTGCCATTCTCAAACAGCATCTGTAAATGAGTTTTGATTGAGTGGGATTTTGGAAAGGTCTGTGAGCAACAGCAAATAAAATAACAAGCAAAACAGAACTCAGCTGCCTGGCTTTTCGAAACATCCTGCTACGGCATCTGAAATATTGTCTCCTGCACAGACCTGCTCCTCTGAGAAATCCAAAAAGGAGTTCATTTTCATACTCACTGTGTACTTTTGCTGCTTGAGATATTTCTTTCTGCTTCTCATTAATTCTTTTTCAATCCCACTGGGAGAGTGGTAGGTAAAGTGACCAAGAAAAGCTTTCTTGATGCTCTTCCCAACTTCATGAAATATTAATGCTTATTGTATTTGAGCCTTTTGTTTATTTAATATTTGCCCAGGGACAGTATAAGCTGTCCATATTGCTTTCCATCAGAATTACCATGGCAGGAAAAAGGAAAACTATAACCTAATATCTTCCTTATTAATATTTTTAATACAACAACAAGACAAACTCAAATAGTTCAGTCTTGCTATATATTGTTCTTGTTTATATGTGCATTGAAGATGAAAGGGGTGAATGTTCAATACAGGTTTTCTTTTTGTGGTTACTGCGAGCTGTGGACAATATTTTTTTAAGATAAAAGCCTGAAGTCAGGTGCCTACAATGAAAGGGCTGAAATAACTTTCTGACTACATGGTCCTTCCTCCATGTGGAAGAGCAAGTGGAAGAATACTCCACAGCCTCCTGGCTCTTCAGGCATCTTCCCTGTGTATGTTATCAGCGACATTGTGGTGCTCTGGGAATGAGTTTGGCATTGGGTTCTGTGAAAAGCCCTCAGCAGAAACATCAGGGTTTCAGCTCCAGCTCTGGTTTCCATTTCTTGATGTGGACGGAAGATGTTAACAAAGTCAGACTCCTGGAAATGTTGCTGGCCTTGTGGAAGAGTTGATGCACTTTCCTCACTGATATTAATGATGAGTGTCCCCCAAGTAAAAGTTCGATTGGTCTTCTTGGACCAGAAAAAAGCCTGGAACCTTCTTCCATTAATTGGGGCCACCTTAAGAAAATGAAAGGCCAAGGATAGGGTGCTGTCATGGATGCTTATCCCTCCATCAAGTGCTTCTCATAGGTGAGAATGGGTACAGAGATGAATGAGAGCAATGGGTGGCAATTAAGTAGCTTGGTTTTTTCAGAAATCTTGGGAGATCTTTGGAGTCATTGGAAATAATGCTGTTCAGTACTGGCAGTACTGAAAACCCAGTTCAACTTATCTGGAAGACAACGTTACAGTTAGATGCCACTCTTTGTTACTTTCTGTCATTCCAGTGTTATGCACATCCCAATCTACTGAACTTGGAAAAAAGTCTGTCATAGAAGAAATTTTTGGAATGAATTTTGAATGGATGCAATGGGTGGTATTTCCAACTCTGGTCAATTCTTACTCCAATCATGCTTCTGGGCAATAGCTTTTTTTCTATATGCATAACTTTGAAGCCTTCCATGTTTTGGACATTGTAATACTGATGTCATTATTAGTAATAACAACAACAACAATAAAGTAATACTGTCTAAGCTATCACTGAAAGTGAGGCTTTTTATTATTTTTATGATGTAAATTTGTACATAGTCCTCAGCTGTTTTCCCCAAATAGATGCTGAGCTTGAATATGAGGGCCAGTAAACTTGCACAGTTTCTCCAGCTGCCTTGGCAAAAATATTACCTGTGGGAGCCAGTGAAACATTTATTATGCGTTACCCCTCCTGTGCCCACAGTGACATTTCTCCAAGTGTGGCTGTGCAGAGATTAAAGATATACTTATCAGTTTAGTTTGTCATGGTATTATTATAAATTAGATTATCGTGTACTACATGAAGTATGATAGTGTCTGGTAAGTGTTTAATTCTTGAAAAGGTGGGCATAGTGTATACTTGCATTTTCATTGCTGTCTGAGGCCAGGGCTGTCTTTCTCATCTGTGTCTCCATAGCATATTGTGAATTTCTTGGGACCCACAGGCTTAGCTTTTATGTCACGAAAAAGAATAGTGGGTTTCGGTGCGTGAATTCCCTGGAATAGTAATATTTAAAAATTCCTGCTATAAAGGTATGTTGAAAGTTTTGTAAGGTGCTAGACTGTATGTTTTTAAAGAATGGTTCGTATTCTTACGTAAGCAAATGAAGAAAAAAAAAGCTAAGATCAAACATTATGTAAAGTCAGTGGGAAGGAACATGCACAGTATGGAGGGATGTAATCAGGAGAGAGAGGGGAAGAAAGTGAAAATCTTTCCAAGAACCTCAGAGTTAGGAGTCTGTGAAGGGGGCAGTGGCTTCAACAGCCTAGCAGTAGCAACTGGCTAGAAAAAGCATCAATGGAGGGAAAAATGTAATCATTTGCTCAGTACTTTGCTGCTTACACAGTCAAAAGAGAGCTGGCCAACCACAGAGCTGGTTGGAAAAGTAAAAGAAGTTACTAATTGCATAAATTGCGCAGTGAGAGAAGCAAATGCATTCCATCCAATGTGTCAGTCAGATGACACTGTTTTGAAAAAGAACAGTTGAGGATAATAAGGAAATTGCAGCAAAATGAAACAGATTCCTTGTGTTTATCTTCATCACAGAGGACAAAGGGGAAATACCCACTCTAGAGCTTCTCTTTTTTGTAGGTCACAAAGATGTGGAACAATTCAGAAATACAGTTAATCACTAGGGCCAGATGGTATTCATCCAGGAGTGCAGAAAGAATTTAAGAGTGGTTCATCTGTCAGCAAAAGTACATGAACTATCATTAAAGCCAGCAACCAAAAAGGAGGACTGGAATGTTGCCAAAGTCATAGTTCCCTTATTAAAAAGAAAAAAACAACTTTACCTCATTACTACTTAAAATAGTAAGAAAAATTATTAGGGACGTGTACAATGCTTAAAAGATCACCACAGGCAAAATCTGTCTTCTTCCAAATTACTTAGGGGAATTGACAATGTGTTAGGTAAGGGTGAGATGGTACACGTGAACTTTGGGGTAGCCGCTTATAAAATGCCGCACTGGCAGGTGAGAAGCCAAGTCTGTTGCGATGTAGAAACTAATTATGGCAAAGTAAATAAGCAAAATAGGAATAAATCCTCATCTGTGCAACCGGAGGGCATTGGATCAAGTCAGCTCCGAGCTGACTCCTACCTTGACTGAAAACTGTGGAAGTTAAACAATTAGCTCGTCTGCTGTGGTCCTGTCAATGTAAAGGTGCCTACGTGGCTTTCAGGGATTTTAAATAATTTTTACTCTCCATCTGAAAAGTTACTTCTGAAAAGCAAAAATCAGGGGGAAATACATGTCTCTGAACACATATTTGGATTTTGGGCTGCAGTTTAGACTTTTTGATTGGAAATATTGTGCAGCCTCAGGTCTTTTGCACAGCAGGGGATGTTGCTTGCCAAAAATTGCCTCCTCCTCCCCCCTTGTTTTAGCTTCCATGCAAAGCTTTTGATACAGAATGTATGGAGAAAATCAGGGGCTCCCTCTCTTGAATGCTGCCTCTCAGGTAAGCTGCATTTTCTCAGATGTGTTTCCAGTTCCCTAGGACCTCACCTGCAAGTGATAGACCTGTGCCTCCTCTTCCCATTGGAGTGAATACTGAGTGAAGCTTATTTTTGTCTGAGGTTTCGGCTGTACTTGCCAGACATCAGTTGTTGTTTCCTGTAGGCTGAGCAGGGTTTGGTACCTGCCTACATTTCTGTAGGGAACCTGTGGAGAGCAAAACTATCAGTGACAAAGAAGCAGCCTCATTATGTACCAGCCGGAAATATCCACTGAATTCCTTCCCTGAGGCCATTGTGACAATTATTTATTTATTAATTTATTTTCAGTCCTTGCCCCCCACCTTTTCAGCCCTTCAACTGTGCCATAAGGGTTAGGACAAAAGAGTTGCCTCAGCATCACCCCTTTGGTGGGACATGGGAGATGTTGTGGCAGTGCCGCGTTCGTGAATAACTCTTTGGATACTTTCCATTTTCTGAAGAACTGCTCCCTCACCAGTAAAATGGGGGAGGAGAAGTGGCAAAGCGTTTCACTTCCATTTAAAGCTGCTCTTTGATAGATATCAGTAGTGCTCTGTGTCTGGATTCACGGTCTGTGCTCGGGCAGACAGGGGAGAGCACAGATGGCAGCGAGGTGGAGGGCTCCAGCAGAGTCTGGATGAGCTGTCTCAGCATGGTCTGTGGCATGTGTCCCCCAGATGGCTTGGTCCTCCCTGTGGTCTTCTAGCCTAGCTTGCCCTATGCCTCTGGTCTTACATATGTATATGTCTCTGTCTATACATGCCAAGGAGAAGGCACATGGGCCTGGAGAATGGAGACAGAGGGCAGTCAGAGGCAGGGAGAGATGCTGTGTTGACTCGGGGGTTGTCCTTCACCAATGTCTCCAGGCTCTCACTGTCATCTGCTGCTGCACCTATTTCCCCAGGCAGCCACAGCAGTGGAAGATGCATCCAGCACCTCTTTGCACCCATCTCCAATGAGATACCTGGGGCCAGAGTGCCTTTTGCTTGATCTGTGCTATGGCTCTGGAGGTCATTGCTTACTCGGGTTGCCATCACTTTTTTAAGGGTGGGGGACCAGAGTAGCATAGCCCTATGCACAGTACAGACCAGTGTGACACTCCATGCTGCGTAGACCTTGTCAAGCGAGTGAAACAACACACAGGCTTTCTCAAAATATCTTGATTACGGTCTGGCTTTTAGGGATGCAGAACTGTAACCAGGCCAGAATTCTTTAGTTGGCTATTGTATATATTTCTTCGCCAAGCCATGAAAATGAGTGCCTAGAAAACATGATTATTGTTGTTTGATCATTTCAAAAATTTTGCTGTCACAGGAACAGGCCTCTGTATGCATTTGAGCCTGGCTGTTTGTCCACGTCCTAATTACACGTTCTAATTATAAGTAATTCCAGGCGCAGGCATAAGCTGTTTTTCTGTCATAGATGTTCCAACAATATTCAGACATATTGTCAACATGCTTTAGCAGTTTAATTGTAGAGCTGGAAAGCAATAAGTTTGAGAGCTTTATTCTCAGTCCTGGCACATCCCTCGCATCCCCCTCATCTGGCTGTAACTGTGCAAAGGTGGGGGGTTCACTGAATTTCACTGAATTTTTAGAGTTGGAAGGGACCATCAAGATCATCTAGTCCAACTCCAGCTCATCACTGAGGCTCCCTCCACAGCCCAGGAGGAGAGGCAGGTGCCCTCTGCAGGTCAAGGGCGTCTGGGTATCTGGCTTGGGACAGACATTGAGCTATTAGGTAGGTGGACTGTGTGGGATTAATGTCCCCCTTGCATCCATGGGTCTGGAGCAATTCTGCTGTGCCTGACTTGTGCATCACTGCTGCTTACCTGCTTATGCATTGTGGTGGTGCTTCCTGACATACCTCAGCTGAGGTCTGTTCCGCAAGCAGCGAACTTGAAGTCTCACTGACACTAATGTCCTCTCAAGTAGCCCCTGAGTACCCCCTCACCACTCTCCACTCTGTCCCATTGCCCTCATTTCAGCTGGGAAAGAGTTAATTTTTCTTTCTTGTGATTGCTGTGAAAGGATTGTCATAATACCTGTTGGTTTTAGTTGTTGTTAAGTGGTGTTTACACTATTCAAAGACTTTTTTTCAGCTTCCCATGGAAGCATAGGCAGGAGGACGGAATGGCCAATGAAATATTCCATCCCATACAAGTCATAGTCAGTATATAAATGGAAGCTAGCTGGGGGGTGGGAACCCGCAATCACTGCTTGGGACTGTGCCAATTTAACAAGCAGTGAGAGCATTTCATTATTGTTATTGTTATTGTTATTTTTCTGTTATTGTTTCTATTAAACTTTATGTCAAACCATGAGGGGTTTTTTTCTCCCTTTCCCCCTTTTTTTTCCCCCTTTTTCCCCCATCCTTCTGGAGGTGGGGGGAAGGGGAGGGGGTGAACGAGCGGCTGGTGGACCTAGTTGCTGGCTGGGGTTAAACTACGAAACGCCTGGATATCTTTCCAAACATGAAAGAGGTATTTCCAAATAGAGGAAGAGTTTTTAAATTATCCTCACTCTGCTGATGCATTTCACTAATGTAAAATGGCATGTCAGAATATTTATTCTGAGCAAGAAACGTGGAAAAAGCATTTCCCAGTTCTGTCAGTAGCAGTCCGTAGGGGAGTTGCCTGTGCTCCGCATTGCTGGTGGCTGGTGTGCAGAGCTGCATTTCCAAAAGGATCTGCCTTCTTCCTGGGTTGAAATTTTAAAGTTCATTTTCATATACTTTCAAAATACATTTGTGCCATGGTATGGCTGGCATCTTGCATTAACAGCAAGGTGTCCTTTTTGTTTCATTTTGGATTTTGGAGAGCTTAGTTTTGCTCTCTTACTGCTTTGTCACAAGTCATTGTAGCAAACCTGCCACTACCAAAATCATAGTTGGCACAAGAACAGGAACTGCTTTTGTTGTGTTTGTTTACCAACCCCAAAAAATCCTTGTTAATGTTGACAAGATCCCAGCTTCTGTGGTACTTATGAGCTCTTTCACCAGCGTGCCCTACAAAAGGCTCTTAGATGTATAAATTATGCAGAGTGCTATGATCACATAGCTGAAACAAAAGGCAACAATTTCTGAAAACAAGCTGCACAAAACTGCACTGTGCCAGTTTCACAACGGTATAGTGAGACTTAGCAGTAATTAATTAATATTTCATACATGGCTTTCCAAACCTTGATGAGACGTTTCATACAGAAGTGATGGACACAAGTTCATTGCACGACACTCTCCCGCCATCCAGACACACACCAGGCACACCACAGCGTGAACTCCTCCATTAAAGCTCAGTTTTCCACAGTCTGTGGTACTTTTCCTTTCTGTCTTGATAAGATCAGTAAATGTTTTGCTGCAGGAGAGAGGGCAGCACAGCTGTATAGAGGTTATGCACAGAATCCAAATGGGACAGGAAAGATGTAGAGTATATATAATGCATTATGTACACAGAAAGTAATCAAGTAGGTAGTCATTGTGGGCAAAGAGACAATTCCAGCTCTTACTGGGCAGACATTAAGTGTTGAACACCTGCCTATTGCATCTATAAATAAAATCTCTGCGGTTCTTCCTTTCAGCCTGAGCAGCCTGAGCATGTGTTTTCTGGAGCAGCTGTCTGCTCAGAGAAAAGAGCAGAGAGTCACCCTGCGGTGGTAACTGTTTAATTTACATCGGTAATGACAGCCCTCACACAGGCCGTCCTCCTCGCCAGCTCCCAGCGTGGTGGCGAGGGAATTCAACTGCTAAAGCTGGAGGGAGGAGATTCCTCCTTCGCTTTGCATGATCCCCTGCCGTGCCGAGGAGAGGGTGCTGGCGCTGGCTACAGCCCGCCGCTCCTCACTGCGTGATCCTCTTCCCCGGAGCAGCTCATCCCAGCTGGGAAGATGTGTTTGCTGGGTCTCTGACCCAAGGAGTCCCCCATAGCCACATGGCCATAGTCTCTAGGTGACCACCCTGACAGGCCAGGGGAGCCTGAAGTATGTTTTTTCTTTGTATAAATTGCCCTTTGCTATTTTACTTTACAGCTTTGTATCTCCAAATCCAGCAGGAAGCTCTTCCTTCCCCTTACTTTGACAGTGCAGCACTGGAGAACCATTGTGGCTCGTCAGGTGGAAACTTCATCTTCTTTGTCTTTCCTTTTATCAGACACCTCTGGGAGGGCACCAAGGAAATCTCGATTTCTAAATTATTCTTGTTTGTCTAGGACAGTATATATGCTTATAACTATACCCAAGTCTATATTGTCTCCAGGATTTATTTCAGAAATCTGTCAGGGAAGCACAAGCTCCAGTTCCCAGCCTCCTACACAGCACCTAAGCATTGGAGCTTACTAAAGACAGGAATACCCTGGCACGCCTGGGTATAGATCTGACAAAATCAGCTACAATTCTGAGGTCATGTTATCGGATTTGTTCTCATACCAGAATGCCTGGAGGGAGTCATTGAAATTGTCTGTGACTATCAAAAATAAATACATTTGGCATTTCTAATTCTCCATCATTTGTTACCTGTTCTTCCTCTCATTCAGATTGGATGTCATCCAACCGAGTAACAAAATCAATCTCATCCGACTCAGATGGCCAGTTATGATCCACCAGGATTATCAATAACTGGGGGAAATGAGCAAATAAAGAGAAGCTCTGAATATTGTTGTTGAGTTTTTGGACAGAAAGTTATCAATAATACAATATTTTATGATAATTGAGATTCATGATTGTATAATTACTTGACAGAAAGAGGACTGGAATTTGTGAGGAATGTGAAGTTTTAAATAATTTATTTTGCCATGGGTATTAAAAGTATTTCTCTTCCCATATGTCTAAATTGGAAGATATGTGAACTGAATTGTTTGTCCCTCAGAAAAAAAGAAGCTCAACAGAATTGATTCCGAAGTTTGATATTCATACTGTATTTTTTACCTAAACCGCTACTTTAATAAATATATACCAATTCTAAAAAACACAAGCCATGTCATATGAAGTCAAATAAGTCATTGGTGTTATGTGAACATGCAGGTTTATTAGATTCAGACCGTGTTACTCTGTCTTTGAGTGCTAAATATATAAATAGGTACGTGATAAACCTCCATCTTTTTAGAAGAATTACCCACCAAATTAATGCAAATATTATTTTTTGTTTACTTCACAGGGAAAAATCTGCCTTCAGTAGTATAGATCTTCATTCATTCTTTCTTCAGATCTATTTTCTGAGGGATGTTTAATAGCCTACAGAAAAAAATCACATATTTTTCTATGAGAAACAGTGGTTTCATCAAAATAGAAATTTGCCACAGGAAAAAAGACTTTGATGAAATTGTGCCCATGAAAAATGAAAAACAATGGCTATTTCTCCTTGTGGCTGAGTCAGTGTGATACATCACGGGATGCTCCCAGACCTCTGCTCTTCAGAGAGGCCACGGGAAATACGGTCTGGCCAGGGAACAGTGCCTATCTGGAAGAACAAGGGGATGAGGGGAGACAACTCCCAAAAGCCTTTTTGGCAGCTGGAGTGGACACAGAGATTAACATTGACTCAGACCAAAACAAAAAGTTTCATTTCAGACTAGTGAATCTAAATGAAAAGCTTTGGTTTTGGAATGCCCAGAAATGCTTCATTTTAACCCCAAAGTTCCAAAATGCCTGAATCACAGTTGTGCAAAACTTCTGCTCTTCCATTCACACATTCTGTTTTTCTGTGTCCTTTTTGTAGGAAACAAATCCAGAGTGATCAGCATCTCAAGCAGCATGGAAATACCATGTCTTTGTTCTAGTTCCTCGGTTGTTAAATGAGTTTAATGAAAGCACGTGAAGTACTTTCATTTCTTAAAATGTAAGTTATGACAAATATGAAAAGATAACAGCTCATATTCTTTTCCTCCTCGAGTCAGAGGATGTTCTGTTACTCTGGGATGCACAAAATTCACATTCCCAAGGCTCATAATGCAAATTTACTGCTGCCTTGTGTCATAGATGAGCTATGGAGCAGTTAAAAACTTACAAGTGAATCGGAAACAGTCTTTTCTCCCCCATTTACCTGCTGATGTCTTCAGGCACAGGTTTCCAGTACCTGCACATGAAGCTTTATACAATCCACGCAAAATAACTCATTGTCCTCTCAGGCAATCCATGTATAAAAGATTGAAGACGCAACTGATTTTCTTGGACTCCTCTGCTTGAGTGGATAGAGAGGTCTCTGATAGGCTGGATCTAAAAGACATGGAAAGGTCTGCTGGATGCTGTCTGCACAGCTGAGCTGGGTAATTACTCTCCATAGCAAATGTGTAGCCACGCGCTACAAATGGAGCGTGCCCTAGAGGTAAGGCATTTTTGCCAGCAGCTGAACCCATTCTAGCTCCAGAAAGGGTATTTTAGTCTCCTTTACCCAGCTAAGGTAGGTATTATCAAGGTACTAAGCAGTTATTAAACTGTATCAATTTAAAAACATCTATGAGAGACTTTGGTACCACTTTCACACATATTTCTTTCATGGATCTGTTAAGGCCAGAAGGGCTTTCACCCTCTGCGCAGTAAAAGATGCTGTTTCATCCAGCGTGCCTTTCATCACACTGAGGAAAAATACTGAGAAAGATTCCTAGTGTCAGAAGAAAGATCAACTATAAGACAACAAATACATTATTGAAAAAACAGGTTCATCAACTGACTTAATACAAGGTGCTACATCTTCCTACAGACTTTGTAGAAAGTTTGTAGGAATTTCTTTCACATCCTTTAGCTATTGTGGTAGCAACCACTAAAATCTTCATTTCAGTGTTTCAAGCGATGACACTGTGTCCCTTCATACCTTCCTAGATTGTTTTGGGAGTAGACTGCTGTCTGAAGAAACTTCTAGCTCCATGAATCCTGGACTGTGGAGCTGCATTTTTCATTAGGTATGTCAGCCCAGTGGAGCGATTTACAGGTTATGCCCACACTGCTAACATAGCAGGGGGTTGAATCTCTGGTTTTGGGATTAAGGGGCACAAACTGCCTTGTATCCATGCTATTTAAGGCGAGTTCCCTCCGGAGCAGACTGGCTGCATTTGCCTCTGGCCTTCAGATGAGCCTGTAGCCTTAAACTATTGTTGTTATTCCATGTGCTTCATTTGAAAATGTGTGAGATCTGATCTCCTCTGTAAGATTTGTACTGCAGGCCAGCCGATCAGTGGTTTCATGGCACAAAATGTGCCTGTATGTGTCCAAATGGCACACACAGTGCATGAAGGCATGTGGTGGCCTCTGTAGGTGCAGAGCTTGCTGAGAGCGTGTCAAGCCAATGCTGATGCAGCCTTGTCCACGCTCCCTTTAGGACCAGTCCTTGGCATATGTATTCCCAGTGCCTTATCCAGGCATCATGGTAGGAACTAGTGGAAAGATCCACACAAGCCAGGAAGGGTTCAATGCTTAAGCTCTGTTCCTCTTTTGCATACAATAAAGGTGTGCAGTGTAGGCATCGGTGGTGTTTTAGACACTCCCAACCATCTACTGTGATTTTTCCTCCCAGAGAATTATCTTTGTCAATGTTGGAGGGCCAACACCAGAGTGACAATGGCATATGAACAAATACCAGCCTGGACCCCATATGCACAGCTGGAGAAGCCAGTACCCTAGAGCCTCTGCATTAAGAGATAGTTTTGAAATACTTTCTGTGATAACAACATAAGATTTATGGGTTTTGCTTCTTGCACTGAATACAAGGGTTTAGGGTTTTTTTGGCGTTGTTTTTTTTTTGTGTGGTTTTTTTTTTTGCGGGTTGTGGGAATGTTATGGACCGAGATGTACCCACTGGCTGCCCAAGCCCTGTATTGAACAAAAGCTTGTGTAGGCTCCCCTGAAATCCGCATTGCATTCATTGTGGAAAATTAGATTATTCTCATATCAGCGAGTTTCAGCTGCAGATTTCTATTTAGTTCATTAATTTGCCTTGAAGTTGGATGGAATCAGGAATATATTTCTCACTTTGATTGAGTAGTTAGGATTGATACTTTCTTGCTTTCATGCTACTCCTTTTAAAAGTCTTTCAGCTGTGTTTTTGAAAATAAAGTGAGTGAATTTATCATATTTAGACATCAGCAAGCACCACATGGCAGAGACAGCTACTCTGGAATCCTAACGGGCTCTCAAGAATTATCCTCTGTGATTATCTCCACGTCTGAAGGACCATATGTCACAGGCTCTGCAAATGGCATCTGGTTATATCACACAAAGAGGTTTCTTCTATCTATTTTGCAAGCAGCTCAACCCAAACTGGTGAAGAAATCCCCGAATATTGAAAGGAGCTGGATTCCTTTGAAGTGTGTTATTGAAATTGATGTATTCCGTAAGCTGGATGCCTGTTTTCCCTAAAGACAATCTAACTCTCTTATTATTTCATGTTGTGTCAGAAAGGACACGTGATAAATCAAATGGGTAGCTAAGCCAGTATACCAGAAAAATAATTATGAATGACCTTTTTCTCTTCCAGCTACAAATGTTATCCAGAAAGGGTACAACCCTTTCAACTCCAAGATAGACCAGAGTACCTCTAATCTATGAGGACAGAAATCTTTTAGTGTGAAATGAAAGCCACCTTGGCAAACAATACCATGATTACTCAGAGAATTACTATATTGATCTGAAATTTCAAAGGTCAAGTGGATGGCCTGACTTCGGGTGATAAGGCATGGAGATGTTTTTCGAAAGCTCCTGATTGACTTAGTTCAGGTGACTCTATGAACCTTCCTGAGATGCCGTGTGGCAGGTGCATTCCTCACCAGGTCTGTGCTCTGATCTATGGCCTTGCATACATGTATCACCAGGTGAAAACTGTAGTGATCTAATCATAAAACTCATGGGATACAAAAATCCCCTCAAACCCTGATTAGGAAATACCTTATTTCACATGCTCGCTGATGAAAGTAGGACACACAGCAATTCCTCATTTCCTATTGGTACAGCTTTTCTGCAAGTTTCAGGTCATTGCAGCAGAGCTATGCCAGTAAGACCCAACATTTTGACCTGCAAAGAAGCATGTTCACTGTTTCCTAGATGAAAGTGATCAGAAGAGTGGGTCTGACTCACCTCACATGTTCAGGTACCTTAGTAGGAACTCAGTACAGAATCAGTGCAAGAACTCAGCACAGAACTCAGTGCAGAACTCAATGCAGAATCAGATGCCAACCTCCTATATATGTACTTAGAGGTGGAGAGGATGCAGTGTTGTAAATCTGTCTAAAACAAACGGTGCTTCATGAAAAGATGCCAGAGGGGCACTGGAAAGAAAACTGTCACTGTATTAAATTTGTGGCATGGTTTCTTTCTTTGGTGGCCCTCTGAAATTAAGGGCCATGCCCATTAGTCCTATTTTACCACGCTTCATGTTTTTTATTGTCCAGGTAAAACTGGAGATCTGGAGACTTCCAGCAGGAAACATTACGTTCCCCAATGTCATGGACAGGCTCTGCCACGTCCTCTCCAACACTGGTGATTTAGCTGCTGTGCACGAGGCCACCTCTGACACTGGGCCACCAGGCAATCAGGGGTCTCACTGCTGGGAAAGCAGCGACAAGGCCAGAAGGATCTGTGGGAAGAGTCCTCCCTGGGCTTGGGGGCCACATTTCAGCTCCAGTCCTTGTGCTGGGTATTGCCTAAGATATGCTGCAGCTGTAATAATCCCTAATTATCTGCCTTGCTGTTCCCACTCTTCCTTCACAGACTTGGCCCCAGAGGTGCCCTGTCCTCAGGGCCATCCCCAGCCTGGCTCCGCTGGCCACCTCTGGGTGTGGGGGGATGGAGATGCTAGGGGAGGTCCCTGCCCCATGCTGCCCCACTGCCCCATTGCTGCCCACCCCGGCCTCACTGTGCCCTGACAATAGGTATTTAGAGATAATTGAAGCCAGATGAAATTAGGTTGAAACACAGTGAATGAAAAACCAAATGAACTGGGTAAATCCAAAGGCTGAACACTGGCTCTTAAGACTTATAGTATCTGTGTAAGGCAACAGCTATGGGATTTTTAAATAAACTTGCAGTCCCAGTAGAGAGATTTTGAAATGAGGAAGATTATTGTAGCATTTAAAATGATGTATTCATGGAGATTTATATATTTCCACAGCTCTTTCCTACTAGCAATATATACATATATGTGTGTATATGTACATATTCCAGGGTGGCAATGTTTATGTTGCTCATTACTGTGAACACCTCAGTGGTCTATCTGTCACTGTATCTAGCAGAATACTGCACTTAACAGAAATTGTTATTTTAATTAATATTAATCTGTATGATGCCTCTTACATTTAATGTTAGGATTCTGTGACTCACTGGTACCGTTATGTGATCTATAGTTGCATAAATAGTCTGCGTAATATATGGCCTGTCATCTCTAATACATTTTGATGCATTTTTCTGTGTTTTGCTATTTTGGGGATTATATCTGGTTTTACAGACAAATGGCCTAATTCTCAGTGCTTTGTCATTTATTTGTATTTCATGCCAATTTTTTGCACAGCTCAAAATTAAAGAAAGAAAAAAAATATACCGCAGAACCTCAGTGTCTCATAATAAAAGGCTGAATCCAGGCCTCATAACTCTCATTTCAATCAGTCACAAAGGGAAAGGTTCAGACCATTCATTTAAAAATATTTGTCTTTTTCTCCCTCCTGGTAAATTCCTAGTGATTTCTTATTGTCATGAGGAAATTCCTACTACATATATATATATATTTGTTCCAGCATACACAGACCCTTTTGTACAAAAGGTTGAAATCTATTGGTGTTTACCGATAACTGGTCAAGCCCACCAAGCGTCTACCCTCTGAAGGGAACTTGGGAACTTCTGGCCTTGCACTATGATCATCTTCTAGTATAAGGAGCTTAGAGAGTCCATTCAGAAGTTATCTCAGAGGGGCCAGAAAAGAAGATTAAGCAGCTTTCAAGCTTCAGGAAAGTGCCTCGTTTGGTGGGCCGAGGCCCAGACAATGGGAGATGTATGCAATAAATTATTTAGATAATTGCTGAACTGAAATATTCAATAGAGCAATATGAAATATAAGGAGTATTGTATGCTAATGAGACTTTCCTTGAGTGTTTAAACAGTTTTAGTTATACCTGGGAATTATTTTTTTGCTCCTTTTCCCCTACTAGCAATTGATTATGGATCTTGAGATTAGCTGTGTGTATGTGTGTGCATGCATTTGCAAGCATATATAGTATTTAGATATGTACACGTATGTTTGTGCAAGAATTGTGGTGCTATGATGTACAATAAGAAAGAGTGGCCCTTAAGTATAATTTTCCCCTGAGAATCATGTGTTTAATACTCTTCATATGCAAACTTCGTTCCCTCACACATTCCCTTTCACTACCATGTTGGCAACTTCCAGTTCCCAACATTGCTATGAGAAAATACCTACTGTGAGTGTCCTGGGCTCCTACCACTGGGCTTCCTAGGTCCTCAATATCCCTCAGCCAACCGCTGCTGGGATATGCTCTGTCCTCTCTTGCCTCTGGGGGCTGAAAACAGTAACTTGAATCTTGGCTGGGATAAAGGGTAGGATGTGTAGAAGAATGACAGCCACTGGATATCAATTTCTATATTCATTGTACTGTCATCACTGGATGCTAGTTAAAAACCCCAGTATACCTTAAAATAACTGCCAAAGCTGCTTCTCGATAGGGCTGAGAAAGCAAAAGTCAGCAATTAAAATTCATGTTTGTGTTGCAACATGAAAATGAGAGGTGAACACAGTACTAAAGACTCTGCAACCCATGAGTCCTTCTAGAAAGCCTTTATGGAGAGGAAAATTTAGCCCCAAAAGTATCAATACATCAGGTACTTACACATACACACATTCTCACCACTTCTCTCAAGTGCACACATACATAGATCCTGTTCTGGCATATGTACACAGAAGCTTAATTTTTGCTAATTCTGGAAAATGCATGCATGTTGTTGAAGTAAGTCTTGCCAAATTAGGCAGCATTGCTTTGTGAAAAATAAAATTTCCAGTTCAAATGTAGAATTAAAGGCATTGCCCCTCTCTCCAAGTTTGCATTCATCCAGAAATCAGTCAATAAGTTCAGCTAGATGAAGGCTTAAAGTAATACCAGCTGATGAAGATGATCTGCAGGTGTCAAGAGTCCAGATAACAGACCCTGAGCCATTCAGCCAAGCGCTCCTGTAAGTACAGCCTTTAAAGATGAGAGCGTGGCTGTCTTGGGACCAAACTGTACAAGCAGCAGAGCTTCTGATGGCATTTGCAGCAACAACAAGGAGATTATCAATAGCCTGCTCTGTAGGATCATCGCTGTTCCCTCTGTCAAGGGTCAAGACATTATACCACACATTGAGGGACTCAACACTAAATCCAGACCATGTGAGCGGAAAACTTCTTTGTCACTCAGTGTATCACCAGTCTGTTGCCATCAGCCTACTTTGACACAGCTTCATTGGGAAGGAAAAATCCTGTAAGGTGTTGAGTGGGCCTGAGCCTATTTAAGGTCAGTCCTTTTTGTCCTCAGCTCAGATCACCTCTGCTGAGGTCTCCTTTTCTGCTTCTTACTTTTTTATTTCAGAGAGGTGTATCAGAGTCAGAGTCATATGCAGAGTCAATGCTAAGGCAGGATAGGAAGTGATATATTCCTGGACGATGTGAAATTTGTCCTAGTTCACAACTAATCAGTATTTTGTTTAAATCCAAAAAGACAGTTTAAAAATATATAAAATATAAGGAGCAGGTGAGTTATGACTAGTTCTGAAAAGTTTGTATTTAGAGAAAGAGGAAACCAAAAATGGTTTGCTTCTATGCTAAGTGATAAATCCAATAACACTGGGAAGGGTAATTTAGTCTTATATCTGTTCTCTTTCTTTTAAGCTGATTATGCATCATCTCTGAAGAAGACTGATGAAAACTTTCAGCTAAGATTCTGTAATGTCAATAAAACCATCCAGAAACAATTGCTTCAGAGTAAGCTCCCCATTTTCTAGTAAGCTTTCCATTTAAACAAGGATAGAAATATGACTTTTTCAGAAGCATTGTGGGAAGGGCAAGCCAGTGAAACAGCCACTCAAGACTCCACAATATGGCAAGATTAGGCAATCCAGATGCCTAATTAAAAAAAAAAAAAAAGAAAAATTTGTAATTCAAATATTAATAGTGGATGTTTCCATTTGTACTAAACAGACCTGTTTTTAATGGCTCAGTAAGAAATGCCTATTCTCTTTTTAACTCACCCACTGCCTGGCATTTAGCATGAATATATTCAGGCTATGCATCTTGGCCTATGAATATGACATGGGTTTAAGAGGTTTATTTGTGAGTCAAGCCTCTTGTTCAGATACACTCCCAAGCTCCCTGGTAAAATCATGACTAACATCAAGTTACGGCATTAGTCATTGAAAATATCTTGCTTGGTTATGATGGGTTGCTCTGGTTTTTTTCCAACGTACTTTTAATCTTTAGATTTCCATGCTGGTTTTATCCAAACCTTTCTCTCTAAGAACTTCTCACTAAATGACTCTGAGTGAAACAGACATCTCTGCAATACATTCCTTTACTTTTCTGCCAAAGTAAATCTAGATTAACTCCACAGAATTTGGTGAAATTGTTATGTCGTTAGGAAGGAAGGAATGAAGACTCAAAATCCAGGTAGTGATTGTAGTATATGTTATATCGCTGTATGATCCACTCTCAGCTGGTGTAGGAATATACACATTGGTGCATGATGTTCATGAGGTGTTCTGAATGCTACAGCTGAGATGGAATGAATTATAATTGACACTCCTGGGCTAGTGGTGCTAACCTGCTTGCTTGCTTGCTATTTTTATTAACCAGTCTTTCCCTGTTTTTTTTCTTCCTAAGGAGAAGATTGATGCTTCCTTGGAAAAAACATTATGAACCTGGCCTAGTCTTTGTGTGCTGAATTATGCATGGAGCCACTGTAATTGCATGTATCAGTCAATACCTGCAGAAAATGCAAGGCTAGGCAAGTAATGGCTGTAGGTAAACACACATTTAGTCATACGATGGTTACAGTAACTGAGTGTGCATTTTGTATGCACGGTTGGATGAATGCTGTTATGACAACTTTCACAGCTGAGTTCAGTGCAGTACTGCATAGCATAAGAATATTACTTTTCTTCCGGGATTGGCCAAAAAGGAAAATTGCTCTAATATTTTGGCCTAATACTTAAAGACATGTTTTATATCAGAATCATAGACAACCACAACCTTGAGGAGATGCTCTTAATCTGTCCCCTCCCAGACATACTTACATACTTCCTGACTCAGTTCTCCAAAATCTCCACCAAGAGAGGGTCCACAGTCTCCTGAATTACCAGCCTTACTGTTAGAATAGTTTTCCCATTATTATCCAGTCCAAATCTTTCTTGCTGTAATTTTAGCCTAAGTGGTCTTTCCCACGGCACTATGAACACTGAGAATAGGTGAATTCACCCTCTTCTTAACAAAGCAATCTGCTAGTTAGTGTGGTAGACATGGTGGGAAACTCTGAAGTCAACAGAATAACACTCAGACTCCCAGCTTTGGTCCAAAAGTGTAAATATTGTTAGCTAAGATATCACTCTCAGGAGATGGCAGTTCTTTGCAAGTGTCTTTAATCTTTTAAGATTTTAAACTGTCACTCTAGAAATGTAGCAGGTAAAAATACATACAGAGACCCTCTTTCTGAGATGTGTGCAACTACACAACTCAAAGCCTTATCAGAGGCTTCCTGGATGCTGGCTTATAGCTGTTTTGAAAAACATTTCATATATATTTCATATATTTATATCAGGGGGCGTATAGAGAGCAGGATGATTCCTTCACTGTAATAGCTTCTAGGGATTTCAGTTTAGCAATTCCCTTTGTGGGCACCAAATTTAGAAGCCTGATGTGAGATAGTCCTGGCTATGTTTAGTCTACTAATTGAGATAGAACATGGAGGCCTGTCAGTCACAAACATCTCTCCATTAAGGGGTGCTACAGGGGTTTAGTGCCTCTGAGTTTTGAATCAAAAGCCTGTTGAAACATGCTCATTAGAAGATACCTAACACGTAAGGTGTGCCTCAGCAGTGCTCCCTTTGTGCCGACTATGCCAGCAGCGCTGCTTACAGCTGCACTGCTAGCAGGTTAGAGGCTTCCTTCAGAGTGATGTGGTGGCAAGTGAGGATGTGTCACAGTTTGTCTGATCTCAGGGTGGGTTGTGGGAAGCCGACGGGAGTGGAAAAGGGCAGTGCCAGGGTGGGAAGGTGAGCTCAGGCAATACTGCTGTGGGGTGAGAAAGGAGACATGTGCTTTCACTGGCTGTACAACAGCAACTTGGCAGAGCAGGATCAAAATCCCTGTTAGCAAACAGCTCTGAGACTGCAATAAGGGATCTTTGAATGCTTATATAGGATGGGCAAAGGTGTACCAAGAATGGGAGGGACAGATGCAAGTCTGTGGGCAAAGAGCCAAGAAGGACAAAATGTTTAAGACATCTGTCCACAAAATCCCATCAGTCATGAAATGGGATATATGGTCATTTGTGAAGCCTGTTCTCAAGGAGAAAGATTTTTTAAAATTTATTTCTGCTTGAGCCATTACGTTATGCTTTTCATAGCCAGTGTGAATACAAATATCAGATGAAGGACATTTATGGTCATTCTTATTACTGAATACACTATGAGGATGGGGTTGTATAATTTCACACTTGTGGTCTGCACTCATTCAGACAACTTTTGCAAATCCCACCCTCAAGTGATTTGTTGCATGCTGTATGTCGAGTCGCTCACAGAGGTGGGAACAGCAGTCTTGCTCCCAGATGTGTTGCTTTAATCATTGGAGTGTGTTTCTTCCCAGAGCAATGAGTTACCACTTCATATATTTGTTGCTACATGGAATATTAATATTGTAATCATGTCTGTCTCCTTAGGGGACTTGTATTTTATGGCAGCAATTCAATACTGTTCACAATTTGGAGTTAAAAGAAATACAAGAGTTGGAGATTTTGAAGGCCTCCTTTAAAAAACAGGCAAAAAGCACACCAGAAGTCACCTCCTCAGTTCAGAAAAAAGCAGAAAGAAAAATATAATTCATGATCACCAAACCCATAAACTATTGTTCATAATCACCAGTTGTTTTTTTTTTAAACACCCAGGAAAAGGTGCCTTCTAAAATATTTAAAATGTTGTGATTTTCTGATAGGGTCCTGAATAAACTGCACAACCCAAAAGGGCTTTGAGACGTGTGCCCAAGGCTGGTGCTGCAGGGTGCAGCAGAGTAGCCCTGCCCAGGCTCAGGGGCTAGAGCTGTGCGAGAAAGGGCTGCAGGAAACCTTCTTGGGGCAGGGAAGCCTCCATGGGCTTGAGCTGCATTTCAGCTCCAGCCCTCACCCTTGGTCCCTGCCCAAGCTACACTGTAGCTCAACCCATGCCTGCTCACATCCTTTGCTGATCCTGACCACCAGCTTGGCTTTGGAGCTGCTCCATCCTTGTGGCTGCAGTCACAGTCACCATCCCGGCTCTGCTCACTACCTCTGGGGTGGTGGGAAGGGGCCATGGGGAGAGGTCCCTGCCTTGACCTGCCCTGCTGCCCCATTGCCGCCCGCCCCAGCAGCGCTGCTTCCTGACCCATTCTTTCTATAGCTAGCATGAAAAGGCATTCACAGCATTCACAGCAGCTGTATAAAAAAAGCTTGCAATTCATTTTATTCACTTTTTCACTGTAAAAATAATTCTCAGTCAGAGAGCAAGAGAAAAAAAAGTATTTGTAACCATTAGTTTAATCACTGGCATGGCAGCAGCTCTATGGGTCCATGTACATTTAAGTCTTGATTCCATAAACACTTACATGTCTGCACATCATACAAGTGATCCAACTGCACGGATGTAAGAATATCTGTGTGTGTGTCTGTATATATATCTATATATATGTATATATGCCTGCCTTTGCAGGAAGCGGACTTTGTTCCATAGAGAATATATTGCCTAAATAGTCCTAGGCTAATTCTGTGCAGATATTTTAAGCTCATTTTGCTTGATGGCAGATGGAGACAAACAGCTTATAACATTAATTTTCTTATTGGATCTCATCTGACAAAATCCCCAGTTACTTCAGTCTCACATGAACCATTATTCTTTTGTAGATACGTGCCTAATAAGCTTAAATTCTGAAAATGAATATTTGCACTTACTAATATCAAGGGAGAGTTAAAAATCAAACATTCTGCATAGTCTTCTGGGAAAGTCAGCAGTAAAGCACTGTTTTCAATAATCAATAAGTCAACCAAGCAAATCTCTAGACTGTTGTTACAAGGGGATCTGTCATCATGGAAAGCAAAGATTTGTCTGAGAAACCACTAAGTAAATGCTTCTGCCACTTAGTAGGAGTATTTTTTGTATAGTGAGCTGCAGATTAAAGTGCAGGCACGCACAGATTCATTTTGCATTCCAAACAGAGACAACGTCTGGACCAAAGCACTCCTATGTAGTCCTGACCACCTTGGGTCAGTTTAAGGATGGGAAGAAACCCTCTGCATTCCCTGTCTCAAAGTCTCCTTGTACTGCTTCCTCTCCCTTTTCCTTGTGTCTTCTGCATTTTGTATATTTTAGCATTAAAATACTAGGAAAAATTTACTTGACACTTTTACAGTCTATCAAACAAATAAATGGTCTTATACCTCACTGATCTGTATCCACCTGTGACAATTAATACCCCCCAAAAGGGACTTTACTCCCCAATAAATGTCCAAATGCATAGCAAGTAGGTGAGCTATCTACTTGCAAACAGTATCATCATTTTCTTACAAAATGTATCAGAAAACACTTACCAGAAAATAACAAAGTCTCAATATAATGTAAAACTGAGCTTCATCGCTGCTAACAAAATGCCTTCTGTGCTGCACTGTTTTTTGCTTTTATGGCTGTGCTTGCTCATTTCCTAATTTTGTTTGAGTACAAGCTTAAAGGTTGGGACCTATAATCCTTGGTAGCCAGGTACTGCCCCAAAGGGTCATGTTTGGAGGCTCAAACATGCATGTTAAGATTCCCTCCAGCCCCCCTCCACTGGCATCTATGTTCCTTTCTACTGCTGCTGAGATTTGCCTCTGTCTCAGAGGGAATATGAATGACTCATTGTTTATTGATAAAAAAATCCTTTTCCATTCTGTAAATAATCTTTCTCACTTTTTGGACATCCTTCCCAGCAAATGTGGCAGGCACTGTGGTGAGAGAATGGGGATGTGGACAGGCTGCTAATGCAAGGGTGCCCTTCTGAGGGCTGCTTCCACTTCTTGGACACATCTGCAGAATAATCAGATGAACAGGGTGGAGCACAGTGGCAAACATAAACTTTAGGATGAAACCTGTATGTTTTATGCAGCCAGGTTGGACCTGAGAGTAGTTGAAAACAGAGCTGCTTGTGTAAGTATGTAGGGTCCGTGGATATTGTGGCATGAAAGCAACAGTCAAAGATGTCGGCAGTCTCTCCCATCCCAGGAGATACAGGGGATCCAAGTTTGGGCAGTAGCGCCCCCATCACTACCAGACCCCATTAACACGTATCAGTGTAACATCTCTCAAGATGACAGACTGAAATGTTTTTGCTTGGTCTTTTTCCAACTCATCGTCTAGCTTTACCTGATGGCCTTGTAGTGCTGGCATTTATCAGTGTCTACTTGTTCCCCCTTCCCATTCTGCTTTATCTAATCTTTGTATGGGAGATACAAGTCCTCCTTTCCATGACCTTTGCCTTTCCCTTGTCTTATGCCCATTAGCAGCTAACTACCCTCATCAGAAAAGGCTAATTCCCTTATATTGGCAAGGCCAGGGCCTCATGAAATCAAAGGTGAAACTCCTATTGACTTCAGCCACAGCAAAAGCAGAACAGTTTAATCAAAGAACTTGAGAAGAAAAGGAAAACAGAAGGCAGAGAGAGTAAGTTCAGCCTGCAACAAACTCCCAAATGATCAAAAGCTTACAAAGAACTTCCTAGATATTCATGCAACATCCAGGATGACATGGCTGCCCTCAGGACAGAAGCCTGTTACAGCTACCGCCCACCTCAGTAAATACTGATCATCTAATTATAACGCTTCCTTCAAACCCAGGGTGTGTGGGCACTAGGCTAGTTAGTCACTGGTTGTAATATTTTATTTTCAGTGACCAGTATTCATTGGTTGCTGTACGAATTTCCTTCTAAAGTCGTAATTTCTGAAATGTGGCACTTTTCATTAAGATGACAAATGCTGGCATTTGGCGGGATGTGGTATTGATCGCATCAAGCTCTGCAATGACAGCCGGCAGCAGAAGAACAACGTGGGAGCCAGCCGTGCCTGGCTGGATCAGGTGGCTTCCCTAGGGTTTGTTTTCATCCTGCAGTATAGTTCTGACTTAGTGTGAATAAAATCATTTAAGAGCTAACATGCTGATTTGCTGAACTATCTATCAAGTGAACTGTTCAAAGCAGAGATAGGGCCAGCTGACATAAATAAGAAGGGTACTGCTCTGAATGGCAGAGGTAATTCTCCACCCGTGAGAGTTTTATTGCCTGCTGCTGCACAAGCAGGTTCAAGCGCTGAGCAGTTTCCACTGGATGAAGGAAAGAGTTTGGGGAACTTTTCGCAAGCACGTACTATGGGGAAACATCACGTTTTACAGTCCTGACTTTTTCTTGCTAGTGTATCTGGATGTTATTTTTTAATTCCTCATAGTTCTTTTAAACATCAGGCCCTGAGAGGAATCCAAATAACCAGGAATCCTCTGATATGCTGGTCCCTGCAGAAGCTCTACGATAGAGTCCACTATTTTAGGGAGGAAATGAGAGATCACCTTCTCTGCTCTAAGATATTTAACATCACGAAAGACATGAGCAAATAGACTGCCTTCCACTCAGAACTGCTAGAATAGTAAAGGAAGAGAAATAGTTGTGGCATCTCATGTGAAGCCAGTAACCAATTTGTTTCCTTGTCTAACTGCTTTTCATCCAACTTTTTCTTGCTGCTTATTAATAAATGAATGGAAGGTACGTATACATATATAAACATATACATATATATACTAATACATCTGGGCTCAAAAGGCAGAAAACAGTGCTAGGAAAAAATCCATTACTGTTCTTAATTAAAAAAAATGTAATTTTTAATAAAAACATTCTACAGAGGAGATTTCAAGTTCTTTTAGAGGAGTTGTATCACCTTCGGGGTTGAATTTCTAAATGGTATTTTTTTACTATTGAAAATAACTTGGTTTTGTCCTCATCTAATGAGAGTGACCTCCTATACAAAGCTCTTTGAGATCTATTTATGAAGAGTCACATAAGAAAATGATATTGATTTTTGTTTATTAACTTTCTTTATGTATTTCTGGCAGTTACACCTCTTTTATTACCTTTAGATTGAATGACTAGGCTCTTAATATATTGGTATAGGTCTTGTTTTCCAAACATCTCTTAATTCTGTTGCTCTTCTCTGGATTCTTGCCATTTTACTCCCTTTTTTCTTTCTTTTTAAGTATGTATTGCTCTGGAACTTAAAAAGATCTTCTGTAGAATAAGGTAATTATCTTTCCTAGAAGGAGATAAACACAAAGTTTAAGAATGAAAACTAGAGGAAAATAAAATGTGAAGGCCACAGAAACATTCACAACTACGAATCTGTGGACCTGCCCTTTACCAAACATTTAACTAATTCTTGTTGACTGATGATTTACTTCTCTATAATTTCCACTTGTGTTGTTACTGATTAAAATATTATCAGCAGAGCTCGTGGAAGCAACTGCTAATATTTTAAGCATCACAAACCACATCTAAGAAAGGATGGAGAGAATGGTGTGCCTTTGTAAGAGAGTCCCTATGCTGAGCATACTGCCCTCCCAGCATAGCCCAAAATTTTACCTGGGAGGATTTCTTCCACTCTTTCTCCCTTCTCTAAGTTTTGGTGGTTGAAGTAGGTGGCCATGGGGGTGTATGGTACCCCGGGGAGCTCAGAGCCCCGGCACCGTCCCTAGCAGGAAAGGCACTTGCAAAGGGCAGTGGAGAGGGAGCAGCTCTGCGCAGTTCTGCTCTCCGGGAATCTGGAAACACTCCAAAGTGGGAAGAGGATTACTGAAGTGAACCAGTTACAGGGAATAAAAAAAAAACTCTCCAAAACACAGTCACAAAGCTCTGTCACTCTATCTCATTCAGGGATGAAAAAAGAGGGGAAAGGAGGAAGGAAATTGAAATTTGAGATATGTATTTGGTGAAAAAATTTCAAAGCAGCACAGCCACTTTTACACCTTTCCCTTTATATCTCCCCAGGAGCAAAAGCCAACAGTGAGGAGGTACAGACCTACTTCCCAGATGATCTGGACTGGCTTTCCAGGGCTGTACATGATGGGGAAGTGCCTATATCCTAGTTCTGACATGGACATGCCCTCCAGACACACTTGGGTCCTAACCTTCTGCATTGCATTGCTGATGGAGACTTTTGCATGGGCCAGCTAGTTTCAAAACTTCAAATATTGACTTTTTGCCACTTTAAATGTGTGTGAAATATTAATTCCAATGTTCTTTTTGTCCCTGCTTAAAAACTGCACCCTGCTGACAAGTCCCACGCAGACGCTGCATGGCACAATGACCAGACCTGCGTTGAGCTGTCACATCTCTGCTTTTCAAGAATCAGTTACCATTCCTACTTCGAGCAGTGATGGGCCCATTTTTGATTTCAGGCTGATTCTGGAGACTCAGCTACTGAGCCACAGTGAGACTGCTGTGCAAAGACAACAGTTTTCCATTGGAATGGGTCAGTTCTCCAACATGATCAGCAGTCTGCTTAATTCCCAGACATTGAGCTAATTGGATTGTCCAGATACAAGATACAACAATCTTTTGTATTCTTAGAAATAATTGTAGAATTACCACTTTCCCATAGATTTAGCAGTACTCTCCACACACTCTTTCCATTAAAAGAATTCAATCCTATTTCAGAAGATAACCTCGAGAGAAAGAGGAAGGTATATGCTTTGCCTCTATCTTAATAAAAGTCTGATTTGAAGGTTTAATTAAGAGAGAGAAAATAACCAGGAATGAGCACAGGATTTAAAGCAAAATAGACTTCATGTAAGTGAAGTAAGAATCACAAATGTGATTCAAAAGGTCCCCCTGCAGAGACAGATAAGAGTTTCTCACTGAAGCTTGAGGTAAGACCTGCCATAGCTGTTTTCCATTTTCCAGCTGTGATGACAATTCTTATCCACACTTTTCCCTTCTTCTGTCTTGGCTTACAAGGCTAAGAGATTTTTTTTTTCCAATTTGTCTCTTCTTCGGACTTAGTGCATTTTCTTTTTTTTCTTGTGGTATTCTGCTACTAAGGTTTTGCTGTTGGGTACTTTTTGTAAAAGTTTAAACAGCTGCCGTTCCCAGTAGTCCATTTCATAGACCTCTTGTTGTATTATAGTAAGTGAAGGAGAAGCTGCTATGTCTGCTGTGTTACCCTTCTATGTTCTGCTAGGGACACAAATATTTTCTCTAAACTGTCATACCAAAGCAAAAAGTGGAGGGAAGTAAGGAATGGAGAAACTTAAGTTGCCTGGTCTGACAATATCTGTCTTCTGTGATGGCTTCGGAGTGTACTTTTTCTTTATGCATGCATATATTAAACCTCTCGCACACCAATAAGTTTAACTGTACAGATCTCTAAAAAAAAGTTTTAGTAAGTATATTATACTCAAGAGCTCAGAAAGCAAAATTCAGCTATCTTGTTTATTCATAGATGCATCTTTCCCTTGAAATTCTCAGGTTTTGGCAGTAGGGCTTACCGAAGGAGTCCTAGGAAACAATTCTGTCTCACTTCATGTATCAAGTGCAACATTGAAATACATTGCTTTTCATGGAGATGGTCTTGAAGGCATACATATATAATTGTATGTTTAGTCAACATTAGTTCTTTCCAGAGTTTTAGATTCAGGCTTATAGAATCTCATACTGTTAGGATAGGTTTATACTTTAATTTGAGTCTGACAGTGCTACAGTCACATCTTTGTCTGTACAGCACTGAAGATAATGAGAAGCTATTACTGGGATTCCTACATGCTGCAACAATAATGCGAATATACTGGGATTCCTAGATGTTGCTACAATAAAAATAAATGCTAAAAAAAATGTTTTAAATTTATCTTTGGCTGACAGACTAGTTTGAAAATATGGTTGGCCATTGAAGGGGATGTTTTTCTCTAGCTAGATTTATCTGTTTTAAGGGAGAAGTTTTAAAAGCCAGCGAAATATTCCCAGGATAATTCACACACAGCTGACTGAATAATTCATCATGAATAATGTATTTCGATTTTGCCACTCTCTTCATAAGGAGATTAGGATATTCTCAGATACATCCATTATTCAAACTAATACTGGGTTTTCTCATCCCCCTCCCATGGGCTCGATTCTGTCACCTTTACTCAAGTTGAGTAACATTTTCTGTGGGGAATTGTGCTGATTTTAGTGGCAGTTCCTGCACAGCATGGTATGGCAGAGAGCATCTGGAAGCAAGTGAATAGGTTACAAGCACTTGTGAATATTTGATGGTCGTACTTTGAAGGTCCTCCTGTATAGGATTGCTATGCAAATCCTAGGAGGTACTTTTGTTAGCTCTTGTAATTAACCATCGCAACCCCAATTTATTAAACATACAATTCAAATTTTGATTGCAGCTGAGATGCAAGCTAACATCTTGGTTTCCATAAGCAGTGGAGTTTAGCTTTGAACACTTTGCTGTTTACAGAAGTCGAACACAAAAGATCAAGAGTGAAAGCTAAAAGAAATGTACTTGAGTGTGCAGTCATTCAGAATTTTTCTTGTTACTGGTGTTGCTTCTGGAGACTGCCCACAGGCATTTTTTTCAGTACTTTGAAAATTCATTAATTACATCTGTACCTTCCTGTTCCCTGCGACCTCAGTTCTCTGTTTTTACAGAATCACAGAATCTTCTTGGTTGGAAGGGACCTTTGAGGTCATCGAGTCCAACCAACAAAAAAAAAAAACCAAACAAAAACCCCCCCAAAACCCCCCCAAAAAACCTCAACCCCCCCCCCCCCACAACACCAAACACCAAAATGAAAACAAAACAAACACCCACAACCACACACCACACCCACCCACAAACAGACACAAACCAACAATCTCGGGCACTAAAGCATGCCCTGAAGTGCCATGTCTACATGTTTCTTCAATACCTCCAGGGATGGCAACTCCACCACCTCCCTGGGCAGGCTGTTCCAGTGCCTGACCATTCTCTCAGTAAAGTAATTCTTCCTAAAATCTAATCTAAACCTCCCCTACTGCAACTTCAGACCATTCCTCTGGTCCTGTCATTATTCACTTGGGAGAAGAGGCCAACACCCACCTCTCTACAACCTCCTTTCAGGTAGTTGTAGAGGGCAATGAGGTCTCCCCTCAGCCTCCTCTTCTTCAAACTAAACATGCCCAGTTCCCTCAGCCTCTCCTCATATGACTTGTTCTCTAGACCCCTCACCAGCTTGGTGGCTCTCCTCTGGACACGCTCCAGCAGCTGATTCAGAGAATGAATGGTTAAAAGTCAAGCTCAATGTCCTTCCTGTAGTGAGGGGCCCAGAACTGAACACAGCCCTCGAGGTGAGGCCTCACCAGGGCCGAATACAGAGGCACCATCATTTCCCTACTCCTGCTGGCCGTGCTATTCCTGATACAGGCCAGGATGCTGTTGGCCTTCTTGGCCACCTGGGCACACTGCTGGCTCATGTTAAGCCAGCTGTCCACCAATACCCCCAGGTCCTTTTCTGCTGGGCAGCTTTCCAGCCACTCTTCC
Source organism: Numenius arquata (assembly GCF_964106895.1). NCBI lineage: Eukaryota > Metazoa > Chordata > Aves > Charadriiformes > Scolopacidae > Numenius > Numenius arquata. The sequence goes on from NC_133576.1 coordinate 54,373,767, forward strand.
CCAAGCCTGTAGCGTTGCCTGGGGTTGTTGTGACCGAAATGCAGGACCCGGCACTTGGCCTTATTAAACCTCATCTCATTGGCCTTGGCCCATTGATCCAACCTGTCCAGGTCCCTCTGTAGAGCCTTCCGACCCTCAAGCAGACCAACACTCCCACCTAGCTTGGTGTCATCTGCAAACTTACTGAGGGTGCAAATAGACGTGGCCTTCTACTGGGCAGACAAAGCTTCCATCTCAACTTCCAGCAGCAGTGCCCAAAGAAAGAGCTACAAGTGCAGATTGGGGCACACCTTCTCTGCAGTACACCCTCCCGGATGGTCTGCAGCCACCAGTGCCACTCGCTTTGCGGAAGAAACTTCAGCCTGGTGGCTCTGTAGGCTGGCGTTTTCCGCTCCCTGGCTAGCTGTGCTTCCGGGTCACCTCCTGTTCCTCCCACCCAGCTAAGGCCTGAAAACCCCTCTCAGCAACCATGTTTTGATTGACTGTTTTGTGTTTTATAGCTAACTGTGGTGGCCTGAACAGAATATTTTATCTTTCCAAAAAAAAGAATGACTTTTTTTTAAAAATCATGCCTTCTCTTCCTATGATTGAGTCAGAAAATCTCTCTTTCAACATTCTGCCAAGATTTCTCATTCTTCCTGTATCAAAAACAAGGGCTACCTTGGAGGGGAAGATTTTGGACTAAATATATTATTTTTACATAAAAATGTAAGGTGTTTTTGTGTAAGAAGGTTATTGATTATTTTATACACTTACATTTTCTCCATGTGAGGAAAATAAGCTACCTGAAAAGTTCTGCCAATGTGAAGTATAAAGCCTTTGGAGCAACGTGTTGTGCCTCTAACATGGGGATTGCAGTTTTCTGTGTGATGGAGAAAGAGCACCTTATCAATACACCTATTTGCAACAGATATGCTTGCAGTGTCTACACTAGAAAGTGGTTGCCTGGTTCTATTAAAGTTCAAGCGAGCCTGGAGTTGGCAGGTTTACAGTACTTTGAACCTAGTCCAACACTTAATTTGATGGACAGGGTTGGAATAAGGCAGTTTAGTCTGTGACAGTAAAACAAATACAAATAGTCTCCTGGCTCTCTGATGGTGTTTACAAGAGCATTAAAATGATTTCCTGCTAATGATACACAGTTGTAGGGATTGCAGCACTATATTATCAGGGTAATGCTGCTGCCACTGTGGTGTGGATCTAGAGAGATCCAAAGCAAAATGCCAACAGAGGAACTGGACGATGTACAATACCAGGAATGACAATCCAGCAAAATAGACTCAAAAGCTTTGCTGCTGTACTATTAAAAAAAGAGAAAATAAATGCAGGAAGTGTGCCTTCACATTGGCTTTTCCTGATGCTTTAGTGATGTTATTATTTACCTGGTATAGTTAGACCTGTTTTTAAATAAATCTCCTCTTTGAATGGTCTAAGAACCTTACTCTAAATAACCTTCCTCACTTCTTGCATTAATACATATTGTGCCTTCAGTATAAAAGACCTTTTATATCACCCATTTAGGTTCAGGAGGACATTACAGAGCACTTGCAGATTTATTAATTTAGGCTTGATACTATAATTTATTTTTAAAGAAAATTTGAAGCTTCCTTTTCTGTAAGTACTACATTGTTCCTTAAATGAAAGGCAATAAAACAATGTTCACAAAGTACTTCTACTTACATACATTTTGCATAAATACTGCCTCAGAAAGTAGAGAATTTTATATTTACCCTCTAGGCATTTTCTCTTCTATAATGAAAGTTCTTGTGTGACAGCAGTGCCCTTTCTCCTTTCAGACACCAGCACTCGTCTGGTTCAGTGGGAACTCAGAAGCACTGATTTCCTTTTGTTCAGGACAGAAGTTGTGTTAACTTTGCAAATGCAGTGAACGAATGTCAAATCAATAAACTGCTGACTTGCCTAGCATGTCTTTTCAGCCTATTTATGCCATAGCTGTATGTTAAAGAGCACTGTAAACCACTTGTGATTTGACCTGTTCTGTGCAAATGAAGCAAAGTCTGCAGATAACACAAACCATAATTCCTGATGTCAGTAAGTTGCAGATTGCTCCCTTAGTATTTTTAATGAAAGATGAACAATAAAGACTCTTTTATCTCATTAATAATCTACATATTATTCATATTAATAGAGCTAGTCCCTGCAAACTCATAAATATCAGTAGATGCTGTGATACTGGCCTTGCTGTGAGTGCTTTATGGGTTATAAATTACTTTAAATTATCATTAGACACAGGTTTCAGTGGAGCTGCATTGAAAAGCCCGCCTTCCCTCCTAGTTTCTAAAGGCATCACGAAGCTATACCAATGCTGAAAACTGGTTGTCAGCTGCAAAATTGGAATTGATGTGTGACTTGGAAGTTCAGATTTCATGCTGTTTCCTCTTGTGCCTTCTGCAGGAATTCACTGATTTTCTTGTTTCAGATTTTCAGTGTGATTTTAGGGGTTTCCTTTTCCCTGAAGACTGAATTTTTGAGAACCTTTGCAAACATGGTTGCTATGGAAGCTGTGGAGAGGAGGCGTGGAGTGGGGGAGACATTTCAATTGCAATTACTAGAGCTTGTTCATGTACCTGATCCATTCACTTCTCCAAACAGCTGATTTGATCACTGATGCCCCTATGACAAACGAGCAAGGCAAGGATTAAACCGTCAAGTCACTAAAAACTGTTATAAAGCTAAAGCATTCATAAGGCTTAGAAGAAGATAAAAGTCAGATTGGCCAGGAATAGGAGATTTCAGAATTTAGGATTCCCTTTGTTTTCACCTTCACTCCTTTTGGGTTTGTAATGAGTTAGCTGAATATGACTTTACTTAGGTTCATCACAAGGGGGAAAAATGCTGACAGGGATGATTAGTCATACAGCTAGTGGGGTTACAGGAAGTTTGGCAACCAAACAAATAGGAAAAAAACAGTAAGGTTTGAACAGATGAATTTCTCTTTGTGCTAATCTAAAGTTTATTTACAGTGATATCACCCATCAAGAGACTATTTCTCCCACTGGTCTTCTGTTGGGCAGACCACTACATGCCAGCACTTGGTGGTTTCACCGGCCTTTTCATGCTGTTCTAATCATTGTCCCCTGTGCACAATAGGAGGCAGCCAACAACCCATGACAACACCTGCATTCTGGGGCCAGCAGCAGAAATGAATATTAACTCTGCAACAACTTGGGTTTTTCTTGTTTTGAAAGCCCAACTTTGGATAGATTAATTAAATTTTCACTTAGAAGAAAAAAAAAAAAATCTGTTTTTACCTAGGAGTCTAATTTTGGGTTCTGTGCTTTCTCAGTGCTTGTGATTGTCAGGATTAAGAATGGTTCCCGGATTCCAACTCCTCTGGTTCAGTTTGTTCCCAGGATTTACACTGCACAAGGTTGCTGCAGCTTGTATTCCCCTTGCTCTGTTCCCTCCCCATACATTAACTGATCACCAGGATTAATGCATTCCTGAAAGGTAAGGAGCAGAAGCCTGTCTCCTTGACAGCAGGGGACAAACTCATAATAAATTCATAAAAATAAACATAAATAGTTAGAGCCAGCAGCAGATTGTGATGGCAGTAAAGAAGGGTTTGCTTGACGCTTTATGGAAACGAAAGCTCTATCTTCTGCCTTCCCTGCCATCATTATGAGAACCCTGTTAATCTGCTCTCTGAACATGATTATCATTTCTATAAACATAAAATATGCTGCTTTAAGTCCTCTCCCCCAGCTTAGTGTCATTGAAAGTAATTGCAATTAAAATAAGAGACTGTCCAGGAAACCACTGCAAGTGCAGATTCAGATAACAACAGAGCATAAGTTCAGCAACTGGTATGACACAGGGAGGAATACTGTTTCCAGTAGCCTTTCTCCAGATCAGTTGCTCTTCCCCTGGCACCTGGCTGGTTAACAAGCTTCATCACATGTGACCATCCAGGGTGGAAAATTATTTCGAATAGGTCTTGCATGTCCTCGTATCCTATGGGACTTGACAGAGGTGACTGATCTGAAACTGGCAGAGGCTCAATGCAGCAGTGTAACACTGAATTATTGCAATATGGATTAAGTGCTATATACAGATATAAAATGACTGTCTGACTGTAATTGTTCAGCTAGGACTAAAATAACTAGAATGCTGTGTGCTAAGTTTCATCTCACTGCCTTAAATTATACATCCATATAGCACAGCAGCAAATCCAACATAATGGTAATATTGTCCAATGGGCTATCCATCCCTGGGAACTTGCCGAACCTGATCATGGTAACATTGAGCTGTCTTCTGTGCTAGATAAAATTATTTCCTGATCCCAGGTAAGCTCCTGAGGGACTACTGGGGGTTTCTGGCTTCTGTGAAGCAGAACATTTAGAAACTGTGAATGAAAGTTTTATGCTTGTAGGCATTGCAGATAACTTTGCTCTTACTTTGTAAGTGTCAGACCCAGTGCTCAGCTTCCCCATGAGCTCTTCATGCCTCTCTAACAGCAGGGAATGAGAATAATACTGGTCTAACTGGCTGCCTCCCAGTTTCTGCTCCATGGCAAAGTGGAATCCTGCTAACATGGGTTTGTAGATTTTCTCTGTCCCCATGAAAGCAAGCTGGAGTGAGGAACACGATGGAGATGAAGGGGCTTTACTAGAATAATTTGGCTGTCCATACCTGCTTCTTAATATGATAAGAAGCTGGATAGCCTCTAGGATCTGACCACTTCTGGCATAAAAGCAGCTCAGAGCCTGAAGGAGGCAAAGTGAGGAATAAAATCACCTTTTCTTGACTTTCTCTACCTCTTCACCTACCCTGGGAACAACAGTTTTAATTACAGGTTTAGATTTTTATCTGTTTACAAATTGCTTTATGGATCGTTTCAAACTAGGTGCTCTGTTATTTTACACCTGTGGCCTGGGATAGAGCTTATGGTAGAGATTGCACTGTCACTGAACAATCTTTCCCTTCTGCCATCTTATGGGTTTGCTCTGTGAACTGTTCTTTGTAGGTAGAGCATTCATTTGAGAGAAAAGGCTGTAGGAGTTTACTTTTCTTTGATGGTCCAGTTTCACTGTTGAGTGGCCAAATAATATATACTAAAACCTTTGTTTATGTTTGTTTATTAAGAACAGATATTCAGACTACTCTTACCATAGTTCAGACCTGACATTCATCCTAACTACTCTGCTTCTTGAAAGACCTGTTTTCATGGTAAGCAATACAAAATATGATGAGCCTGTGACTATCTTCAGAGGATGGAGGTTATGACAATGGCATAGGTATACAAGGGGAAATATAATCTTGTTTTACTTTCTCCTTGTCCTTTTGTTTTAGGTTGCCAAATTTTTGGTCCTGTTTTTGTTGGTGTGTCATTCCTCCTCCCCAAATTGGTGGGATTGCAATAAAGAAGCATTGAGGCAGAGACACAAGCAGAAATTTGCCTGGGCCTCTTCTTAAGCCAGTGCAGGAGCAAACCTCCTGAGGTGGGCTGTAATAACTTTCTGCGGAGAGCAAGGAAGACTTGGTAACTACCTGGTCCTTTCTTTGGTCCAGGAATAGTGCAACTACATGCTGTCCCTTCCCTTGGGCAGATGGCGATTTGGATAATAATCTTGCAGTGAGTCCCTCCTGCTTAGCTTGTTCACACTGTAACTGGGAAGTGTTTTCCATGAGCTTGTGCTGTGCTGATTTCTAAAGCTATAGAAAGAAGGGCTGTATCGAGGTGAGCTGTTCAAATTCCATCTAAGAACTTAAAAATAACACTGTGAAGATAAACCTGGAATAGCTCGCTCTGTCTACCGTGTACTTTGCTTAGCATTTCCTTTCACCCTGCAGCCCATGTGGGGTTACCGTCACCATAGCATATGTTAGTTACTGGACCAGTGCCATCGGTTTCCAGTGAAGTAGCACATAGTTTTTGCATGTAGCCCTTCTGATAAAATTCTGCATGGTTTATTTGCTGTGACTCAGTAAATTGAATCTTTCTTGTAGGAGAAAGATGGAAGAGTGGATGAGATAAATGACTAAAATATCTAAATCTTGTGACGTTCTGCAGGTACCTTGATTAAAAATACTTCAGACTTGGTCGTTTGTTGTATGTGAGCCAAAATGGCAGGTATAGATCTTTATCACTGGGTAGATTTTATAAGGTCACCTGTCATCTGAACACCAGCCATAAAAAATTAGCATCTTAAAAAACTACCATTAATTCTTTTCATACCTCTTCTAATCTTCATTTTACTCCTGGCCTTATATCGTGAGCTCATGCAAGGTGACCAAGTGGAACCTTAAAAATGCACCATTTCTCTGGCTTTTCATGGACACCTCAACTTTCATGAACTTTTCAAGAGTCATGGTCAAAAAGTTTTAAAAAAATCCCCTAAGTTCCTCATGTCCTTTGTATTCTTCAGAATTAAGCTATGCCAGGTACTTCTGCAAGTGGACACCATCCATTGCAATTTCAGTGAACTAAGAGAAAACTTTGGGGTCTTTTTTTCTGCCCTGTTGCATTTTTTTTTTAATCCTGTGAAGCAACAATAACTGGTAGTGAATTGCAAGAGAGAAGACAGGTAGTCTTATTTTTTTGAAAGATAATAGTAACAACAATATAAAATCCTCCCCTTTTTTGCTCAGTAACTTGAATTCTCCAAGAAGAAGAGTTGTACTGCCCTCAAACCCAGTGAAAGACACTTGACTTTCTCAGGGGTACTTATTAAACTGTAGATTCAGCTCTCATGGTGTATGAGAGAGGTGAAATAATTATGCAAAAAGCGATGGAAAAGGAATTACCAATACTTTACCAGTGCACATGCAACACAGAGCACACATTTTTCTCATTCATGAGAGACCCTTTAGTCCCACTGGAACAAGGGAAAAATATAAGAACTTAACTTGCAGGTCAGTGTGCAGGGGAACTGAAGGTCTAATAGACTCTGAAATATACTACCTGTGGCATTTCTTGCACAGAAACCCTGGAGCAAGCACATGTATTGAGTTTTGTATTCTTCAGCTGATGGCTTTGATGTTTTATGACAGTTTTTAATGTTGATGAGGCAAAACAACCTCAGAATGTGCAAAACCATAGCAACTGCTGCACGAGGATATATCTGGAGATAAATTGTGCTCATCCCTTCAAATTTTAGTACATTTCTTCCCCTCTATGCAAATGATGGTTGTCCTGCTATGAGAGGGTTTTGTGTCGGGATAGGATTGTGCTGGAGTTTCAGAAGAGACTCCAGCCCAGCAAAATGCAGGAGTGAGCACACATGCTAAAATCTGAAGTGACTTTGCTGGGATAAGGCAGTGCCATCCAGTGCCTGTTGAATATTTATAGGATTAAAATGTCTGTGGGGCAGAAACTGCTATTGCCCATACTCTGCTGGGCTCTTCCCAGTACTGCTGGCAGAAGGGCATGCGATAGCGATGTCTCCTTCTGGGTATCTGGGCTGGTGGCCTCCATGGGGGCGATGCCAGTTTGTCTCTCTTGAACAAAAGCTGGAGCCAGATCCAAGGGGTCTTTCTGACAAAATTTCTCTTGGAAACTGGGGTGTTTCAGTGGAAAAGTTTGGTTTACCATAGCTAGCCTTTCTGCTGTAAGTGGTGCGAGTGATGATTTGTAAGTCATTATTGTCAGCAGGTATTGATATATTAGATTCAATAAATTCACACACATTTCTTGCTTGCTAAGACCTTCAAAATACATATGCCTCATTTTTGGTTTTTGAAGCAGGAAATATACCAAACAACTTCAAACTTCACCATGGGCAGAAAAAGTTAATTTTCAGTGTTTAAAAGAAAATTCACTGTAACAAATACATGATCAGAAATTGTTGAATTAGTTTTTACTTTTATTGTATGACATAATTTTAGTTTACAGCCTGAGTACTACAGGATTTGGGAAATAAAGCAGTGCCACAAGGATCCAGACTGAGAGACCCATCCTTTTTGCTGCAAATGAGAAGACTGTAGTCAAAACCATCCAAGACTGGCACAAGAGGACCAGCACTAAGCTGGGCAGGTGCTGGCAAGCCCAGGGAGCTGCACAGTTACTTTAATATGGAGCCTCTGTTAAATTCCTGGAACTGGTTAATTGTTAGCTCCAAGGAAAATAGGTGTGTAGGTGAAGGGAATGGAATGGCATTGTAATTTCTCCTCCAATTTTTCCCAGACAGCAGCGTGCCCTTACGCTATGGATAGGAGAATTGCAGCTGAATTAGTCAATACAATGCCACTGCTTCCTGTGTTCTGAAAGACTTTATTACCAAACAAAGAAATTCCCTACAGAAAGCGAGACTGTGTTATCCATTTCTCCAGGTGAAATCTGCTCATGACTTTTCCACCCATTTTGCAGGATGCTGGACAGCAAAGCTGGGTACATTGGGCCCTTTTGCCTCCCCATCCAGCGTGGGCCGCAGGGGTTGGAAATTCCTACCTGAATCATAGAATGGTTTGGATTGGAAGGGACCTTAAAGATCATCTAGTTCCAACCCCCCTGCCATGGGCAGGGACACCTCCACTAGACCAGGTTGCTCAAAGCCCCATCCAGCCTGGCCTTAAACTCTTCCAGGGATGGGGCATCCACAGCTTCTCTGGGCAGCCTGTTCCAGCATCTCAACATTCTCACAGTGGTGAGAATTTCTTCCTAGTACCTAATCTAAATCTACCCTCTTCCAGATTAAAGCCATTACCCCCCATCCTCTCACTACATGCTGAAGCAGTCCCCAGCTTAATAAAGGAGCGGGGTTTATTGTGCCCCAGAACTGAGAGAAATCTGCCCAAAGACCTCCCCAAGCCCCTTGTAGAAAAAGCTGCTTTTTTAATTTCCATCGCCCCCCTTTCCTCCCTCACCCCCACCCCTACCCCGGCCGACCCCTCAACCCCCTCCTCTCTGCCGCCTCCCCACCGCCGCTCCCGCTCCCGGGGGTCCCGCCGCGGCTGCGGGAGCGGAGGGGGAGAGGAGGGGGAGCGGGGCTGCCGCCCGCCGGGGAAGGCCGCGGCTGAGGAGACACCTGGGTTTCCCTGGCAACAGGTAGGCGCCAGCCGCGGCGGCCGGGGGAGCCGGGGTTTCCCCGCTTCTCGCCCTGACGCACCGTTTGAGGGCCCCGGGAGGCTCCTCGCCGGCCGGGGGCGACCGGGCAGGGTCAGGCCGGGGGCCGGCCTCCACCTCCGCCGTGGGGCGGCCCCCGGGCCAGGCCCGCCGCCCCCTGGCAGGAGGAGGTGGAGGGGCCAGGCGAGGAGCGGCCCCCGCCCGCAGCGGGAAGGTAAGGGGACCCTGCCGGTGGCGGGGCCGGGGGGATGGAGGGGAGCTGGGACAGCGCTCGGGGTCAGGTACGGGGGTTTTCCGGGGCCAAGGCACGCTTCACCTGCCCGAGCACTCGCGGGTTAGGGTGCAGCTCCTCAGCCTGGAGAAGGGGCCCCATTTCCCCAGGGCTGGCGCCCATAGGCTTCCCCATTCTATGCCCCCCACTTTGCCCAGCTGGGGGCTTTTACCCTCCCAGCCTCCATCACCAGCCTCCATTGCTTGTCTTTGACGCCGGCCTTCCTGGGCACCTGGGTGACTTTTTCTGACAGGCACAGTGTGTGCCCGCTGCCTCCCCCACTGCCAAACCTGTCTCCCCCGAGTCCCCTTCGCTTTTGCCTGGGCCTGGGCCCAGCGAGGCAGCGTCTCCCCTAATGCACGCTTCAGCTGGTAAAGGCTTTCCTGCTTCCCACTTAATTTCCTTCTTGATCCTCAGCAGAGGCTGGCAGGTCACCGGCCTCACTGGTACCTTTTCCCTTCATCGTCAACACAGGAGTGCTCAGCACCCAGCCCACCGGGGTGCCTGGTCTGCATTCTCCCTCTTAGGGCCTGCCAGGCTTTCTTTCCAGTGTCCTGGGCACGTATATATGGATGCCTGCCGGTTAATCTCAGCTGCTTCTGCCGGGCACAAAGCATCAGGTTGGGCACAGGTTTGCTGTCATGAGGCTGTGTGGCTCCTGGACGGGAGCTGGCTCCTGCGTGTGCGGTGAGCTCATGTCTGTCTGCGCGTGTGCCCCCGTAGGCAGACATGCCTGCGGTCCAAAGCTCTGTTCCCTCGGCGGGTTGCGGGTCCCCTACCAGAGGGGATACCTCGGTCACACCCTGGAATGCACATGAGGAAATGGCTTCTCAGTGCTACACGTCACCTCCAATATTCACTGCTGGGTGAGGTCAGGCGGAGATGGGCAGTACTGTAAGGCTTGCCATTTTGTGGCCAAGAAACTCCTTTCCTACTGCTTTATTTTCTTCTTTCCCTGAACCTCAAACCTAAAGCACAGGGAAGGGCAAAAGAGAACAATGGATGACCTTGTACGTATTCTTTAAAGAAAAAAAAAAACTTTACAAAAACTAAAAACTTTAAAAAAATCTTTAAAAAAAGTTCTATAAAAAAATCATCCCCACTTAAAATTTGCCTATTTGTTTTGTAACAGTAGTGCTTGCTGCTGAAGTTAAATGTCAAACAGTCTTCCCACAGAATTTACCAAGAAAATGGAGCTGATTGGTGACCTCAAGCACTAGTACAACAATAGCAAATAGGCCACGGCATCACAAAGATACAAATTGACCTTGAATGTCAATTTTCAGAAGGCTTTATCCACACTTTTTTATTGCACACAAGATCTCTGGACTCTGCTGTGTCCCTGTGTTTCCTTTGTGTTGTGTTTGCAGAAAAAGAAAAGAGGCACAAAGCTCCCTTTATATTATTAAAACCAGAAGTTGTTTGTAATTCTGTGGCCACTCTGATATTTCCTGATAATGTAAAAACTCATTTCAAAAAGGAAATAATGTGTTGCTTTTCATTGTTCCCCCAAATAACTTAGAGGGAGATAACTTGATAAAAACATTTCTATCACACCCTCTGGTTAGTTAAGTGTAGTTGTTATGTTTCCAAAAATAGACAGTCCCCCAGTGTGCTTGAAATCTGCAACATGGAGGTCAGTTTCATGTCATGCATAGCCTTTTTTGCCACAGCCATTCTGCCTTAAAATTGTAACGAACTTCTCCTCTGTCTCTGTAATTCCCTCATAATTTTGCATGGTGCTACAAAGTAGATGCATGCTTGTAATCAGAGAGAGACAAGCTTGTAATCAGAAAGTAGCCAACAATAGTTGTTTGATGCCAGAAACGTAAAAAATGTTCAGAGGTTTGAAATAAGGGAAATGATCACTTTTTATGGTGTCTGGCAAAACTCCATGACTGACTAACTTAAGAAATGTATGTACTAAATAATGAATAATGAACCAATATCTCTTTAAACTCTCCATGGAATTGCTTCTTTGTCTTATTTTTCAATGACTCATAATGTTTTGGCTTTCCCAGCATTATTGATATTAAATCAGCTTGCTGTCTGTGGGGACGTCTTTGGAGCATGCTGGGGCAGGAGCTGGGAGATCAGGGCCATTCTAGAAGGAGCGGAATGCTTTTTCTTGTACTTAGCCTCAGGCATAGACATGGCTTACTCCTTTCCTCAGTCAAAAAAAGGAACATCAGAGGCTTAAACGTACACTGGGACGGCTGCTAATGAGTCTGTTCAGTCTCTTCATACATTTAAAAATCTACATGCCATATTTCAGTCTCAGGCCTTCTGGGCATTTGTGTCTAATTAGGCTGGAGGGCCTCCAGTTCGAGATTACCTATGCTGCTTGGTGCCCAAAGTCTTTATATGACTTTGGCAATAAAGCAGGTTACCGTGGGTTTATGTGCAAGCAAATTAGGGACAGATGCAAGCATTCTTGTAAGCCCTATTCCTGCTTTCTTAGCAGTGATTGAATTCTACCATCATTTGGTTCTTTCTACACGAAATGACGAGCATGCCGATTATAGCATATTTGTAAATAGGGGTGCTCTGTAAGACGCGAGACTTTTAAATACTTCATCTTCTCTTGCCTTTTTTTTTTTTTTTTTTTCCAAGGGAGAAACAATACCGCTTCAAGAAAAGCTTCCCAGTTCCAGATACAAATAATGAAAAAGAGGAAAGGACTCTGAGCTGAGCTATACATAGCACAGCAACGAATGTTTTGTGTTTGTTTGTTTTCATAACAGTTTAGAGTAGAATAGGTGTGTGAATTGGTGTTTAGCACTGTGAAGTAATATTCCATTGGTTAGGACTGCTATTTGCTACTACTTTAAAAAATAAGTCCCTGTGCATTTTAAGAGGAATATGGAAAGACTGCTATGGTTGTTTCCTTGGTCATCACTGAATAAATAAACCAGATCTTAATTTTCGAGATTGTTGTCCACTTTGTAAGTGCTAGATGGACTCTTAGGATGTTATCCCTGGTTCTGTCAAGCCAAACCTTGAAATGAAATCCCAGTCCCAGTGAACTAAATGACAATATTTACTGAGCAACTGTTTCATCTTGTCAGGAGAACTGGATACGTATTCAAAGGGAGACACTACTTTAAATAAACCTTAAATATATTTAAAAATACATGTTAAAATGTGATTTGTGAAATGCTAGGTGGCAGGGATAAAACCCAAATAATGAAGTACTCTTCTAAATGAATAAAACAATTTTTCAGGATGATAGCAAATATCTACAGATCTTCCAGTACTTGGCATCCTGCAGTCTTACGTAACTGAATATAGATTTTAAGTGCCCAACTTCAGACACCGGTAGGTGAATATTTGTATTAATAAGTACAAAGATAACACACTCCAGAAAACATCAGATTCTTCACAGTTATAATTCTGGAATATTAGTCTTACAACTCAGAAATATTATGTTTGAAAACAAAATTCTTCATGACCTCATTAGGAGGACCTAAGAATAACTGTCTCCTGACATCCAAACTCCTGTTTAAATATAAATCTTAAGGTTCCTTACCTCAGGTCCCCCTGTGGCAGCTCTACAGAAATGTGCTGATGCCAAGATGGTGAGGAACAATGGTGCACCATGAAAAGTGAGTGTCTTCTGCCTGTCAGGCTCCCAGATTTTTGCTTGTGATTGTGTAGTTGATAGAGTCAATTTTATTTCTTTGAAGAAAAAAGATTACAGGTGAAACACCGACACCCAATTCTTAGATTTAAATCATATGACATAAATTAAGCAATTCCACATTTTAGAATGCTCTAAAAAGTCAACAACTCATGTTTACAGGACTTGGAGCAACAGCAAACTTACTATTCCTAAAATTGAATGTATTATGAAAAAGAAAAAAGTCTTCATAGAGTCACAGAATGGTTTAGGTTGGAAGGGACCTCAAAGATCATCGAGTTCCAGCCCCCCTGCCATGGGCAGGGACACCTCCCACTAGACCAGGCTACTCAAAGCCCCATCCAGTCTGGCCTTAAACACTTCCAGGGATGGGGCATCCACAACTTCTCTGGGCAGCCTATTCCAGTGCCTCACCACCCTCATAGTGAAAATTCTAATCTGAATCCACCCTATTTCAGTTTGAAGCCATTACCCCTCATCCTATCACTACATGCCCTTGTAAAAAGTCTCTGTCTAGCTTTCTTGTAGGCCCCCTTCAGACACTGGAAGGCCACTATGCGATCTCCCTGGAGCCTTCTCTTGAGGCTGAACAACTCCAACTCTCTCAGCCTGTCCTCATAGGAGAGGCGTTCCAGCCCTCTGATCATCTTTGTGGCCTTCCTCTGAACGACTCCAAGGTCCACATCCTTCTTGTGCTGAGGTCTCCAGAGCTGGACACAGTACTCCAGGTGGGTTCTCACCAGAGTGGAGTAGAGGGGGAGAATCTCCTCCCTACACCTGCTGGCCATACTTCTTTTGATGCTGCCTGGGATATGGCTGCAAACGCACATTGCCAGCTCATCTTGAGCTTCTCATCAGCCAACACCCCCAAGTCCTTCTCTTCAGGGCTGTTCTGAATCCATTCTCCACTCAGCTGGTACGTATGCTGGGGATTGCCCTGAGCCAGATGCAGGACCTTGCAGTTGGCCCTATTGAACTTCATTGGCATGGGCCCACCTCTTAAGCCTGTCAAGGTCCCTCTGTAAAGCATCCAGTGTGTCGACTGCGCCACACAGTTTGATGTCATTGATAAACTTGCTGAGGGTGCACTCGATCCCACTGTCCATGTTGATGACAAAGATGTTGAACGGCACTGGTCCCAGTACTGACTCCTGAGGAATGCCACTCGTCACTGTTCCCACTTGGATATCAAACCATTGATAGCAACTCTTTGAGTGCAACCATGTAGCCAGTTCCTCAGCCACTGAGTGGTCCATCCATCAAATCCGTGCCTCTCCAATTTAGAGACCAGGATGTCATGCAGGACAAATAGTGACAAATGTACATCCAAAGAAAACACTGTGCAGCCACCCTTTTATAGGCAACTTTTATATTAAAGGAATTTCCTTCATTTATGAAGTGCTGAGACAGCTGGGATAGGTAATCACATCTGAATTGTCTCTGCTTTCATCTCTGAAATATGAATTTGTAAGCAGCAAGGGGGCATTGCCTGTTGGCAAGCACAGCCAGGGAGGCTCTGTCCTGAATACTGAGCAGGGGACAAATGTGTCCTGCTGAAGGTCCTGTGACCTGTCCCCTGCCTCCCCAAACCATGGTGAGGGGCAGCCTTGCAATGCCTTTGGAATCTGTGCCTCAACTTTGTGGCGTGAGCCTCTTATCTATTTAGGAATACAGTAGCGCACTTTGATGTATCGTATGGTCATTCATTTTCATAGAAAGCAAAGTAACTGCTTAATAATAGAATGTCCCTTCCGAAGAAGCTGAGCTACTTTTTATGGGAAAACTAACACTTTAAAACCGCTTTTTCATCCTGTAATATTCCAGAGATCAACGTAAATCTGCAAGTGTTAACCTGAAAAGGAAACTGTCCGATGCTCAGCTCTGAAGGAGGAAATGCCGGTGTTCTTGTGTCAGAGAGCAAACTTACAAGATCTCAGGAACTACAAACTTGAGTCCACCCAGTCTTTGCCAAAATAGTTTTATAGTGAAGGGATTCAGAAATATTTTTAGGTAAATCAGATAAGTGTTTCCCAGTGTTTCAAATGTAAAGAAGAGCATAAATGCCTTAATAAGTTAGGAAGGCAGTAGCCTCATTTATCAAAAAGATAAGAGGAACTCAGATGAGAGAATTATCAATATTTTGCAGAGAAAAAAGCAGATGGTAGGATGAAGCAGAGTACTGCAGTGGGTTAGTGGCTTTGTCTTGTAGTCTCAGAACACTGGCCTGAACTCTGAAAAAGCATTTGGGGAAGAAATATTAGAGATTCAGTCTGGACTTTTTGTGATGTTACAAATGAAATGCAAAAGTGGGATTTTTTTTTTTTTAAATAAAATTGGAGTAGGACTCTGTGGCTTAGATAGCCCTACTTTTTTGAGCACTTTCTGAAGTCATTGTAGCTGCAGCTTGGTTGTCATCTTCTTCCTTTAATTGGAAGCTAGCCAAGGGGATGGTTGGCAAGCCTGTTTTTTGGAAGTCTGGACATTTTCTTGCTGCTTTGGGGCCTCTGCAGTATTAATAAACCACGAATAAACTTCCTGGCATTTCTTTAACAACATTATGGTTAAAGAACATCAGTTTAAGCCTTCAGAGAATAGCTATTGCAGAAGAACAGAAAAGACAGTCCACTGACATCTAGCGAATGACTCTTTTCTCTGCTAAAGCAAAAGGCCTTATTGGATCTTTGCACAGCAGAAAGAGTAGTCCTGGGACATAGTATAAATAATAAACTACCAAAAATAAATATAGCCCTTCCACTCAAGAATTTTGTGCATACTGGTTAAGAATCTTTCTTCCTCACTTGATCTGCATATGATATTCATTGAATTTTGTGTCCTGATCTTGAATTTATGTTTTGGCATTTTATCTTGAAAATGCTGTTCAAGTTGCTCTCTAGTGTGTATCTCAGCTGGCCAGAGCTGAGAAAATCTGCCTAGATTGAGTGGGGATCTTCTTAACTTTCCTTGGACAGAGGGCTGCAGGCAGAATTGCTCTGCGGCGTATGTGGAGGACCATTAACAAGCATGTTCTGTAGAAACCTGCTGTGTAGGGGGTGCTGCAAGGTGAGCCAGGAGTCCATCTGGTCTGTGCTGCCACTCTTTGAGGAGCTGAGTGGCGTGGCCAGCAAGAAGCCCCCATCTATATCATGAGCTGTTGGCCAGCAGGATCTTGCAGGTGGATTTTTCAATAGCAGAGAAGGGGACTCTGGGGGATATATGTAGGGATTTTCCTTGATGGTGTAGTTCTGTATTGAGTGTTGTGGTACCTGTAGGCAGCAATACCACAGTTTTTCCTCTCCTATCTCTGTGTGACATGCAAATCACTAATAAGTAGCTAATTAGGCCTAAGTGATCATGATTTTATTCTGTCTTCCTGTAATAAATGCATTCAAATCCCTGTTCTCACTGGTTTTTGAAAATGAAAGTTTCAAGACAGAAGTGGTGAAACATTTTATTTTTTTCTGTCTAATAATGTTAAACTTGATGACCAAAAAGGCAAAGAAAACCCAGCAAAGAAAAATTATTACTATAGAAATCCCCAAGTGAAAAGGTAGGAGTTTGAAGGTTTTATAAAATAAAAGTTGAAGACTTCAGAAAATTGATAAAGACACACAAAAAATCTCAAGGACACAAAGAATTATGGATGAAATATTGTTTTCTTGCTTTTATTTTATTTTAAAGAAGCATAGTTAGAACAAAAGTAGTCTGAACAAAAGAATGGTCCATTGCTGGGTAAAACATCCATTAGAATTAGAACAAAGTATTCATTGAATTACTTCTCTTCTTCACGTATCAGTGAAAGACAGGCTGCTGCACTTCTGCTGATGGTGCTCATGAAGTGTATAACACCCTCCTCCACCTTTGCTGTGCTGCTGTGCTACTGTGTGAACTACTGTTGTGCTGCTATGTGAACTGTTACTATTAGACTTATTTAAACATCTGGACCTGACAACTAATACCCAGAAGTTTTTAAAGAATTCACTGGAGAGATCTGTGGGTTATGAAGCTTGAATTTTTCAAAATGCTTTGAAACACAGGGAAATTATAGGGAACGTGGGAATTTGTCACCAATGCTTTAAAAAGGAATCTTCTGGATAATTGCAAGCCTATCAATTTGGCTCTGGGCCTGGAAAAAGTAAAATAAATTCTCCTGCTGGACTACATTTAGACTTCCTATCATTCTTTAAGACTAGTCACCCGTGATTTTTGGAAAATAGATTTAATCAACCTAACTCTTTATTCCTTTCTTTATTCTCCTTTTTGAGAGATAACAAATACAGTTTGATCAATGCCATCATGTTGAAGTAATATATAATACGCTTCTGTGAGGCATGATGTTTTGATGAAGTAACTAGGCTGAAATGAAATCAATGCGGAGCTTCTTAAATGGACTAAAAGCTGGCAGACAGGCTATGAAACATGACTGTAAATGGGGAAACCTCACTGAGTGTGTGCCTTTCTGTTGGATCCTATAAGAACTGGTTATTATCAGTAACTGTTTAGCACTTTTATTGATGACCTAGACAGTAACGATATCAGTTTTCCATGGGACTAAGGGAAATTTAAGAAAGAAGATAGCTATCTGATGCAAAGAGATCTGTCAGTGTTAGTAAAGTGGGTGCAAGCTGTAATGTATCATGAATAATGGTTTAGTGAGCTACTGTGGCTCTTGGATGCATGCTTGGCAGTACTGAGTAAGGGTAGAGAAATATTTTGCATGCGCAAATAGTCTTTCTACAAATAAACTTGATTTTAGGAAGGAGTAAGGGGGTTCAGTGACAATAAGGGGGTATCATGACAATAAAAGACTAAGAAAAATTGAACTCCATGATCACTATCTACTGGATTTACCAAAGAGGGATGCCTCAGTATCACTTGCTCTGTTTATGTACCAATTCTGGTTCATTATATGGATAAAGGCATTCTTCAGTTCAGCCAGCAAAAGCATAACAAAATGTGGTGTCTGGAAAGCAAAACTGGACCCAAGCAAAGTTTGCCTTTGTAACAGTCAGGTAAACTGATCATTGGAATATTAATACAAGTACCAACACTATTTAAAAAGAAATTCTAGTTTAAAAAGTCTGTGATTCTGGAAAGTCTTGTGTTTTTCAGATCTGAACTCTAAGAGGGCTCCTGTCACATAAGAAATTTTACCTAAATTCAGTCTTTTATATGCTTAATACAGACATTTCCAAGAGAGGCATGGGTCTCTCTCTGCAAGGGTTTAATTGTTTAGAGAACTTTGAAGCTGTATTCAGGCCTCTGAACATGGATGAAACTTAATTTAGTCTCTTGCTCTGCTCAGAATTTATATGAAAGAATTTGCTTTATGTTAAAGTTTTTATTGTCAGGAATGGAAGCAGGTCAAGTCCTGTGTATATACTAGAACTTGGCAGGTCAGTATGCCGCACTCCTCTCTCCTGTTGCTCTCTTACCCTGTTGCTTGAGACTTCCTAAATTAGGAGAACAAAGAGAATGGGGATTTGACTTACATATTCCTTCTGTTCTCCAAGGCAGCTGTTTTTGGCCTGTAACTAGAGTCGCTGAATGTAGTGCTCAACTGAGGCAACGTTTCTAAATTGGCCAAATGCAATAAGGGGCTAAGATGAAATTTTTACTTTGAGATGGATGAAATTCTGGACTGCTGTTGACCGAGGTTTCACCAAAAGCCTGGTAGAGAGTTTGCCTGTGACTGTGTTTATACTTTTGCCCCTTGAGAGAATTTTGTGGCTCTCTGCAGGGTGGTGATTCCTTGCGATTATACTGAAATTTCTTAATGTTGAAGTGATGTGTGACAGAAAGCAAAAGCGACTTCAGTATTACAGCTTAGACATCTCGGTTAGCCCGAGGGATCTCAGTTGGACAGAGACAGGTTCTGCTCTGCTCCATGTCCTCAAGAATCAGGAAATTTAGAAACTTCATCTGTAGAAAGTCCATCGTGTTTAAGTACAGCCCTGATTATCTGTTCATTTTCTGCTTATGCTGTTCACTACTGACAGGGCTCTGGAAATAATGCATGAAGAAGTCTTGCATCTTGAACAGTTAATGTTCACTTGCATGTTTTTCACCTTTTTGCTAATTAAAACATAGCAATGAAAAATGCTATTCATTTGAATCAAGGTATTTTGTATAAAATTAGTAAAGTTAGTAATTATACATAACTTTTCTCTATCACTTTTGTCCGCTGGAACAATTTATCCTTCCATCCTACTAAAATTGAAAATAATGAAACTGGCTTGCTTTGCAGGGAACTTTGAAACGACATGGCCAGATCACCTAGAAACAGAGCCAGGACTAGTGTCTGTGAATCCCAAGCTGGTTTTGTATCCACTGGACCATGCTGATGACACCACTAAATACAGAATTTGGGAAGTACCCAAGTGCAAATGCATAACCAAATTTCAGGCCTTGCTTTGGGAATATACTGAGAATGTTCTTTTTTTAAACCTGTGATGATGTTATTTTTCCAATAGATTTTTTTTTTTTTTTACTTATAAAACTGTAAACAGAAAATGTGACCCTCCATGCTTGTTCTCAAGAACAAATTTACATTTTTTTCTAATACTTGCACTTTTTTCTATCCCAGTTACTGCATTGAAAGCTTACCTTTTTTTCATGTTCAGTTCCTGTCTTCAGTTTACCTGTGATAGCAGCCTACAGCACACATAGTCTGTATTCTCCAGCAGTTGCAGCAATACTTAGGAGCTGTTTGTAACATCAGTAGAAGTCTCTCTTTCTCCTTCTTGAAGTCATGCCTTAAAATGATCCTTTCTCTGCAAATTTTGTGGCACCAATTGGATTTCTTCTAAGAGCTGATCATTTCCTGACAGGCTTAAAAAGAACATCCAGTGGCTTTCTTTTTCTCCCTCCCCACCCCAATTTGTGCTGAGCTGTGCCCTCCTGTTTTACAGTTGGATTGGAGATGCCTCTGATGAAGGGCTATCTATTGCTCAAATGGGACTTAGTGTAATGGTCTCTTAGTCTGGTGTCCAGGTCTTTAAGTGTTATAGCCTACAAATTACCATCCTTATCTCTTTTTGTCTTGCTCTATCTTGCTGGAAGAATGAACCTGGCTGTCTCAGTCATAGCCAGGACTATCAGTTTCCTCACTGAGAAGACAAGAGGGTTCCTGCTGTATGTGTTTATATTCCAGTGACCTGCCCGATGGTAGACATTGCAAACCCATCTGAGAGGACTTCTGTTCACCTGTCTGACATCTCTGCTCTGAAGATTCTGGTTATTAAAGCATCTGTATGAAAGATAATGGCTTAGGTTAGCCTTATGTTTGTTTGCTGAAGTTTGTAAATCTAATTGTTGAATTAGTTTGGTCTCCACAATCACTGCTATCTTTCCAAAGACAGAAGTAGCATGTAATGAATATTTACTATTAACTGTTCTGTTAAATATTATCCCATTTCATTAACACCAAGCTTAATTAGAACCCCAGAAAGGACAGTCTAATCTCTGTTTGAATAACTGCAACATCCTGCCACAATGTAAATCAAGGTTTTAGCAGGGTAATTCAGCAACCTTGCCTTGTTAGTTAAATGATTAAACATCTGCTGTGTTGAAGAGAGAAACACGTTTTGTCTTACACTTGCAGCTCATCCAATAGCTAGGAATTGAAGCTGTTGACTATCAGTGACTAATAGCTTAAAGTCCTGTTTCTGTGGCACATTGCAGTTGGCAGGAGTCTGCCTGCTTCAAGGTTCCAGAGAAAAGTGTAGTACTTTCTGGGGAAAAAAAAAAAAAAAAAAAGCCAAAATAATTCTGTGTTTCAGTTATTATTCTGAACTGTATGCACACAGAAATACACCAAATATAAACTTAGAAATATTATTTTATGTTTAAACTTAGAAGTTAAAAACAACATGGGATTTATTTTAAAGCTTACAACCAATACTGTGAAAAACAGAGAACTGATCAGAACTATCACCTGTTTTGTTAAATGTTGATCAAACCGAATCAAGGCTTGTATTTTTTTAATGTCTGAACAGGAGCATACCATGGAATCTGCACTGCGTGGTGCTGCAGTAACTAAATTGTACCAGTAATGTACATTATTCCCACACAGTGGTGTAAACCCTGCTGGCTTCCCCTACTGGTGCACCCCTTTTCCCCTGCCTTTGGATGAAGCAGAGGGGTAAGAGGTTTGGAGAAGCTGGCTGGCTGTGCCTGGCTGGCAGCCCCATCTGCTTGCAGTGTGCCTGCTGCAGATTTGATTGCTGAATGACCAGCCTCGATGGAAAAGAAATACGTGCCAATGGTGTGGGCATACATGCCAAGAGAAAAGTATCAATTAGGAGCTTTCTGCTTGCAGTCTAGCACCCAGCTGTAAGTGCATAAGTATTTTGTATGACCAGTAGCTATTTATGGATGACTCCTAAACACAAGCAGCGGATGGATTAGCAAGATGTACAGTATGTGATACTTTGCCCTTTCCACAAACATCGGGGTCACAGCACTAAAGAATTGCAATGAGGTCATAAAAATATTCTTTTTTTCCAAGCTTTAAAGATCAGCACTATTTGTCATGGAGCAAAATGGCTTGGAAGTTGAACTTCTGTTCCCACAATTGTATTTAAGAAGTGCTCATGAATCTTGACAGACTTATGACTGATTATAAGCAGCTGAATGAAAACAATAGGCCTGCGGTAGCCACAGGACATGGGTGGGCCCCACTGTCAGTGTATCTGCACTGATGAAATCTTGCGTGGCAGGTAGGCTATGTCAGGGCAAAGCCCCGGAAGCTCAGGCAGTCCCACTGTGACGCATTTGTGCTTCAATTCCAGCTATTTCTCAGCTGCTCAAACACTCTGTCTGAAGGAATGTGTTAAAGAAAGTGCATTTTGCGTGCTTTTTATAAAGAGGGTGAACTGTGTCTTCCCATGATGCAAATTCACATCTAAGAACATGCTGTCTGTCATAGCTTTAACCCCAACCCACTCTCTTAGTTTGGGGAGACATATGTTGCCAGCCCAAAGCTGGCTCAGAGAGAGGTAAATACAGATGGGTTGATGTGTATGTGTGTTCATATATATGTTTATAGCTAAATGTTGTATTAACATGGATATAATTAACTGAGGAAAAGATAATTCCTGGAGAAGTTGTCTAGGACTGAAAGTCTTATGTGGCCAAGGGCAGAAAAGCTTGCAAAGGGATGAATTTTCTTGATGACTAGACTTACTTCTTAAAAGATGAAGAGAAGATACAGAAAGAGAGCAGGAGGACATAAAAAAGCAAAGTGGTGAGATTGTTGATTGTGGTAATTGAGGATAGACTGATAATGGGGAGAAGTGGCTTGCAATTTACTGCCCACTTACAAATTGCAGAAGGAAAGAAATCGCTGTTCTGCACAACCTGATATGACAGATATCCATGTAACTAACTAAAAATCTACTGCTGTTTTGTAATTCCACATAACTGAATCAGAATCAGTAAAACACTTTGCTTCCTTCTTTTAAATGCAATTGCCTTTGGGTAGAAAATGTTTCCTGGTATCTCTTAAACTCTCTAAGTGGTATTTCTGTGAGTATATGAAGATCCGTTCTGCATAAAGAATACTGTAGTCTGAAATCTGTATTTTGGAATCACATCGTCAGGTAAATTTCTTTATAAGACATGATAAGTTAAATAGTTAATTGCATTGAAAAGGCTTTAAGTTTAAAGATTATTATAATATTAAATTACATATGCATATTTTTAAAGGAAATAGTGTATTGATCTGCAGAACATTGAGAAGACATTAGTGCTGTAAAAAAACATTTCTGGAAACATATTACTTAGAGTTAAAAAGCTGTTTATTTACAAAATCTTTCATATCCCACATATATTAAATGCAGTGTACTCTGTCTATAAAGGTCTTTTGCTGCTTGTTTGATCTGAACACCAAGCAATGAAGAGTTCTGCTTGTGAGGAAATTTTATTTCATTGAAAACCCAAATGAAGAAGATGCCTAGTAAGGAAGGAATAAAATGCACTAGCTATAAATAAATGGACACTCTGAAGTTAGTATATGAGGTGCTTTTTATTTTCACAACCTGGAATGCTAATTACAAAGAAGAAACTACAAATGATGGAAAGAAATTGCAACCACTGTCACACTCAGAAGGTCTGTGTGACAAAAGTCAGGTGAACGAAAAGATGAGATCACAAAGGAGATTTTTTTGCAAGATAAAAAGAGGCTCTTACCAGACTACAAATAAACCCAAAATGCAGTGAAGAATTAGAAACTAGGTACTTCAACGGTGGAGGGAATTCCATAGTCCCAACAGTACTACACAGATGGGAAAGACTGTATCCTACTCAGTGCATTTTAATTTCTGTAACAGTCGAGGTACATTGTTTTCAGAAAAAGAGATGTGATCTGATTATCTGGTAATTCAGACAAGCCATTATGATGTTTAATTTGCAAATGTTCATGACCTAGAACATTTCACTAAGCAGCTGATAGCGTGAGGAAGAGTTAAAGCTGTCGGTTCAGCTGCGCAGGGGGTGCGTTGGTAGAAGTAGCTGCAAAAGCGCAAGACAGATCTGCAAGTTGGGCTTCTGCTACATGGGTTTGGAATGAAATCGATACATGGATGAGACAGGATTTCCTCCTCCCTGTTCTTCAAGGAGATACATACAGGGCAAGGATTCCATGAGTGGAATTGTTAGACTGTATCTGAGCAGTGCTACACAGGGACATAATACTTTGTATCCTCAAGCCTCCAGGGAGAACTACAAGACAACAGGATTAACTATCAGAGTGGATTCACTCTGTGGACAGAAACTCTTGTCTACATGGTTGGAATAGATAATTGATGGAAGAACTGATAGTGCAGACTTCTGGAGCAGATTAGTTTTGCACTTTTCTTTTTCTCATTACAGCCTTTGTCATGAAAATGGATATACTTCATGCCATTTTCTGTTCTCTTTGCAGTCATTACACTGGAAATGTTATCGCTTGATTTTTCCAATTTTTACATTCCTAAGTTCTAGTATAATTATTTTCTCATATTCTATGTTTGAGTGTCTTTATAAAAAAATTAGCATTGGTGGAGTTTGGTAGGTAATTATATTCTTCCCTGACAGGCTAAAGATGGTATTGTTTAAAGGAATAATTAATTATCTTAGGAAGCCATTTTCATTAAAACCTAGTTTTAATAGCTGGTTAAGCATAAGAAAAAGTGGCAATGAGGACTTTCCATAGGCGCTAAGAAGGGAAGGTGCTGTATTGCTCTAGTCTGACTTTCAGCATGAAAGAGACCCAGGGCTTCTTGCATCTTACTCTCTGTATTGCTACAAAGTAATCTAGCTGTGCTATGCCAGTGGCAAATGATGGTGGATCTATTACAAGCTTTTAGAGAGCAATGCAACTACTTACTCTGATGAAACCCAGCGAAATTGAAAATAAGTGCAATAACTTTCTATTTGTGGGATGAATTGTCTGTTATAGGCATGCAACCTTAAAAAAATCTTTTAAGAAGTTTAAAACTTTAGAAAGGGATGCTAGCTTCAAAGGATTAATTGACAGATATCCTTTGACTTCTGCTGGACCGGACCTCTCATTTCATAAGCTCTCACTGTTCAAACCATATGCCTTATTTCTTGACTGAAACTATCTAGTTTTAGCTTCTAGATTCTGCATTTTTTACAATCTTGTTCTTTTATATTATTCAACATGATAATAATAAGCAGGGATGTCTGTTTTTGCTGTCTGCGTGGTTTGTAGGAAGCACAGATTTCATTCAGTTAGGTCACTGAGCACTTTCAGTTCCCACCCAATCAGGGTTGGTGAGATTAAAACCCACACAGTATTCTTAATTGCCTGTAATTGCTAAAGAATATTAATAGGATAAAGATGTACACTAAAGATCAGCAACACTTGCTTCTCTTCTGTAGTTCAGGTATCTGATGATAACAAATTCTAAAGACTGTGTCCTTTTTGCCCTTGAAATGAAGCTAGACTATGAGAAACACAGCAACAGATATATAGCTGATAGGAATGGTATTTCTTGAAATTGTGTGTTGCTACATGTATGTTCCTGGAGTTTATTGGTATCCCACTGATTAGATGTTGCTGAGTTATATAACATCTAAATATAATATATCTCCCATTCTTACCATAAGGTTTTGTGGATGGAATGTGTTCTATGGTGATGTTACTTTTCTACACTGGTCTCTTAAACTGACTTATACTTTCATTTTTGTGCCCATTAAAAGCAAGACTTAAAGTGGCTTAAAATGGGCTGCCCCCTTTTGGACACAATCAGATTTTGTTTCAATGTTTTTTAAAAGTGATCCTGATGAGAAATACCAATAATCTAAATGGAGAATCCTGAGCAGAGCAAACCACTGCAGTGCAGAACATAATTCATAGAAAGCATTTGACAATAGCATTTTTGATGATTCATTCTCCTGACTCAGATGGCAGAGAGAACCAGGCATGGGAACAGTATATTTTTGCAATAAAAGGATGAGAAATGCAAGGGCACACTTGTTGTGATGACCCTGGAAATAATAGCAGGTTATTCTGGTGTCCATTCTGGGCCAGGTCGTGATGCGTGGCAGTGGAGGAGGGAGAACACGATCAGTAAAAGTATGAATACGATATAAATTAATGAAGGATGTGGGGAAAATGTCTAACCAAGTATAGCTGATGACTTTTTTTATAAGTTTGGCTGGTAAAGATAATTTCACTTGCTGCAGGGCATGCAGTATTGTGTGACATCCTAATTTTTTTCATAAATTGTTCTGTGAGATGGGGGCAGTTCTGCACAAGATTGCTTTCATAGTGTTGTGTCTTGTATTTGCATTACCCTGTGACTAACTAGCAATGAGGTCTGCCTGAAGCTTTACACGTTGCTGAGCTGCCATAAAATCTCTCCGCCCCATGAGCACTTCAGAATCTGACATTCTGGTTTTTTTAATGGGTTTATTTTTCCTTGTACATGGGCACTGATTTGGGCCTCCCTTGTCCGCCTGGCCATGTCTGTCATAGTTCTTTTTGGATTTTGGTAGCTTGGTGACGCTTATCCCTTTGTTGAATTTGGCTGAAACCAGTCTGCATGTTTAAAAGTGTGGGGACAAAAGCACTACTGCTCAGACAATCCTGTTTCTCTAGGAATCTAGCTTAAAATTAAGAGCACAGAATTAGAGTAGCTCTTTGTAACTGGATTAAAACTACCTACCTTCAAAAAAATTGCCATGCAGTGCAGTCTTCCCAGGGATTCCCCTATTTGGGAATTTTTCGACTTGAATTGGGGCAGGAGGGAAAACCAGGTGCACTGTGCCTGCAATTTGCAAATCTCACACCACATGTGGTCCAGCCAGATGTACTTGACAGCTCTCGGCACATGACAAGTACATACCTAGTGACATGCTGAGTTGGAGATTGTAAGTATCTCAGAAACAGAAGGATACCTTTTGCAGGGCAGTCATGGCCGCATTTTCAATCCACTCAGAAGCCTTTTCCCTGTCTGCTGCTGAAGATACCTTCAGTAAGAGGGTGGCCAGGTGTGAGATGTACAAGTTCCTGTGGTAGTGGTGCTCAGGGCTTGAGCAAGAAATGGTCAGAGGTGCTGTGTGAGACATTTTCCACCAAGCCCCAACTTTCTCACACTCTCAGCCCTGCCATGAATGTACAGGGGTTCCTCTGTGCGCCTGGCTGCCGGTCAGGGCAGCTTGCTGCCCCGTGGGTGCACACAAGCTCTGGCCAAGCGACTTAGTGACATGGTGGCTGCCCTGTCATTGGAAGCATGTGGGGACTTGCTTCTTGCTTGACCTTGGAGGGCCAGTGCCAGCGCTATGGACAGACAGTTCAGGTGGAGTGCAAAGTACTAATGTTTTTGCTGGCTACTGCCTCTTTGTGCTGGTCTTCAGAGGATGGTTCGGACTTATTTTTGACCAGTGAAGCATAGGAAGGTCCTTGAAACCCAGGGAGAGTGAAGGGAGATGGGGCGATACAGGTTCCTCCCCATATGTAATTTTGTTGCTTTCACTGCTGCCTCGGCACGTTTATGCACACTAACTTCATAAATGCACGGCAGTCCGTAATCTTTACATTGTCTTTCCTTCAAAGTTGGCTTATCCTGGCCGGGGAGTCTTCCGCAAGACTATATGAGTCACAAAAAGTAGCAATATGCTAAGTTAAATACAGTAAATGATTTATCTCCTCTCCCTCTGGTTTGTGTTTTGAAATGTACGCTGCGCGGTTTGATAGCTTCCTACCACTGCTGCCAGGCCACCTGTCCCGCACCCCGTCCAAGTCTTTGTCTCCAAAAATACCACTGCAGCTCAGACAAACAGCTTGGCAGCCATGCCAGGGAAGACCTTTAAAATGACGATCTCGTATCGCCGCAATGGGAGAGAAAGATATATTACATGTCTGACCCAACACTTCAGAGCTACAGAGCTGGAAATACCATGCCATGTCTAAAATGCACGTAATATTGATCAGCCTCTAGAAACGGGCATCGTCTGGCTTCACAATAGTTAATGTAGTACTACTGCTTTCTGTGATATGGTCTGATTTCTTGGTCTGGTTTTTTTTTTTTAATGTCTTTTTTTTTTCTTTCTTAATCAGTGACTCAAGCTATTAGCATTGATAAATTAGGCTTTTATCCCTTGCCACAAACCCAGCACTTTTTCTCTGCTTACTCTTTCTTTTTTGCCTGTCAGTGAAGCTATTGTAAGTATGTAATGCCATGCGGTGGCTGCAGACAGACACTTGAAGTTTTTGAAGAAGTATGTTAAATGCAAACAGACCATTAAGTGGGTGAGCTACCCATACTTAGGTCTCCAGAAGTAGTAGAGTTACCTCTATGCTTTTGTTGCTGTTGGTTTGGTTTTTATAGACTTTGCCCATATGTTTCTGTACCCAAGCTAGCTCACAGCAGTCCAGAAGACGGCAGGGAGCCCAGGGCTGATGGCACCTTCACTGGATAGGACCGTTACTGCTGAGTCCTCGGCTGTTGTGGCTGAACCTCAGAGCTAGGTGATGGCCCTGATGCTGGCCCATGTGAGCTGGCATTGCAGTCGCTGGGACTACAGACTCTCATCTTGTGCTGGACATCAGAGAGTGAGCGAGAGAATGGAGCTGCAGTCGCTTGGGATTTATTTGTTGCATGGACGGATGTAACTGAACTTTTTTCCGCAGAGCTGCAGGGTGAAAAAACCCAAGCGGGATGCAGCTTCTGCAAAGCGTCCTTGTCCCTGGCAGCAGCATCCTCTGGTGCACAGCAGTGGTTCTTTGGGAATGACACATCCTCACTGCTGTGCTCTGCAAAAGTCGCTACTTTGCAAGCCATCAGGATGGGCTGCCCAATATCCTCTGGGTCAAGGCCAATATTGATTGTGAGTGAAATGTGGTGAAGCCACTTTGTAAGCACACAGCATTCAAGGGGATGACGTGAGGGAAGCAAAATGTCTCAGGTTTCTGCCTACGTGCAGATAGAATAAGGAAGCACGTCTGTTAAAACAAAAGGGCCATGTTGCTTGTTTGGTTTTAAGAAACTTTCCATCCTCCCGTTGAAAGAAGCCCTTGGGGTGAAAGGAGAGCAGTTGCGAGGGTTTAATATTGTTGGCGTCTGTTTCTACTGAGGTTACATAATTGCTGTTTTCCTGGGAAATGAAATCATGGAAATGATTTCCATGAAAATCCACCAGAGCATAAGCATGCACAACTTTGATTTCAGGCACCTGTCTGTGCCAGTATTTAATTTGGCACAGGAAATGTAGCATCAAAACGAATATAAACAAGTAGCACAGGAATAATGGCACAACTGGCATTCAGACACTGAGATGTGAGAACAAACACATCCCTCCCCAGCATGGGAAACTTCCCAGTGTATAGTGTGCGTGTGGGGACGAGGCCAATGTCAGGAGCAGGCAAGGAGATTCCTGTGCAGCAGGAATGGCAGGGGAGGGCTGGGAAATACACTTGCAGAAACCCAACAACCCACACCTTAAATGAATTGGAAGGAGAGAAGGGCAAGCTGCAACCAAAGAAGAGGAGCTGGAAGGCTGTAAGGCCTTTCCTCTGTCTCGCCTTAGTAATTATCTCTTGTTTGCAGAGCTTCCATTAATTGGAATGCATTTCCTAATGAAATTAGGCTGGCAGCCAGTATTCAAGTCTTTTTACTGCTAGGGAAAATTTGTTCTTTGAGCAACTCAGCCATTGATTTTTGTTTGTGTTTTCATTCATCATGAGACTGTTACGTGCCAAAAATTCCACGCTCCGTCATATTGCCTTGGACAGTCTGAGTTATTTGATTTATTCCCTTGCTCCTGTGTCTCGAAAACTGAATTCTACAGCAGTGCCCCATTTGTAGTTACTTTCTTGTATGGTTTTCAACCTTTCTGGTTTTTTTTAAAATAGTTGGCCTTCCTTTTAACTACCTATCTGTTAGGACAGCTTGAAATGCACGACAGTGCAAAGACACTAAGAATCACAAGGAAAACAATAATAAGGCTTCAAAAAATTGGTTGAATTACATTTGCATTGTGGGATTTCTAAATTTAAAAGGATTCTCAAATTTTTCTGGTTTATAGGGAGCATGAGAGCTGGACTATATCAGTACAGAAGAGCACATTTTGAAGAGAGATCTTTGACAAGGTGGAACTGGCAACAGTTGGGCTGGAAGGGGTCAAAACCCTGTTCAGACCTCAGACAGTCTTTGAATTGTGCTCTGCTTATCTCTTTGAAGAAAGGTGGGACTGAAAACAGCAATTACAGTATGATTTGGATGTGGTTTCTTCTTCGCTTCTTCAGCCAGGTTGGGACTAGGCATTACTTATGGATGTGCAAAAGGCCTTGTCTATCTTATTCTGCAGGACACTTTGATATATTGGCAGTATCTACATACATACCTTATCTGTCAGGCTGAATTATTTCCAAGAATTAATCTTTCTAATACATCCCCACTACACGATATATATCTGTACTGATCATCCTCTGTTACAAATATGAGTCTTATAAAATGCATGCAGACATTTTACAACAGACTAAGTAACTGATCTGCCAGTCTCCTTTCTCACTCAGCACATAAGAAGGATAGTGAGGGAGGCTGAAGGTTAGACGATGAGACAATGACCCGAGTTACTTTCAGATCAAAATGATCAAAAATATGAGACTGGCTTTAAAATTAGTTTTTGAACGCCAATATGTTTAAGGTTGATCTTAGTTTCTTTGATGTTTGAGACTTAAATGAATGTGCTCCATTTACCTTTACAGATTTGTCTCAAGACATGCTAGCACAAATGGTTGTGAATTAAATCTTAGTCACCCACCATCTACAGCAACTGGAACTATGAGGACAAAATCAGTGTTATAGGAGTGACTGAAATCAGGAGAGAAAAAAACCCGTGGAATTCTGTACTTTTTAGGATTTCACTGTAGTTTCTGGAACAGTGACATTCTTTTCTTCAGCTTACTAAAGCTTCCCCCTGCGTGTGTGTATTAGACTGTGTGTATGCATGGAAACTCACACAATTGGTGCTACTTACTCAAACAAAAATAATTTTATTAAGTGTATTTTACTTCTTTCTCCTTATGACTCAAGTAGGTTTATTTCATATCCAGAAAGCAAATGGTGCAGTAGTAGTCATCTTCAAGAGACAGGCTGTCACCGTGAGAAGTCACACTGAGAAATTATGCTGACAACCTCCTAATACCATGAATAATGTGGATGATGTGAAGAATTTTGTGGTGTTGCCAACACATGTTTATGTTGAGAAAGTAAGTGAGCCAGCTTCCTCTAGCTGCTGGGCTGAGGTCGTGGCCTCTTTGCACATCTATGACAAATTTGTGTGTACAGAGGGTATGTGCTTCAAGAAGGACTGATGGGCTAGTTTAATGGGATGTTAAATTGGAACAGTTCACCAAAAGAGGCAGCCCTCAGATCAAGATAAAGATGCTTCTGAGATTATTGGAACAAACAGAAGCGGCTTTAGCGATGTCTTTCACTGGAAAATGACAAGGGGAGAAAAAGGAGTGTTACGGAGGGTGGTCTTGAAAAAGGGAAAGAAAGAAGGGCAGGCATGAGGTTGTTGTAACTGTCCTCTGAAGGCACATAATAGAAGTTTTCCCTCTCTAGCTGTACAAATAACTCCTGGTAATCACTTTTGAAGCAATGTGATTATCAGCTTCCTAGAGAATATCAGAACTGCATCAGATATTATGGCAACTTGAATGGGCTTTTGAGCATACATTTACAAACAATAGGTGGCATTTTCCTGAGTTGATCAAACGGCAGAGCTGATCAAACTGTCCATTGCAGTGCTCTCTAACAAACCCTGGCACTTCTGTGAAATTTGCAAATAGATGTCTTAGTCAACCACTTCTTCAGGTTATTATTATTGACCAGCAAATAGTCTTCAGCACACCTCCCATCTATAATGAAGAAGATATTCTATATATTTCTTTGTATTATTCACTTGCTTCTGATCTTGGGATGTTGTAGAAAATCTAGTAGGCTGTAGCTCATATTTGTAGTCTTTTCCTGTCTGTTATAAAGCAAACAAGCTGGCCACCTCCTCTTCCTAAAATTGCAGCAACCAGACCAGAAAGTGACATGAGACTTTCGTGGATTGTTTTCCTCTCAATGTATAGCTGGTACCTGACTGTCATTCCATTCACAATAAAATGGATACAGAAAACAAGGTGTACAGATGCAAAAGAAAATAACTGTGGGAAGAACATGCAGTATCTTAGTGATCCTAGAAATACATTGCCGCTGGGGAGTGTGCTGGTTTATGGTATTGAAATGATCAACTCTCTCTTTAGGGTCTAAAATTCCATGACTACTGATGTGTTTACAAGAGCAATTTCTGATTTCTCCTGTGACTGCATTGTCCCTATCTTAAATATGTTATGCATAAATATGGAAGAAGAGAGAAATACAGATGCACACAACATCTAGGTGTCTGAGACCACATTGTGAGACTCAACTAGCGTACAAACTCAGTGCCAGAATAAGATCACGTTTGACTGCTGGAACATTTACTTTTCCCAGCAAAGCATTTATTTGCTTTTCATTATTCTTAATAAATGGAGAAAGGACATAGGTTTGTGTTTTGCCTGCCTGTCTTTCCCACAAGGTGTTTATCTTTCATAAATAAACCAACAAAATCAACCAAAAGACAATGTTTCGACAGAGTGCCCTGATAGTGAGAAAACAAGTGGCAGCTAAGAGGTTTCCTGTAGGATTTTCGACACCAGGCAGTCCTGGAGAAGAGCAGCTGCCACTTGCCTTTGCAGAGCAAGATACAAGAATGCCCTGAGGCATCTCAGGGAAAGGCAGGGGGCCTGTGGAATCATCTACAGCAAAGGATGACTCACACAGGGCTTGGTGTCGTGGTCAGTTGGGGTCAGCTGTCCCAGCTGTGAGCCCTCCCAACTTTTTGTGCACCCCCCAGCCTACTCGCTGGTGAGGTTGTGTGAGGAGCAGAAAAGGCCTTGACTGCTTAGCAACAGCTAAAAATATCCCTGTATTATCAACATAATTCTTATCCTACATCCAAAATGTAGTACTATACCAGCTGCTAGTAAGAAAGATAACTCCATCCCAGCTGAAACCAGGACAGCGTCAAACTCAACTTTTCTTTCTGGATCACTGTGTCCTGATGGTGTTATGGCAAGTGCCTCATTTCCTAGTTCTCCCAGCCTGAGAGGTAGGTAGTTAATTTTTAAATTGTTGATAGTTCCTGCACCTCTTTCTTAGTTTTTGTCTTAGATTGACTGTCTTTACTTGCAGCTCTGTCCTGCTGACAGTAGTTAAAATGGTCGTGTGGTGTGTGGACCAGATGACCTTCTTTCCAATCTAAAGTAGTCTATATTTTGGGAAAGAACACTAGTATAGACTCATAAGGGGAGTAGAAGACTCATCTGTGCTGAGGGAGAAAGTATGACGACAGCGCCAGAAGACAGTTTTGGGTCGATGATGGGAGCCTTGTTGAACAGAAAATGGAGGCTTGAGACCTGCCCCAGGACAGCTACGAAGCATTAACAGCGGCTAGGCTGTTGGTATTGATCAGTGTCACAGGCAGCGGTTGCAACGTCTATCATTCATGTGATCTCTCTAGGCTGACCAAAAAACATGCATGGCACCGTGACCATGTATGTTCTTCCCTTGTTAGCATGATACCCAGCGCGGTTGGGTGCCATGCGCGTAGCACTCTCTCAAACAGCTTGAAAATCTTCTAGGAACCAGGAGAAAATATTTGAGAAATAAATTTGTCAATAGATAGGCCTGGTCACACCTACATTATAAACCTAAAATAATTCTTACTATGGGAGTTCTTTCCAACTCCTTCAGGCTAATGATGATATAATGATGTTTTTGCTGGAGACAAGACATGATATGCAGAAATGTTTTTTCCTTGAAGACAGCGATTGGCTCCACACTTCTCCAAGTGATGCACAGTGGGAAAAAAAAGCAGCTTTTTAGGTATTGCTGAGATTCTAAGGTCACTGCTGAACTTCATGCTACAGCTCCATGACCCCTGTGAATGTTACTTATTTTCACTGTGATTGCAGCTCCCCATGCTGCAGCACATTCTCCCACAGGTGTGTATCTGTGTATGAATAAACACCCACTGTAGCTCAGCTCACACACAGAGTGGCTTTTTGAAGCTGTACTCATTGAGAAGTGGGGAAGGTTTTGAATGAACTGAAAGATGAGGTGACGACTGAGTTTCATTTTGCACTGAGACCTCTCTTCCGTTGCTGTGACCTTTGCATGCCTGGGGTTCAGGCCATCCAGACAGTGGCCCCTTTTTAATGCCCCCTTTAATGCAGTGGCTCCAGCATTTTAAGTTGTAATAGTTTCAGAAGTTTATAACCAGGGTTTTTTTATGCTTGCTCTGAGAAGGCAAAGTGTTTTGCAGGCCTCCAGAGAATGTACATATGGACTTGCAAATCTGGGGTAGACTCGAAGAAGAATGCTGAGCAGCATAGAAATGTGGGAAGCCAGAAATATGTTCAGACACATTTTCATGGTTTGTCTGAGTATCCCCTGTGGGACAGGATCTGAGGATTTTCTAGGTTTACGCAGACATTGTTTTGATACTAAAGCATAGAAGGCCTGGGTCTGCTGCATGTGCTTGTGTGTGTGTGCATATCCTAGCTGTGCCAGGGACTATCGGCACTGTCTTTTAAACTGTGCCATGAATAATTAAATACTCTGAGGTTTTTCTGCAGTCCTGCAGCAGGGACTTACTACTCCTGTAACCTTTATTTCTCTTCCTGGAAGGGATTGTGTGCAGCATCCACTGTAATGTTCTGTCATCAGGATTACATGCTGATATTGCCTTGATAGCTTTCTCTTTTTTTTTGTAAAAGATACAGCTTTTAGCAGTTGATGTGTCCATCTTGTCCACTGATTTACCACTTTCTGTATATCATCTCCCCTCACCACCCAGTTTCTGCAGTGTGGGCAGGCTAAGCCCTTCCAGAGAAGAGTCATGACAAAAGCTATAGTCAGACAGTAGGTTGTAACTGGCATCTAGATACTTTCTGCTGCTGTTTTTAAGGTGTTCCCTCCGGGCTTCTGGGAAGACTGGATGCCTTGCTGACAGGGTTTTTCCCACTGAGGAGCGAGGGGGGGTGGCAGAAGACCTCTTTGATCAGCAGCGTCAAATAGAAATACATAAATTCATCTTCAGCAATGCACAACTAGGCATAATGGCAGCACAGTCAGCAGGTAAACTGTGCTTATTTGTGAATTATGTCAAGGAATAGTTAGTTGGAGGGGTGGCCCTGAGACCAAAGTGTATCTTTGGGGGATCTGGGTAATGTAAATGAAATGAGACAAGGGACTAGAGGAGGAAGGGAGGAGTGGCTTCCTTCTGGGGAGAGATCAGCACCCTTGAGGAGAGCTGGGCAAACTCTACTGGTGCTTCTGAGTTCTCGTGTAATGCTAGTACCCCCACCAACCATGCCCTCATCAGTTCAAGCTGGTCATTCAGTTTTTATTAGACTAACTTTATGCTCTTGGGATCCCATTCTAGAAAATACAGAGTGCTTATGGCCATAACTACAGTGCATAAAGTTTTTACTGTCAGTGCAATAGCAGAGAGAATGCTAAGTAGTCTCAAAAAATGAGGTGGGTGGTATCTCAACTGGGATATCCATAATCAGGGGAAACTTTTGACCTTACATGTGCTGTGTTGTGTATGTAGACTATGATAATCCTATTTTGCCTGAAGTGTTCCTACTGCCACAATCAGCTCTACTGGAAAGGATAAGGGCACTGTTGGTATTACATTCACTGTAAAGGGATGTGGCAAATGGGAAACTGATCATTATGTGAGATGGCAAGCCCTGGATACTAACTTCTGCAGTGGATCAGGAAAAAAACTAGAAAATGCAGCATATACTTAGACAAAAATTGAATTTTCACAGATGTCCTATTATTCCCTGTCATGACCTTACAATGTAATGTCTTTTACCATTACATTTTTATAAAACGTGTGTGAAAGTATGTCTCAGAAAGAAATTTCATGTGGGGAAAAGAAAAAAATACTAGAAGTTAGTTTGCAGGCCCTTCCATGTCACAATAGCCTTTGGCCCTGACCTTCCCATTGATTAGGGCAGAGAAAAGAGGAATCTTATCTGGGAGTTTGTTGTTCCACCTGCCTTGAGTTCTTCTCAGTTTGGCCTCAGCATGAAAGACTGAAGAACAAAAGGTCATTCATCTTCAATTGTTGCAAGAAACAAACCTATAATTGTTAAACTCATTGTGTCTTGGTTTGCATCACAGTCTTAAAGTGAAAACTACTGAAAATATAAAGGTATGTTTTCATACAAGTAAAGAATTTTTCTTGTAATTTGTATGTTGTGGTTTAACCCCAACCAGCAACCAGGATCATGCAGCCATTCACTCACTCCACCCTGGTGGGATGAGGGAGGGAATCAGAACAGTAAAAGTGAGAAAACTCATGGGTTGAGATAAAGACAGTTTAATAAGTAAAGCAAAAGCTGTGCATGCAAGTAAAGCCAAACAAGGAATTCCTTCACTACTTCCCATCGGCAGGCAGGTGTTCAGCCATCTCCAGGAAAGCAGGGCTCCATCACGCATAATGGTTACTTGGGAAGACAAAAGTCGTAACTCTGAATGTCCCCCTCTTCCTTCTTCTTCCCCCAGCTTTATATACTGAGCATGAAGTCATATGGTATGGATTATCCCTTTGGTCAGTTGGTGTCAGCTGTCCCAGCTGTGTCCCCTCCCAACTTTTTGTGAACCTCTAGCCTGCTCACTGGTGAGGTGGTGTGATGAGCAGAAAAGGCCTTGACTCTGTGGAAGCATGGTTCAGTGGTAACTAAAACATCACTGTATTATCAACACAGAAAATTAACTCTACCCCAGCCAAAACTATTAAATGAATTAATATGGCATGAAAATCACATGGGTTTTGCTGGAGTGGGGGAAGAGCAGAGGGCTTCTTCTCCCCTCAGATATGGAGTATAAAATTTGCCTGACCACTGGCAAGACATGGGTCCCACCAGTCAGGGAAATGTCACTGTGCTGGCCTTGTCCAGTATGGTTTTATTGATGTATTGTCTACTTTCTCTTCAGGAATATTGAACTGTTTTTAAATCACCACTTGGGATTGCGCCATTTGCTACAGCAGGGCTTCTTGCTGTCTGAGAACAGTGTACCTTTTCTGTACCTCCCTGCAGTCATCTCTTCAGTTCCCTGGAGAGTGATAGACAGGCTCTCGGTGGACTGGGTGCTGGGGAAATATGCCTCAGGGCTCTGTCACTGTGTAGGTGCAGACAAGTGGTGGGACATGATGATCTGATCCACCATAATGCTGTTCCTCAGTGCGTGGTGCAGCACTTCCTCTGCATGCTGGGTGGGGAAGACCAACATCCCCTTGCTGTGCAGCTCAGTGAGGGTTTTCAGGGACTGGAGCAGTTCCACACCTCTCTGGTTGATCTGGGGACCTTTGGCTGGGTCTTGTTGATAGCAGCAACCCAGTAGCCAAGCCAGATAATGTCCCATTGCTGCATGTCAGGCCCCCTTCCCTGGAGCAGTTCTGGTTGCTTTTTGGGTTCCAAAAGCTGACCAGGTCTCACAGACTTCTGTAAAAGACCACAAATCTTGTCTTTTGTTCAAAACTCCGTCTAAAACAGTAGCTGAATGTCTTTTAAAAGTCTTGAAACTGAGGGCAATATGCATCAGCTCTTTTCTTAGGACTTGTTTTGTGAAAAACTCCTTTGTTTGTTAAGTGTAAAGAGAGGGAAAGAAAACCAAAGTTTTATCAATCCACAATACCTGCATTTTTTGGCTGATAGTATTGACTGTATTTTGCACAATGACCAAGATGGAAACAAAATCAGTAACACATCTGATCTCTATGGGTTTTTTTTATTTGAACTTACAAAATACCCTGAAATCAAAAAAGCAAAACTATTGGCTGAAATCAGTCTTGCTTGAATGTTGTATTGACCTTGCTGTTGATGATAATATTGAATCATGCACAATTTTCATCAGAATTTGGCAAAGATTGTACTGATTAGTCTTTTGTATTCTCCTACATATGTGTCTCTATTGTTTGGAATTGGAGGAATAGAGAATGTTGTCTTCACTGAAATGAGGTTTTTAATCATGTGTCTGTGGAAAAAGTACTTTTTCTGTGAATTCAGACTTTTTAATTTATTGTTAATAAAAATGCAACTTTCCCTTGCTGATGCTGTTTATGCGATATACTATTACAGTGCTGCCACCGTCCTGTTCTGAATACTCTGGGGAAATTGTGACATACTTGTTCAGAAGCCTGTGGGACTTGCAAATCTGTTTTCTGTTTTGCTATGTTTTGTTTGTGTGTTTCCTCTTTTTAAATTTATGCTGAAGGTGAGATGCAAACCAAACTCTGTACCCAAACCAGCAGGAAATTTTTTTTTCTATCCAAGCACCGTCATCTGGTAGGACTCTGAGACTTTTGGTCAGCTCTAATCCAGATGTCTTTGAAGCATGGGTCAAAAATCTGCATTGTGGTACTGCTACCTCCTTTGACACATTGAAGCATAGTTTTCAAGGTAGCCTAGATGTATATAATTTCTCATTTCTGACTGTCCCCTTGACATTGCAGAACAGCCTTTTATCTGCTTCTGCTTTAAACACCCTAACATGTAATTTATTTGTATTTTCTATTCCGGTTATACAGGTGTGTATCTATCTATTAGTTTGGGTCCAAGTTGCTTGCTTCCTGGAATGGTTTCCTTTTGCTGTCTTCCCAGGGTTTCCTACAGAAGCAGAAGCCTGGAAAACCTTCTAATCCAGAAAATCTGTAGGATTTTAATGAAAGGTCTTCAACAGAATGAGCTTTTGGGCCACTTTCCAACATTGTGAAAAAAATTCCTACTTTGGTCTTTCATACAGTATCCTATTTACCTCCTGGCTACTTTCCTCCCCACTTCTCCCCTGAAAAGCTGGGTTAAATTGTGTCTTAATACTTTTGAGTGAATTTCCAAGTCACAGAAGTCTTGCTGAAAGAACCTATTTTTTAATTTTAAATCCTTGGCTTGGCATTGCCAGATTACCATATGGAACAAGTTCTAATAACCAGCCAAGATATAAATAAATTCAGTGAGAACATTAAGAGCAAAAAAACAAAGAAATCCCTAATCTTCCAAACAGCCTGTCAGGCACCACTTTCCTTCCAATGGGGAAAAGAAAAGTAGCTAGAGAGAACAAATGTCTGCCATTAAAATGACAGCTTTCAAAGTTAAATATGTGAGATGGACTCTAG
This sequence comes from Numenius arquata, assembly GCF_964106895.1. NCBI lineage: Eukaryota > Metazoa > Chordata > Aves > Charadriiformes > Scolopacidae > Numenius > Numenius arquata. The sequence continues at coordinate 54,412,440 of NC_133576.1, forward strand.
TAGAAGATACTTCCCCCCATGTTTCTGGAATTGTATCCTGTGTTCTCTTACCCTGGCTGTCCCACTGTTCGTAGGACTGACTGTGCAAGAGTTTAAGCAGCACTTTGAAAATTCAGCCTACTTGTTGGGCGTCATCACTTGTGTTTTCTGTGCACTGGGCTGTGATTCCTCATTTCATATATCACTGACAACCTGCAGTGGCTCCAGAAAGCCACATCATCTCATAACTAAGCATGCATGCATATAGTGACAAATTTTCCATTGATGTTCAAAATTTTGGGAACATGTAATTTGTATGGTTATGTACACAGGTGTTTGTTTATTTTTGACTACCATTCTGAAGCTGAAGAGAGATTAATCCTTGATAGCACAGTCTCGTGACTAGCCTGTGTTATCTGTTTGGAATATGCGGGGATTTTGTTTGAAGTTGGCAGAATTAGAGCTGGAAAGCCATCCTTGATTTAAAACCAAAACTGTAGACTTCTGCTACATCTTGACCCAATTCTAGCTCTATTGTTTGAAGGTCTGCATGAGCTGGTTCTATCTGTGCTACAGCAGTAACATGGTGAAAGGCTTTTCTTGTGGTCTTTTGAGCTGAAAGCAAGGATTACTCTGACTCTTCTGAGAATTTGTATGTGTGAGTTTCCGCAGCAGAATTACACCATCCTAAAAGACCTCTGAATGATCACTATTATGAAGCAGTTAAAAACCAGTTTATGATTAATAGTGGTAGATAAGTTGCAGGGTCAGGCTTACCTGCTCTCTAGTGAGGCTGCTGCCAGTGATTCTGTGGAAATGGTGAAGGCTGCCAAAAAATAACGCATGAATGAACAGTTCAGAGGCCCAGCAGATCTGTGGAGTTCACAGCAAAGCATAGCTTTCTGTCCAGATGGTAGTGAGTTCAAAGTAGCCGGTTCCCATTTCCACACATCATGGCACACATCCCAAGGTTTTCAGGACTCTGGTGCTTCCAGCAGGGCTCTTGTTAGAGGAAGTGTTTGTAATTTTCATCATTTCTGGAAAAAAATACCTGTACTGCTGGAAAGAAATCTAGCTGAAAGCAGGTCTCTATTTTTCTCCCCCCACTAGGCTAATACAAAGCTGCTGGTGCTGCATCTTCCTCTGAGTGGCCTCAGCACAACATCCTTGGAAATAAGAATGACTCATCTTGATGGGGGTCTTCCTGTTGGGATATTGGAAATAAACACAGTTACTGCAGGGGACTTAGAGTACAGTAATTTGGATGATGAAACTTGAGGCATTGCTGGGCGAGGAGAGGCTGCAATCAGGAAACTGTCAGAGAAGCCCTGGGGGAAGAGACGAGCAGAGTAATAAGATATGTCCAGAATGTTTTGCCGTTAACTTAAAATATTGTGGAAATAGAATATTGGCTCTCAGTTAAATCACACAGAGACTTGAAAAAGGACTTTGAGAAACACGCCGGCATTGCGCAGGATTGCTGCAACAACTACGCCAAACGCTGCAGCTTTGTGAAGGTCCTTGACAGCCCTGCAGCAGGAAGCACCCTGCATAACTCACTCTGCCCTCTGTGTGTGTTCAACAGCTGTGTGCTTCAGGTGTGGTTTGGAGCAGAGTAAACAGCAGGACTGCTCTGAACAGCCCGTCCTGACTTCTTGCACTAAAACCTCACCTCCTCCCTTCCTTTGCCCTGGCTCTGTTGAGACAGAAGTGAATCCTTATGAATTTCCTTATGAAAATATGTTCATATATATCAGGTAGTTTATGTGAGGCAGATCTGTGCTCATATAATGGTCATTTATTATTTATTTAGGGGTTTAATCAGTCCGTTTAGAGCTGCTGCTCATATGAACTACTGAACATTCAGGATCATTAGATGAAAGGCTGATACGAGATTTTTTTTTCCACACACATTTTGCTGCTGTTTGGTTGGGGGTTTTTTGTGGTTTTTCTTTTTTTTTTTTCTTTTTTCTTTTTCTTTTTCCTACCCAGAGCTATTGATAGTTTGGGAAAACTATGACGTCTCAAGGAAACATTTTTTATGATGACTAGAGGAGTAGGCTACATGAAGCTCTCCTCTGCTCAGCTTGATGCCTTGTCCTGCTGGTTTGTCTTTCTTTCAGTTTTTGGAGCAACTCCTGTTCCCCACTTTCCTGTGTGCCCTTCTCCACAGGCTCTGAGCTGTCTGGGTAGGGGCAGAGTGTGTAGGACAGTACAGATGACAGTAGGCTATTCATAAAATCCTGGAATGCTTTCTTGACTTCTGGAGGCTGATTTCTGGATGTTGAACCATAAAAGAAATGGCAAAATTCACACTCTGGGAAAATATTTCCTGTCTACATCATAAAAGCATGCTCCCAAATCATGACACTAGGCTTGCTGAATGTGTGCAATAGCTGGAAGATTGTTATGTAAAATCAAATCAGGTTTTTTATAACAATCTTGGTCTACGACTACTGGTCTTCTTGTCCCATAATGATGTGCTAGAAGAAACTCGTGGCAGATGTACGTCATGGGAGTGCTACTGTTTCCCAGCAGGATGCCTGTGTTCAGCCTGTTGTTCTATCTTGTCACCAGGCAGTACTTTGAGGAGTTGACCAGTGTCAAGGGGAGTGAAAATCTGGAAGTGAAATGAAAATGCTTAAGCTTCATAATTTATAAAACCAATATACAAGTTAGTGCCGATTCTGAAACAAACTTGTGCTGTAATGGTAGGACCTCACCTGTCTTGGGGGAAGAGGAGTGCTGTGATGCAGTAAAACCCACAAAAATCAAGCTGAATTTCCAGTGTGCTGTATGGCAGGATGCAAGGGCTGCTTGTGCTGTTAATATATGCACAACATAATGAGTATTATTACTATCATTAATAATTTTCATTATAATTAATGTAGCTACAGTGTGAGCCTATTGAAAAATAAGAGTTAAATGAAGAAAAGAATAGGGATTACATTGTCATTGTATCTTAAGAAAGCCCAGTGTCACTGAATTTTATCTATCCCACAACAGAAATAACCATGTCAGCCAGCAAGTGCAGTTATATGGTCACAAAGTTAAATACTGATCTATGCTTATATACTAATCACAGAATCACAGAATGACAGAGGAAACTCAGACTTATAAAAAGTTTCACAACTTGACGAGTAAAAGGTACAAGTGATGCTTCATAGTCCCCCAATAATTTATTTAGATAAGATTTTATGTATTTTTTTAACTCATGTAAATACATGAGGATACATGTCTCATTCAAAGATCTGTTTGGTTTGTTTCTAAAAATGGGATTCTTTGTCTTTGTAAATGATCCTGCATCACACTGTTATTAATATTGCATTATTACTCCACAAGGTGGATGTTATAATGCAGCATTATTTGTGAAGTCTTGTTTCTTAAATACTTCATAGGTGCTTCTTTTTGAAATCTACCTCACCATAATTTATGCTTTAGACATTCAGCATTATCTTACAGCGTGGAATTCAAATTTGCATTCATCAGAAATTCTGAAGAGAAAACCTTTGTAACAATGCAATTTCATATCACGTCTTTATTGATTGTGGGGATGAATTTTTTCATGGAAAAATCTTTGAAAGCTTGTATAACACAAGCTTCCTTTCTCTCTGGCATAATTAATTTTCTGGCAAGATGCGAAAGATGCATTTCATTTAGTGTCCTCAGAAATACTGCATTTTATGTTTTTGCATGCTAACATTTTCCATTGCTGAAGCTTGAAAAAACTGCTGAGAAAGACACAAAACCCACCAAAACTTCATATTAAATATACTCCAAAGTAAATGAAAATTTTACCAATGGTGTTCCATCCTAGTTCAAAGGCAAAATGTTAGTTTAACTTCCTTTAGAGCAGTATTGAGAATTTGTTGTATTTTAGGTCACCTTTTAAAGCAGGAACATTTTTTGTCGTCTTCTTCAAAGAGGGGACAAAAGAAATAGTGTTGTAGTACAGGATAACATATTACTTCTCTTGGGTATAGATACTATATAGGCCATTAAGAGAAAACACTGCACATGAAAAACAAATAGAGCTGAAGAATGAAAAGGAGCACAAGAGCAACATTGTATCTCTGAGTCCCTTCCAACTCATTCATCTAGTGCAACTTTAAGATCAGTAGCACATTGGATAATTGGTATTGGCAAGTGAAGGGCATTTCTGTGCCTACATCCTTCTGATTCTCTCAAACTATTGCATCACAGGAAGGCTGGGAGAAGGACACAGGAAGGCGTTAAAATAAGCAGGTTTTTATATAAAATACTCATTTGACAAATGAGAACTTGATTTCCTCTATTTTTATTAAAGCAACATGTTGCAGAGGACCTGATTTGAGATCTCTTGAACTAAATCTTGAAATACCTTACTTCCAGGCACCGTGGGCTCTGTCTGCCCAGTAAGTTTGCAGATAACACCAAGTTAGTGTTGACTTGCTTGAGGGTAGAAAGGCTTTGCAGAGGGATCTGAACAGGCTGGATCAATGGGCTGAGGCCAACTGTATGATTTTCATCAAGGCCAAGAGTCTGGTCCTGCATTTGGGTCACAACAACCCCAGGCAACACTACAGGCTTGGGGAAGAGTGGCTGGAAAGGTGCCTGGCAGAAAGGGACCTGGGGGTGTTGGTCAACTGTTGGCTGAACATGAGCCAGCAGTGTGCCCAGGTGGCCAAGAAGGCCAATGGCATCCTGGTCTGTATCAGGAACAATGTGGTGAGTAGGACTAGGGAAGTGATCGTCCCCCTGTACTCAGCACTGGTGAGGCCACACCTTGAGTACTGTGTCCAGTTTTGGGCTCCTCTTTACAAGGAAGACATTGAGGTGCTGGAGCGGGTCCAGAGAAGGGCAGCAAAGCTGGTAAAGGGTCTGGAGAACAAGTCTTATGAGGGGTGGCTGAGGGAGCTGGGGTTGTTTAGCCTGGAGAAAAGGAGGCTGAGGGGAGACCTTATCACTCTCTACGACTACCTGAAAGAAGGTTGTAGTGAGGTGGGGGTCAGTCTCCCAAGTAACAAGTGATAGAACAAGAGGAAATGGCCTCAAGTTGCACCAGGGGAGGTTTAGATTGGATATTAGGAACAATTTTTACACTGAAAGGGTTATCACGCATTGGGAGAAGCCACCCAGGGAAGTGGTGGAATCTCCATCCCTGGAGGTATTTAAAAGATGAGTAGACACGTTGCTTAGCAATATGGTTTAGTGATGGTTTTTATCAGAGTTAGGTTGATGGTTGGACTACATGATCTTAAAGGTCCCTTCCAACCTAGACAATTCTATGATTCTATGGATTACTTTGTTTTTACAATATAAGTCACTGAAAAGAAGCAGCAGCATAGAACCTTTGGGATCTCATGCTGTGAGCACCATTTACACACTGTGCCCATTTCATCAGTATGACACCGGACAGGCTGTAAGCAGAAAGAAGTGTTGTGTTACCTGGATTTGTATGTTTTTAAGTTGGTCTTAGGTTGTTTTCTTTTTTTTTTTTCCCAAATCCTAATGACGATATGTAATGGAATTACTAATGTCTATAGACAAGTGAAGACATTACAAGTGCAGTAGTAGTTTTTGAGTTCACCAAGTATCTAGTATGTAGTTCCTAAGCAACAGATTGGGCATAACTACTATTGTTTGCCAAAATCAAATGAGAAATAGGAAACTCTTCACATTAACCAAGGAGAAATTGGTAGGGATAGTGACAAGGAACAGATGCTTACACTGTTGTTCCTATTGAAACTGGTCATAATACTCCTGATCTATGTCTGACAGAGGAGAAATTGGCCTCTTGGTTGCTTTATCTAGTGAACATAAAGGTGGATGTGATTTAAGTCTGTTGTGCAAATGTAGCCACAATGGAAAACAGTAAGTTACTTTATATACCTTGACCCTTACATAAAAAATGAAAAGACCATTTAAATATTTTTTTTTTGTGTGTGTGTGTAAGACTTTCATGGTAACAACTGTAAGAATAATAAAAAAGAAATATATTTCCAACAACATTCGTATGATATCACCAGCTTGAATGCAGTAGCCCTGACTTGCATTAGTGTCATGATGCAAACACTGAAGTGTTCACTCACATTTTTCAAGTCCTGTCTCTTAAGTTCTACAGAAAGAAGGGAAGAAACTACTAAAATATTGAAAAGAGAAAAGGCTGCTAGTTTTGAAAAAGAAGAAAAGTTATTTGCAAAACTGTAACTTTCCACTAGAGGTTTTTTAAATAATACAAATTGATCTGGAGTTCTAAATACATGAAGGTTTGAAGTGAAGAAGTACCAATAGTCTCATACAGTACTCAGAAAGGTTTCTTCAGTGAAAAAGTTTGCCAAAACTTCTTTTCAATTTTCCCTCAAGCTCTCAGTGTTTCCATACCAAGCCTAATGGAAAGAGGAAGAGGAAAAAGGCAAAAACAGGACTTCTGAAAACTTCTGCTGTGTTTTTTGAGAGTCCTCAGAGTGGGTGGGATTCATTTTGGCAAACTTTACTACAGTCTGGAGGTGCTTGCCTCTAAGCTACTCTAGGTTCCCTGTGTGATCTGCAGAGAAAAGTAGGCTCTTTTAAGGTGTGACTCATGTAATCTATTTCTAACACCTGCTCTCAGATAAGATGTCCATATAGGAGCCAAGGGTGTCTGGCTCAGATGTATATGTCTATGCTTGGCCAGATGAATCTTACCCTGTATGTCTATGCTCCAGACTGCCAAGAAACAAGACAAATTTAGCCGCATAGAGCTCAGTGCTGTCACAGCAGAGTTTCTGAAAGCTAGCTCAGGTATTTCTGACTCTACAATGTAGTTTTCCATAAGACAGTGTCCACCTGAGATATCAGAGTACTTCATGGTACTCACAGCTCAGGTGTTTCAGGCCCTTCTTTTCCACGGCTGCCATCGTTAACTGGGCATTGTGCTACATAGTCATCAGGCAGTCAGGAGGCACTGGAAACCACCCTGTGTGCCATGTGAGACTAAGGAAACCAGGGGATACTTATATATGTATAGTGAAGAAATATCCAGTAGGCGTTAGGGGATGATAGGACTTCTGTACTGGTGAAACTGCTGCTGCGGTCTGAGTCCTGTTGCGGTGCTGATGTTTTAAACACCTATGAAATCCTTCCAGCAGAGTCAGAGGTCTGGACATGCTGCCTGTCAGTAGAACTGAAGAAGCTCAATCTTTTTATTTTGCCAAAGAGAAGGTTAGCACATTACTTTATCATGGTTTAAGAGTTGCTACACAGCGACATTTCTGATATGGGATGACAATTTAATCTAGTGAATGAAAGTGTGATGCTACTCAATCTCTACAGTAAAACCAGATTAATTCAGGCTACAAAAAGGAGCATATTTTTTTACAACAAGGCTAAATAACTGCTGGAATAACTTTATCTAAGAGTTTTATGGATTCTTCTTTTCCTTGAAAATCCTTTTTAATCTAGATATGATACAGCACAATGAACTCTTATTGCTTTAATGAAGAAATTAAACAGTGAAATGTTATGGTCTGTGAAGTGAGACTCTGAAGATATCCCTTCTTGCCTAAAAAGCTGTTTAATGGGCCAAACACAGCATCAGATCCCAATGCCTCACAGTCCTGTGGAAACTGCATTTCAGAAAGGGCTGCTCAGCCTTTCCCATTTCCAATACAATCACTGTCAACCACCTGATCCTATCTTCCTCACATTCTGTTCCTTTAATAAGGTTTTTGATCTGAAAATGTGCTCAGTGAACTAGCTTTCTGTGAGCTGGACTCGTTATATAGAAACGTAGATAAGGGAGCTGTAGAAGCAGAGTGTGCTGGAGCTGAAGGTCGTGACTGTGAGGTATGTCACAGGGAGGTTCTACATCCTGGGCTTAGGTTTGAGGTATTTTACTTTTACTACTAGTTCTCTGCTGGATTTTTTCCACCGTTATGTACCAGAATACCTTTGATAGGCCAAATATAAATCTCCCATTTAATTTTGACAGAAGAAAGTGAATACCTCTCTCTAACTCCCGGCAATGAATACAGGTCCCTGTGTTAGCAATCTAGTCTGTCTTTGCTTCTCACAGTGGGAGAAATTTGAATTCTTGCTTTGCACCACTCTCTGGAGGATGCTCTGTTGATAGCTAAAATTGTAGGATATGAATCTTTGCCAAAAGTTTGTTATTAAATGATAGGTACATCCCCTTCCTCCCTCCCGCCCCCCTTCCCAAAGCTTACCTCTGTATCTTCAATGCCAGTGCTAATGAGAATTTGTCTCTCTTTCCCCCTCCTTGCTCAGATTTTATCGAGGCTGAGCAAGTTCTTGGCCACACCAGAATTTCTCATCCCATCAGCTAAATATGTTTCTCCTTTGAATATTTTTGGCGCAGGCAAAACTACAATGTTTCTGTTAAAAAGCATAGAATTGCAATTCCATACGGTCTCCTTTGTTTTGTAGATGTTCTCATTTGGGATGTGTTCTCCTCCCTTCTCTGGTCAAAGCATGCAGGGCTCACAGCTGAAATGAACTGCAAAAGATTCCTATAATGTGTTCCCGTATCTTTACCAAGAGGCTAAAAAATAGAATATATCTTGGAAGATATATTGCAGCACAACCCCTAGAGACACGTGGAAGCACTGATCATATGAACTAGTTTCTGAAACTGAAATTTATTTTAGAGTGGAAACATCTTTTGGTTTTTGCACAATTGGATTTTGTATTCTGTAGTTAAATAAAAGCAGCTTCAAAGAAAGCAGAAGCAGCTTAAAGAAATGATGCATTTTATAGGAGAAAAAAACCTGTCATAATTAAGATTTAAATTTTTTCACTGATCCCATCCATTTCTCTTTGACAGAATGGCGATATCAGTCATCCAACGCTGCAGCAGCACTCTGATCTGCACGACTAAGAGATTTTGAAAAACATTTCATCTAGAAATCAGATCTTTCGCATAAAGGCTTTCAGATGACACTTCATCTTACAGCTGTGTCTTCAGGAAGGAGCTTCTGCATGGGAGTGAAGGTACTCCTCTTCCCCTTCCTCTTCCCCTTCCCCTTTCCTTTCCTCTTCATCTTCCTCTTCCCCTTCCCCTTCTCCTTCCCTTCCAGGCCCACTCACTCGGTGTGTTCTTGGTTGTCTTGGTCTGGTGCAGTCTATCATACCTCCTGGCTGCTTGAGGGCAAGCCAAGGTTTCAGTTCACTTCCTGCCTGCTTCTACTCAGGAGCGAGGCAGCAGATAAATTCTTAACTAAGGTCCTTTTCTTATAGTTTCTATTCCTAGGGGTCCTCTTTTTCCTTGCCAAAATGCCTTTTGATCTATCTCTCCCAGCCAAAACATTCATGAAATGTGCATGACCCCTCACAATGCTCTTACTCATTGCTGTGAGCTTTGAAAAAAACAGCAATGCTGATAACTGAAATCTGCTGTGATGTTGCTGTGGTATGAATAAACACTAGAGCTTGGGCTTTGGGGTGGTTTTCTAGGAGAGAAGGGCTTACATTTCTACACTTCATGAGTATAATATTGCCAAAACATACAAAATAACGATGTGTAATTGAGAATAAAATTCGGAGATGTCATGTGTTCCTTTTATAATCATATATAGGAATTTCATAGAGGATATGCTTGAAGTAAGAGGATAGAGTTAAGGCATCCACTAGTGATAAGAAAGCAGTTAAACTTCTCAGAGTCTGTAGGTTTTAAACTCTTGAATTAAACATGTATGGTACATTTTACACTGTACTAAAAAAAAGTGTAATGGCCACACATTAGCTTTGGAGAGTGATGCAAATTGCACCATTAAATGCCATCTTTGCATTTAGGTATAACTGCATTTTGCTTCTGCTTGCTTTAGGGAACCAGTTTGAATTTAGGAGAGGAACTTAGCTTGTCTGTTTAGTTTGCATATTATTAGCAAACATTGTTAGGCTAGTAACATGGGAGTCATCTACCCTAAGTTTGATGTCTAAGCATAAGTCAGTCCCCTTAGGCTCCATTTGCAGGCAATGAAGTGAATAGACAACTTCAGAAGGTGATGCCTCTCTTGCTAAGTCAGCTCAGATAAGAGAGATTGATTGCTCTTTACAGGTGCTTTTTTTTTTGGTTATCAGCTAGAAAAAAGGACTAGGCTAGGCTTAGATCTTTCTTTGTTTCTTTATTTGTCTTTGTTTGGCACATCAAGTAAAGAGGATAAACCCGTATTTTGTCATGGATCAATGGAACAGCTTTCAGGTCATGTTAATTTTCATAAGATAAGGTTTATTTGTATCACTGAAACCCTTTGTGGTAATATGCTTGTTTTGCAAAAGAAGTAGTTCAGGGAAGAGAAAGAAAAGGAGCAAAACCTTGAAGTGACCTAATGTAGGGTTTCCTGGTTTGTTTGGATATCCCTTACAGCAGCAGTAGCAGCCCTTTAGATACAGAAGAGGGTCCAGCAGTGGGTCATCAAGATGCTCAAGGGCTGAAAGCACCTCAACTACAGCGAGAGGCTGAGGGAATCAGTGAAGTTGTTGAAGGGCGGGTATAAGTATACAGTAGTGTATACCTATTTAAAGAACAGTTATAGAGGTGACAGCACCCAAAGTCTTCTTGGTGGACAGGTAATGTGACAAGGGATAAATGGCCACGCTGAGGCTTGGAGGGCTCAGACTAGATGTGAGGAGAAGCCACGTCAATGGGAGGGTGTTGCAGCACTGGGACAGGTTTCCCAGAGCAGTGATTCACTCTCTGCCTGTCAGGGTGTTCAAAACTGAGATAGATGAAGCCATAGCAGAGCTGATCTGGTGCTGTCAGCACTCCTGCTTTGGGCAGGAGGCTGGTCTGGGTGACCACCAGAGGTGCCTTCTGACCAGCATTCCTGTAACTTTCTTCCCTTTACTCTAAGGAAACCAATCCCTTCCTATGCACCTCTGCCCTCAAAATCTGGAGCCTGACCCTGGTTGCCTGTTCCCAACCCTCCTGTGTTTCTATCCCCATGAACTGCAGGCAGGTGGCTGCAGCAGGTCCTGACGAAGCATCTGTGCAATATGGGGATACGTTGCTACTGTTCCAAGCTCACAGGCCACTTAAAAATTGCTCCTAATAACAGTGTATCATTCCACTTAGGGTGCTGTTCTGTGGCACCTGTGTTCAAGACTCTGCTATGCTCAATACCAGTGAGGGGGCTGAAATTACATTTCCTGTGTGTGATGTGGGTGTGCTTTAATGATTGGGCTATTGTCTTTTCTGGGGAAAAGTCAGAAACAAACAGACCTTCTGAGGGGCTCCCTTTTCCCCAGCTGGGAAGCTGGTGTATAGGATGAGAACAGCTAATGCTTTCTTAGCTCTATATGCAAATGGCGATTTCAGAATCTTAATTTCCTGTTGGGATACTGGAACTAGACAGTATCCTTTTTGAAAAATAAGCTGGTTTGCAAGCCTGGTCATTTTGAAACTGTAACTACTTACAAACTTGGAGATTTGTGGGGGAAAATTAGTTCAAGGTGAGAAATATGGAACTAGAGAGTGCTGTTTTAGCATTGCTCTTCAGCATGAAAGGACACCTTAAAATCTCCCATAGCTTGCATTGTTGTCTTGAAATTTTCTTCTGTCTCATTAATCCCAACCTATTTTAGATGATATAAACAAATCCCACTTCTTTTGAACATTATCACCTTAATCCCTCTTCATCTTGAATTCACTCCAGGAAATCATATTTTTTACAGACTGAAAAGATTGTCAAATGAGCACAGCTTTTTGGTAGTAGAATCAAATTATTTATTTATTTTGTTATATTAGTGGTATCATCTTTCTCAATTTCCAGGCTAAGCATAATACGATGTATATTTTTGAATTCCTACTTATTGCAGCTTGAAGGCTTGGAGAACTTTACTAAAACGACTCTTGAGTCTTTTTGTTTAATGCTCCATCAACCTTGTACAATGTTCTGGTTCTTTGCCCTTAGAGAAGTTATTTTATATTTGGTTGATTTAAAACCGCATTTTTTTATATTATTGATCTATTCAGTGACTCTACAACTTGCAGATCCCTACCATTGTACTGTGGCACTGAACATTATGCTTTGTTCCCAGCAAATAAAACCAGTAAAAACTTATGTACCTTAAGACAAATAGGAATCTTGCATTGTCTCTGTGTGCTTAAAACACAGGAATACTTGAAAGAGTCCTCCTCTTTGATTCCTTTTTCTGAGCTTCATCAGGGCAGTCTCACAGTAATCTGTCACACATCCTTTCTTATTTTGCTTTTTAACAATCCCCTTTGTATGGAATCACTCAGGCTTCATAAAAAGACAACAAGAAGCAGAGGTGGGACTTTTTTTTCCTTTTGAAATGCATGGAAGGATGTATTAGAGGACAGTAAAGAGAACCAGAGCCCTCCCTGGATGACACCAGGCTCGGTGGGTGGTTGATAGGCTAGAGGATGGGGCTGCTCTTCAGAGGCACCTAGCAGGCTGGCCAAAATGGTGAAGTCTAGTACCTGGGATAGGATAACCCCATATGACAATACAGGCTGGGGGCGGCTTTTCAGAAGAGGACATGGGGCCCTCATGGACAGCACAGCAGTGTCCCTGGTGGCCATGGAGGCCACCACAAACCAGGATGCGTTAGTACAAGGTTCATAGAATCATAGAATGGTCTAGGTTGGAAGGGACCTTTCAGATCATCTAGTCCAACCACCACCTAACAATGACAGAAGAAGTCAGTAAACCATATTGCTAAGAACTACGTTTACCTGTCCTTTAAATACCTCCAGGGATGATGTTCATGAGGCTTCATTTGGAATCCTGTGCCCATGGGTGCTCAAAACCAGATGGAGTTATGTTCCAGATAGCTCTATAAACGTCACGCTTTAGCACAGCAGCATTGGATATGAGCGATACCCGTTATGTGTGCAGAACATCACCTGCTGGGGCATGCTTATAAACAACAGAAATCCTCAGTGCTCATTATAGAAGAATAGAAGAGCTGGCAAGACAGCAAGCTATGAAAGTTGAGTAGACAGGGTAAGTTCTAGTAAGTTTTGGTGCAGAATTTTGTGAGTAGTCTGACTCCTACACCTCACAAATGTCAGGGGTGATGTAGTCCAGAGATTTCTTTTAAAAGGGAAGGGAATACTGAGACATGAAGTGCTAGCAGGCGGTGGAGATCTGGGGTTCAGATCAGGCTGATTTCCCCCAGAGGTCTTGATTTTTCTCTGTAAACTACAGATGGTGTGTAGGACAACAGCTTTTAAATGGGGTGTCACATCTATGTTTATAAAGCTAGGCAAGATGAATCTGGGTCAGTTCTGGGCTGAGTTTTGTCAGTAATATTGCAACCAGAATTAAAGCTCTGGAGAGTTTACATTTGCATTTCACTCTGTTCTCAACTGCACCCTTTTGGCACAGCCTGGATTTCAATCTGACTCACCACTACAGTTTTAAATGTCAGTCCCCAACTTGTTAAATCACATCCCTAACTCTTACGCAAGGAAAAGAATTTATTTTAAATAATTAGGCTTCAAATTTAGTCTTTTCCTCCTCTTAAAACTGGAATGCAGCAGTCCGAGAAGACTAGGTTTGTACCAGTTGATTGTGGCAAGTGCATAGTCTGTACTGCAGAGGACATCAGTAGCAGTAGCAAAGACTATTCATCAAACATACAAGATGAGGCCAGATTTGCATATGAAAATATGCTGAGGAGGTGAGGACAGCTACTTCAGCTATCAGCTACACCAGAGGTTCGAGATTGCTGATTCAGAGCTGTACCCTCACCTGTCTGGCACACTCTGACAGAGCTGCAGTGAGGTCCTGTCTTGCTTGTCACTTGCTGCTGCTTTTTACTTTGTTCTGGGGTCATCTGTCCTGTCTCCCGTGACATGGACAGTCATCTAGTGCCAGGGCCACAGGAGTGGTGGAAGGTTATCTTTCTTAAGGGCTAATGTCTGTCAACAGAGAGCTGCTGCTCTGCTGGCAGAACACGAGAGATTTGGCGCCTCAGGCTCTTCCAAGTGCATTTGGGCTGTGTCTGAGCTGCCTGCTGTCCTGGACACTGTCCGGGAGGGTGTTTGGAGTGACACATCTTATATTCTCTCAGCATGGAGGAGCCACGTTTTTGGTGCACTAGGAGTTGTAATCACTACTGCAGCCAAAATGTAGTCATAGGCAGAGCCAAACAAAGGCAGACCAGCACACCAGGTGTGTCCTGATTGGGCTGTCCCATTTCTTCCAGCCTGCATAACAGAACTGTCCTTTCCTCCTCCACTTCTCTTTTAGTGTCAGCAGGGTTCAGATTTAAAAGAAATGGAGCAGCACCCCAGGGTGCTTGTTTTCAGCTGTACCCAGACTTGGGCAGACACTGGCTGGACTGCAAGTTCTCATGATCTTCACTGAAGTCTTTCAGAATTAGTTGGTTTTGTGTTTTTCTACCCCCTGCAGTTCTGATGTCTGGTGTGTTGTGAGTGTCTAAGAATCCTAGCTTTCATTGGAAAATGATTAACTACTACTCAACTGTGACAAAACTCTTGAAACCATGACCCAGCTACACGTGTTATCTGCCAAACCGAAAGATGATGACAGATCATTTGTAAAATGTATTCTGTTTCTCTCAATATTTAAAAACAAAACACAGATTGTTCTGCACTGAACAACTGAAACAAGAAACAACTTATTAAGAGCTGAAACACGCATTGTTATTCTCAAAGCAACAAGTCTGTCCAGATCCTCTGCCTCAGAGTGCGAAGGATTGTACTAGGTATATGTACCGAGTGAAGGCTAGCCTTTTCTAGATCTGTTATATGGGTTAGAATCAATCACATAGGGAAACATGTCACAGTGTCTCTGTGTCCCCCTGCTCCTCCATGCTGAGGCCTGTGGCACAACCGGTAGAAGCATAGTTGACAGGGATGGTTGTATCAGACACTTGTGTGCTAGAGAGACTTGCAACAGAGCATCCCTGTGGGAATGGGGATCTTCAAGGAGCCCCGCCTTGGGAGTTGCATGTGTTGCTCTTGGGGCATACTGGCAAGAATGTTTTCTGAACAGATAAGAATGGAAAGCATAGCTGGTTCCCGGTGTGGAGTGGCTTTTCTCCCTCTTTTCCCACAGTACATTTTTACTGTAAGGGTGTCCACCTGATGAAGAGGGGCAGGGAACTCTGAGGGCTGCCCAGGTTGGAAGAACCTCCTCTGGTCCCACCTGAGTGTCTCACTTGTACATTGAGATTAGTGTTGTCTGGCCAGCATTCTGAGGTTGTAGATGGCATATACAGAGAATTAAGGTGAGGTCTAAGTGAGGGTGACAGTGAGTGCTATATAGTTGGCCACACAGTGGCCAGTCCTGACTCAGTGCCTGAAGGTGTGCAGTGTGGACTTGGACAAGGTGCTCCTGCCTGTGACCCTCTGCAGGGAAGCCTTTGGGTCATGTGTTCCTGCTGAAAGAGCAGCATCGACTGACGTGGGGCTTGGTGTGGCACAGCAGTGGGTTTAGGTAGCTTTTGCAAGACCCAATTAAGAGTATGATTTTCTATATCTTGCAGGACTACAGCCTGGAGAGCAGAAAACACCTGTCAAACTCCATTTTGTATTACATATTCATAACTTATTAGAGCAGGTCCCACTCTGTCACAGTAATGACCTTTGTGTGTTATACATCTATTGTTCTTTGCTGCACAAAGTCAGCACTGCCAGCTGCTGTAGTCCCCAACGCAGCTGTAGCTGTAGGAGGTTTTGTTTTAGCCCCAAAAGGCAGGCCTGACTGTTTAGCATAAAAGGATGTGTGTTTATTGACGGCCTTGCTATGTAGTCTGAGTAGCCATGGAACAGTGCTGTAGCATCTATTCTGCCAGGAAGAGTTGCCACAAAGGCTACATTTTCCCAAGAACTGGAAGTCAGTTGAACACGCTTCTGTTGACTGAGGAAAGCCTTGTGCAAATATCTGCTGCATTATAGCAAAATTTACAGCCTCTAAAATAGCTAGCTTTCTGGAGCCTCAGAGGCTTAGAGTGGTAAAGTCATTGGAACAACTGCTAATGAGTTAATTACAGTGGATTCATTAGTTAAAATTGCTGCCAGAGACTTGAATGTTGTAGATAACTCAGTCTGCTGCAAGTGGCTTATGCTGCTGGGCAGACCTTTGCCTGATTTATGACTCTCCTGCAAGCAAATGGAGTTTTTTCCTGTTTATTTGGAAATTCAGTTCTGGTTTTACCTTATTTATAAAAAAACCCGGTGGTTCTGAAGAGACTGCATATATACTGCAAGTGCGCTGTGAAGCACTATTGCAAACAGCTATTCTGTGACTTGTCTGAAAGGTACCTTCCTGCATGGCAGCTCTTCTTCTGAAATATAGACAGCTATCCATCACCCATGAAATCTGAGGCATTGAGAGGCTTTCAAAGAAAAATGCAGCTATATCCTTTGACAGTCATTTTTGTGAGAAATAACAAGGATTTTGCTAACAGAACTAAAATTTGTTGTGCAAATCGATAGTTGAACTCTGTCTTTGTGAGCACCTACTGAAAACTATTTGATACTTAAAATGGATATTTAGAAGTGATCTTTCTTGGCTTTTAATAGAAAGTTACAGAGATTGCCCAGAAAATTTGAGCGTTTACACTGATCCCTTTCTTATAAATAGCAAATGTACAATCAAACCTCCCAAAATCACCAAAAGCAACTCAGAGGTCAGGTTTCAACCTTGCCTCAAATATTTTTCCCTAGCAGAAATTGCAGCTGTGGTTGTTGAGCCCTTTTTGAGGCATCCTTGGGTTTCCCAAACTCCTCCAGTAAAACCTCTAGCCCTTGTGCCAGGTTTTGTTTAAATACTTTCGATTAACTTTTTGATTAAGCTCAATGAATATCTTCTTTCCACCTTGGCTCAGCAAGAATAACATTTCAATTTCTCTCCTGTCCAGATAGGTATACCCTTGACCTGAGGGTTTAATTGTTATTCAGGGTCTTACAAGCTTTTTCATTAGGAGAAGGAATTGATATGGAGTCTACTTTTTCTTCACTACAAATCTGTTATTTCAAACACCTACAAAATCCCATTTCTCTGAACAGAGTAGGAGTCTAGTTTTGCTTATAGTTCCACACCTCTTTCCAGCCTGCACTGCAGCTGTAAAAGTTTCTCTCATCTTATACTTCAGATCACACTAATTAAATTCCCACCTCAGACATTTTGATGGGCTTTCATTGCCTCTCTCCCATGTGTGTGCACAGATATGTCTACAGCAAGCACCTCTGAGCTGGTTATAGCATTCAATCCCCGAGCAAACCTTTCTGTACCATCTTCCTTCCAGCAGCTTCAGGTAGCTGTGTCTCAGTATAAGTATATAATTCACATGCCGAGCTATTAAAATTCTTCTTGACTTCGACACTTTGCTGCTGCTTAGAGAAATACTTCAGGTAACGGTGAATCAGGGAGAAGTACACACTTGTCTTCAGAAGGCATTGAATTGTCCAGTTCCAATGAATCACGGTTTCCTTGTGTGTTTAGTTATGCTTCTCCTACAATAGGCATTTTATTATGATTTCTGTAGCAGACTTCAGAAAGCCATGTGATACTTGCTTGAAGTGCTTGAAGTGTTTCAATCCCAGAGCTACACTAAAAAGACTTGTAAAGCTAAACTAAATAGACTTGTGAAATTGTTCTATAAATTGCTTGTCTCTTAAACATGCAAAATAAAAAAAAGGTCAACATTTAAGAGCAATAGTCTCTGCACAGTGAGAATGGCTATAGAACGGCTTCCACACATGACTTCCATGTGAATAGTTTGCTTATGTAAAAGTTTGCTACTCTTATCTGAGAATGACAAAAGATTAGGTATAGGAATAAAAGAAACCCCTGAGCATAGTGCCCCAAAATATTTGAAAAAATTCTCCTCCCCTAATCATCTTTCTGATACTGCTTTTACACTCCTAGCTGGATGGCTGAGTAGTTTCCAACTTCTAGAAATGTTGGCCATTAAGGAGGAAAAACTTTCTTCCTCTCCTACATGTTATGTTTTTGTTGTTACATATTGTTGTGGTGAGTAGTGACCAAAACTGATGAGATGAATCTTATCCTGAAGATAAGGCAACCGTGTGCAGCCCAGTACCAAGCTTTTCCTCCAGACTGGGTTTTCATGTGTTGTTTCCCATTTAAGAACAGTTTTTCCTACTAGATGCCTTCCTGAACTTAATCAAGTTTTCATCAAGGAATGGCAAGTTTTGCATTCTCTTTTGGTACAATTTGAAATACAGCATTTTCCACTTAAAATTTACTCTAAGGCTGATCAAACACTGGCACAGGCTGTCCAGGCAGGTTGTGAAGTTTCCATCCTTGGAGATAGTCAAAATGCAACTGGACATGGCCCTGAGCAACCTGCTCTCACTGACCCTGCTCTGAGCAGGGGTTTGGACTAGATGATCTCCAGGGCTGCCTTTCTGCCTCAGCTGGTATGTGATTCTTTGATATAGTAAGCTCTGTTTTGTTTTGTTTCTTTGCAAAAATGACGCTGCAACCCAAGCGTATATACCAGGGAGGGTTCATCTGCAGTTGGTGTTTTTGACATTTTGTAGCTCAGTCCAGCAGCTGCAATATCCACACTCAAGTTGAACTGACAAGATTGAAAGGTATCTACTTACTGAAAAGGTCATTTTGGGTATCTTTTCAGTTGTGTCATAAAAATAAAGCTAATCCCTAACTAGGGTATCTTAGCTTTAACTTTGTGTATGTGTTCGTGTTTTTTTTTTCCCTTTCCCTGTCTGTTTTTCTGTCAAAAGCCAGTTGGTGAACTCAAGAGAAATATATACAATTGGGTTGGCTGAGCTATTCTGACTGATCATTTTGGAAAAACAGTGGGGCTGTCTGCCACTGTCCCATTACCAATGCATTAGGATGTCCTGGCAATAATATAGCAAACTCCATTTGCACATTTGGTAATAGCTCTTCCACAGGCACCATTGCTATTTTCTTGATAAACTCCAATAGATTAGCAGCATGGCAACCATTATGTCATTTACTTGCAGTTGATCAATAGTCCTCTTACATAAAGCTTCAGTAGAAGCAGCCAGGAAACAGCATGTTGTTTATCATAGGAACTACCATCCTCGACGTTACATTGCCATAGCTGTGGCTGCCTCTCTGCAGTCAGTGGTGCACTTTTCATCGGCTCAGTCCCAGAGTTGCACTCACTGCTAATTCAACTCCACTATCATCATAAGTATTATTTTTTGAGATAATATTATGAAGCAGTGTCTGTAGCAGGGACTATAAAAGTGTTAAGGAAGGAAAGAGGAAGATGATTTATTGGCTTAAGCTCAGGGCTGTAAAACGGGACTGTAAAGCAAACCTGTGCTGGTCCAGCTTGGATTCGTACTAGAGCTGACTGACATCTCTCTGTGTCAGGTTTGCAATGTAAGCTCACGCACTAGGGCTCGCCCCCATGGCTGGATGCTGGTGGAGCACAGTTGTGGGCTATGGGCCTCCAGTCTCCCCTCTTCCCAGCAGCATCCCTCCTGGAAGGGAAGATGGGAGCATGACAGCCTAAGGTGTCACAATCTTCTCCAGGGCATGTTGCACACCTTCCAGCCAATGCATAGCTCATACCTGGTTGTCTGCTTCATGCACCTGACACAGTAAATATGCTGCACCTGAGGCCAGCCAGTGGCAGCTGAGCTGCCTGGCACAGCCTGTACAGCTTTCATCGCAAGGCTGCGGCTCCGTACTCTGCACCCCGTGGCAGGGAGAAAGGGCTTAACATTTTCAGTTGGACTCGCTCGTCTTTGCATGACAAAACTTCAAAGCGTTCAGGCTTTTAGTCCTAACTGATAATTTTCAAGCATTTCAAGCCTCCCCCTGGGAAGGGCTGCGTGCCTGCCACTCCCTGCAGAACCTATAGGGCCAGAGGGATGCAGCAGAAGTTGGACTGCATGGGAACGGCTGGCCTTCAACTTCCATCAGTAAAACCTGCAGTAATCACTGTGAACATAAAAGGCTACCACAACGCCATATGAGAAGATTTTCAAAGGCAAAAATGTTGCCAGTGGAAATAAAGTGAACTTGAGCTATGTAGAACTGAGTCTGCAACATAGGATTTTTCTTACAGAGAATTATGTTCTCCCTCAGTCTGATAGTGTGAAGCATTCCAGATTTCATTTCAGGGAAACATTCATTAAGCAGTCATAGCCGGATATCTGTTAGGTGGTTGGTGAAACAAAGTTTATTAACTGATCCATATCCAAAAATGTTATTAAATCTGAGAATTTTATGTAATATTGTATTGCTCAGATACCAGATATTGCTAGGCCTGAGCATTTTAATACAGACCAGGTCTTCAAAAATCACGGTTATTCTTTTAAGTGGAAATTGCCGTAAGCATGTTCAGCAGCAGCTGTGAAAATAATGTGAAAATAGAAATATGTGATTTTTGGTTAGAAAAAAAAAGTTAGCCCAACCTTTGTTATCTCATGAATTAGATATTTCCCAAAATGTTGGGTTTTTTTCCCAATTTTGCATCTTCTTATGCTACTTTCCTATTATATAATGAATTATTAGCCTGAGGGTAGAAAAAGAAACTGGTAGCATCACCTGTGCTGCTGCTGGAAATCAAATGTTCAAGAGCAACAGCCAATAACCCCACTGAAGTGCAGGAGGACAAGGAAATTTGCTGAAATATTGCTTTGCACCTTTTGTGACGACCAGCTCCTGTACAAAAGCTGAGTACTGAATATTAGTTGACTCTGTCCTTTGTGAAAGTCACTTAAAAAAAATTGCAGGAAGTGCAGAATCAAACATCAACATTTACAATTTAAAAACCTGCTAGTAAAGTGAATGAGCATATATATCTCTACTGGATCAGAGTCTTGGCTTGCAAATAGGTCCACTAAGCCAGTAGCATGTATGCAGCAATGGATCTCGGTTTAAGAATTTCTTATGAAACCTCCATTAGACCTAAGAAGATCTTTGAAAACTTATTTTTAGACAGTAAAGGACAGAAGGGATCAGCAGAACGGTGGAGTCTGACCTCCTGCATAATCCTGCACCTCCTCCACAGCAGGACATGATCTGCTTTTTGTAATGAGATGAAGTGAAGCCAAAATTTGGAGCACTGGTTGCTGCGTCTGTCTGAGTTGCCGTGTTGTGCATAAGCCTCCTTGGATTTGGGAAAGGAATTTGCAAAACCCAGGAGTAGCTAGACACATTACATTTCTCTCCTAGGACAGTATAATAAACACTTCTAAGCCTGACATACTCTGCGTGGCATAGGAGAAAAAACATGTTTAGATTTATTGCAGAAGTTACCACTGGGTCTCAGAAGAGTTGTGGGTGAGGATCTTTGGCCAGGGACTGTTCAAGTGCAGCAGGCACTGAGAAGCTTATAGTCTGAAGGCAGGCAGCAGCACAATGTTAAGATACACAAACTGACTTTAAAATAGCTGGATCAGATACTGGAAGTAATAGAAATACTGCCAGAGCACTGAACTGAGCAGCCGCTATTTTATATTACTGCTAAATGTGAAAGAGCACTAAAACATTTCAGAAGCTGATATAGAGAGCAAAATCTATATATACAGCATGTTGTTAAGAGTGAAAACAGAAAGTAAAATGATTTCCCCTTTTGCATAGCTTAGTCACAAACCTACACCTAGGGAAGTGTTCCTAATGAGACATCAGCTTCCAGAAGGACCTGGACTGCAGCCAGCTGCCAGAAAGAGATCACGGGAAGACTTGGAGATCATTCTAGAGGGAATGACTGGAATTTACCAGGGAAAGGAAATCAATCCAGACTGGCACTTATGGGGAGATGAATATAGGTCCTGTATGGTAACATCATTAATGATGCAAAACACCAGAAGCAGATAACTAACCATGTCCAGAAGGGAGGGCACTTCAGAGAAATCACACACATATACACACATACTGGGTTCAAAACAACAGTGACAGTTTCTTCAGTGCATTGTCATAAGAGGAGGCCCCACAACTGGAGCTATCAACAAAGGTGGACATGCCATAATAAGGAAGTCGTGGTGTCTTTTCCAGATTTCAGGGTGATGGAGGTTAGATTAACCACTGGCAACAACATGTTTGAGATGGCTCAGTCTCAGGACTGATGGGCATACACACACATTCACAGGGAGAAGAAGAGGGAGACTGCTGCTCCCTGATGCTGCCACAGATTACAGGAGTGGGTGTAGCTGCAGCAGCGGAGGCAGAGTCATGCTCAGCAGTTTCTCTCCCCTGAGGCGTCAGGGAAGAACCTGTGCTTCCAGACATGCTGAGAAAGGGACAGAATCTACAGGAAATTGGTTAAATGCTTCTGTAGTCTATTCCTCAGCAAATTAAAAAAATTGACTTCTTGCCTCCATAGATTTTACAAGTTCATTATTTTGTAGCTCATTCATATTAAGTGTACGTATTATTGTTGTGGAGTGAATAGACCTAATGGGGACAGGTTCCTTACTATTGTACATCACACAGCTGTAGAAAGAAAGAAAAAAACCCCCAACATATAAAAGAATTAAAATGAACCAATTCATGCAAACTTTGGTTTTACACTAAAACAAGTTTTGTGTCTCAGTCTGCTCTATTAAAAGCATTCTCAAAGCCTCACTTATGCACCTAAGTTAAAAATCAGCATTTGATCTCAGATTTTAGTTTCCTTCAATGCTATGGGGAAAGAAAGGATCTTCTTGACTCCTGTGCTGCTTTCAGCTGTGACTGTGTTACTTTGCTTCTCTTCTTCACTCTCTGATTGAAGAACTCAGCGTGTCCTTCAGAGGAATCCTTTCTCCTTTCCTCTCCCTGCCCATTCCCTGCTAAGTTTCCAAAAGGTGTCCTGGAACTTCCTTCTCTATCCTTTTATTTTTCCATTCTCAATTAACTAATTCCTAAGACGATAGTTCAGTAATGATCCTTACCCTGACAACTTCTAAATGTCTCTCTCTACTACAGTCTTGTCTCCCTCTTTCTAAGCTAGTATTTTCCAGTCTCACATTCTCTTCAATGGTTGTCTAGTTGAAGACAGTTCACTTGTTTCTGTACAAGCTTTTCTACTGTTTTCTTAAATGATTGCTGTAAACACCACTTGCATTAATCAAAGTGAAAAACTGATACAGAGCCTCTTCTTGTCCCTCTTAAATTTGTATGCAAGACTGCCAACAAAACACCATCACAAAGCTGACCTCCCTATATCAGATGAAGAGTCTGTTAAATCTCTCTCCATTTTCACAGCTTACATCTTAAATTCTTTCAAAGCAACAGAAAAATTTGTCTTTAATAGTCAGTGTTTTTCCAAACTCAATTTGCCCGCAGAATGAATTTATAGTACTGAAGGAGAACCTAGTAAATATTCTATAGCAACTTTTTTTTTTAAGATTAATGATGCCTCCACAGTTTTACACCTTTGCTATTAAAGTTGTGCTAGTAATTAAAGAATAGTGATTGTTTGTGCAAATTATTTTAGTAACTGAGTTAGTGAACTGAGGTTGCTCTACAATTACTGAGGTTAAAATTGGTGGTTCCTGGATATAGTGTTTAATCCTATGAGTAGTCATTTTGAGTTCATTATTGCCTATACCAGTTCCTTAAGCTAGCTTTGGTGCTTAAATTTTGTTTTGAACTTACATGCCCTTTACTCACAAAGATACTATTCTAAGTGATGAGAAGTGTTGAGGTATTTGTGTAACTTTCTATTAGGTTTTGAATTATGGCAATACACGAACAGGAAAATTTTTCGTTGGCCAAACTGTCTTGTTTGTGTACTTGTACCATCAACGTGATGCTTAAGAAGAAGTTATACCGTTGACCTGATGTCAGCTCTTGTGGGTTGAGGCATTTTTTTTTATGGGAGTCTTGAGAGGATGGAATATAAATCTGTTTTAAAGATGAAATTGCTAGTTCAGCTATGGCCTTCAATAGTGATTTCCTGTACTTGGACTGCTTTTAAAATCTTCTTGTTATTTCAAATAATCTAAATTGGAAACCACTCAATAGCTTTTTTAAGGAGCAAATGAAGGCCAAGTCAGAGACAAGAGACTTAAACAAGGAAGCCATGTCAGTCTACCAGGCTGTAAAGCATTTTCCATAGAAGAAACTGCAATGTATGGAACAATGCAGGCAGCGGGAGAAGCCTCCCTTGCCTCTGGGATGGCAGTGTCAGAGCCTGGAGCACGATCCCACACCTGTCCCAGGAGCTTGGCCCTCTGCACTCAAGGTCAGATCTCGGTCAGAAAAATATTTGAGAAGCCTTGGCTGATCCTCAAGCTCTTTGAGCAAAAGCTGGAAGAAAGCTCTGCAGAGGCTTCCCCCTGGTGGTTGGGAATGAGATTGGTCCCTGTCTTGGACACACTGCAGTAGTGTTGCAGCTGTGCTTGTGCCTGGACACACACCAGAATCCGGCCCTGACTTGTGGACTGATTTCTTGACCTCAGGCTTCATAGCTTATTAAAGACTTGCCTGGTGGGTGGTTTGTACTGTCACCTCATTCAGCATGGTGGGACTGGGGTCTTGCTGGTGATATCATTGCCTTTCCCTTGGCCTTGTCACCATGATCGGCTCCCTTCTCCCTTTTCTCCATGGAGCAGCCCACTCTTGCTGCTTCTTGCAATCCAACTCCCTTTTCTCCATGGAGCAGCTTGACACGCAGGACCAGAAAGCACCATAGCACATCCAGATGGGACACAATCACAAAAACAGTGTATTAAGGTGATACACTGGCAAGCAACAGCTAAATTTCAATGAAGTACCACAAATGTAGAAAGAAAAATGAGAGTCAAACACCAGTGAAATAGAAATGTTGTAAGGTTCAGTCATCATGGATGTCATGGTTCATGTTGTGCACCCCTCAGCCACACTCCCCTATTACTGCAAAAGCCACTGGTACCCTCTCTTGCATTTTTAAACTGTTTTTTGTAATCTAGGAAATACGTTGAAGTTTGTGTGAGATACTGCTGTGGCTCAGTGTCTTAGGTAGTAGCTATAAAAAAGGACATGCAAGGATCAAATCCTTGCTGGGAGATAAAAGTCAAGATCCATCAAAGTAGAAATGCACTAGCAAAACATCTTGTTTTCTTGGTGTATTTGACAGGACCATAGTCAATTGCTTAGTAATAACGGGTGCATGAAAACAATGGTGAAGATGTACCCTAGTGTTGTTTTGGCTGAGAAATACGGCTCTTGCTTTCAGGTGTATCCTTCTCTATTGCAACATGTACAGCATCTTTGCTGTGTAAAATTACAAGATGTGCCTTGTGATAGAGTACAACATTTATTGCAGCATATCCTTTTCTGGCTTGATTTTCACTGACTGCTGTCAGGGTTTTGTGAAAAGGTACGTCAAATAGAAACAGTGTCACTTGTGCTGTCCCTCTCTCTGCAAGCTAATTAAAGTAGGTTGGAAATAATCAAAGGCTGTTTGCAATCAAAATGTAAATAACTGGGGCTGCCTAGAACAGTTGTTGCAGTACCTGCTAGGCACCAGGAACAGATACTACTATTGGAATATCTAAATTGCATTAGCAGACATTATAAGGCCACTAAAGGCATTCTATCAGCCCTCTGAATGATTGTTTGTTGGTATTATTTGTTTGTTTTTTAAATTACTGGTCTTCTATCTTCTTACCATGTAACAGAATTAAAAACTATATATAAGATTTAAAAGCTACATAGCTTAAAACCACAGGCTAGATTTTTAACTGTTATTATCTGGTGAGTCTTACTGAAGTGAATATAGCTATGCTCATCTACCACAGGCATACAGATGGAAGAAGCAGCTTAGCCTTGTTTTCAATTTTTTTCTTTGTAAATACATGAGATCAGAAGGTTGCATTTTTTTTTCTACTTTTGTTAAATGACTTTGCAGGTTCAGACAATCTATTGGCTGCTAGGTTTAAAAGAAATATGAAGAAGAAAGAAACATGAAGCTGGTTATATAAAACAGTACTGCCTTTATCCTACAGACATTAGTCTTTCCTGTGCATTGCTCAGTTCTCTTCAGAGATTTATAAATATCTATGAAGATCATCTCTTCACAGATGTGAGGGTATTTATGAGTGCAGTCAGCCTTATTCTTGAAGTCACAAAGGGCAAGAGTAACAGTGCAGTACCGGTCTGTAGTTCTTAATCTTAAATCACAAATGGCGGTGTTGTGCTCACTGATACATACTTGGTCAAGGAATTTTGTTGCCATTAAAAGTTCCCATCAAAAGTAGCCTACTTCAGTATGCATGTGAAACCACAGAAAAAAACTTTTTCACTGTGAGGTTGACCAAGCCCTGGCACAGGTTGCCCAGGGAGGTTATTGAGTCTCCATCATTGGAGATAATCAAAAGCTGTCTGGACACGTTCCTTGACAGCTGGCTCTGAGTGGCCCAGCTTGTGCAAAGAGGGTTGGACAAGATAACTTCCAGAGCGTCCTTCCTACCTCAACCATTCTGTGATTCTGTGATTCTGGTTCTGTGGTAATCTTAAAAAACCCAAGGGCTTTGTTGTTTTTTTCCATTTCAAACTGAAATTTGGAAATGTGTGGGTGTTTGTAGTGTGGAGGTTCAATGTCAGCAACAGCTTGCCAGGTTTTAGAAAGGAAGCCAGAGAATTTGCTCAGCCATGTATAGTGAGATTTAGTTCCAGATTAAGAAGCCTATATGTATATGTGAGGAAGATGTCTAAACTCTGGTCAGCATGGTCAACATATAGTCTACAGGGTTGGTTGGTAGCACCTCAAGAGCGACTCAGTCCTCCCTAGAATAGAAGTCTCTGGGACAGCATGCTGAGTGCCTCTGTAGGCTCACTGAGTACAGCAGGAGCATAGATTCCTGCCACAACTAGATTCTTATGTTTGAATCTCTAGCTGAGTCCCACTCAAAGCATCTTATTAAAACTAGAGAGCATGCAGACTGGAAAATGAATGTTCTCAAAGTGGAATTTGGCTAAAATAGGGAGGGTAGCAGGAAGGGTCTTCTTGTAAAAAATATGTAATGACCCAGGGTCTTTGATTAGTCAAAGGACTGTATTTTCACCTTTTCAGCAACTTTAGCAGCAAATTCTACTCCATGCATTACTTGGACATAGATTTGCTCAAACAGATGGGTTTACTTGCTCCAACTACTGATGTGAGTAACGAGATGTGTCTGCTTTGGGTGAGCTCTCAATCTTATGGTTTTTGATAGAAATGCATAATTATTATATGTGTTGGATAACTTTCAGATATCCAGAATCCCGTACCTCCTGGTTCTGTTTATTTATTGGCGTCACTCTCTTAAATGTATCCAGCATGAAAAATGGACATTTCCAACCATGCGACACTACTATCTGCAGCCATTAAAAACAGGGAGAAAACCTCCTCCATACGATATTACTCCAAGGAGTTCTACCTAGCTTTTAATACTTAAAATCCAACTCACCACTGAATTGTGGACTTCAGAAATATATATGATAGCATACTAGAAAATCTAACTTCTGTATACACAAAATACAGGGAGACGATTTCCCTGTGCATTCAGGGAGAGGATTTCCGTTGCTTTTGGGATGACTGAAAGTTTAGATTCAATGCCATGTACTAGACACACTGAGGTGAATTCTGCATATGTCTGCTTTGTTGTTTTTATGTTCTGAGTGAAAGGATTGTGGGCTGTGCTGCCATTTTTCTCCTGGAGCAGGAGGTAGCGAGAAATAAATTTCATTTATCCATCATTAGAATTTCATTATCCATCATCTAACAAGCTACCAATCTGATGGTTTACTTTTACTGATGCATACAGGTCTTACTTCTTTGTCTCTTAGCTGGGTGATACCTGCTCAGCTATGAAGAGACCCCTTTAGCTGCATGAGGAATAAACTTCAGTTCTTTAATATTGCAGCAGAATTGAAAAACGTTAATGTTTTCCTCCACCAAGAAGGACATGATTTCTGCATTAAAAGTTTTATCTATTACACTGTGCTAATTATATTACAAGATCGTGAATGGGTTCTCTTACTTTTTGTGTCTTCTGTTGATAAGTAATCTTTGTACTAAAAAGCCTATCATAATAATGTGTTCCTTCAGTGACAGCATGCTGGCATCCAGTGCCAGCAAAGCAAACAATTAACATTAGGCTGGGATACTGAGCCTTACAGTATGTAAAGAAGCACTTTGTGAGTCAGTACATATTTTTTTTCATAGACTGAACACAATTACTATATGAAATATTCTTTGTATGAAGGCAACACATCCTGCAAGTCTGATTTAATACCACACCGTTATTTTCAGTTGATGTTAGATTGGACCCTAACTACCTAAATGCAGTTTATAGAGTGGTAAATCTCACTGTTATGGTCCTTGAAGAAGGCAGGTGTATTATACATGTGAAGACAACGAACCAGTGAGAATCATGTCAAGAACCCATGTATAAAGAAATATTTTCTTTCAAAAGAGGGAAAGCTCATCTGTTTACTGAGCAGTCCCACAAAAATGTAAAAGGAGTTGAATTTGGAACAAACTGGTCGCTTGCAGGAAGACAGTTCCAGGTTATAACGATGTAAATCTGGATGGAAGTATTCCGGATTTCCCTGACTTCTATAAGTGAGGAAAGCAAGATGTGGGCTGTGCATAGTTATCTCTCTAGTGAGAGACAAATATGATATGAGCAGAAAATGAACTGTTGTGATCTAAGATGGGACTGAGGAGAACTCGGGATCAGATATTAACTAGGATGAGAATTTAATATAGCACCAGAGAAAAGAGCCTCTGCTAGGCTGGTCACCAACTCACAACTGGTTTGTTGTTGCCTATTCCAAGCACCTCAGAGAGAGAACTGTCCTTATATGGGTTGATAGTCTTCTCTAACTCAGACATTATTTCTGTGTGTGGGATTTGAAAAGCAAACAGATGAGGTGTATATTCCATCTGGTCAGACAAGCTTCTTGATGACAAAACCATGTGCTTATCAGTGATCTGAGTTGGTAAAAATGGTCTATTTCCCTTAATCTTTGATTCAGGAAGTGTCTTGCATTCTTGCATTTATTTTTTTTTTTTGCAAAATCAGGAGGTGGGGAGTGGAGTTGGGGCAGAAAGGAAGGAAGAAAAGGTGGTCCTAGAAAATGCTTGAAGATTCTAGGAAATTGGTAGGCTAGGCTTGGTAATGCTTGTGAAATGATTCTTGACACAGCCTTTCAAATGAAAAAATGAGATATTAGAAGGATGATAGTCTTTTATCTGCTGAGGAAGATAGATGGGTATGACTTAAGATGTCATGTATATGAATGGGTGCTATAAAGGGATCGTTCTAATGACATGCTGTAAAAGACAACTGTCAGGAATAAATAATTCTTCTCTTCTGATGATACTGATGATAATGTACTCAAATTCCCTATGACACATTTCCCCCCCTAAAGTTAGAAGCTTTTCCTAAAATGTTTAATGGGCTTAAAGATCTTTGTTGTGCATTTCCAACTCCATGAAAAACATCGGGTAGTGGCTTACGTAAGAGCAATTTCGCCTGCAATTAGTGTGTTTGCATACAAGTACACAGGCTTTGATTAAGCAAAGGAAAGTATTTAAGTGCATGTGTAAGTACTTTTCAGCAGTGGAGTAATGAAACTGAAATATGAAAGAAGACAGCACGACTTCAGAAGTAACAGAGCTGATAAGAAGAACAGTTCTGAGCAGCTGATAAGCTCAAGGCTCCAGCGGGGATGGAGATCAGCTGTAAGTAGCTATCTCCAGAGATCCCTGTGCAAAAGTCACATCCCACCTGTGCAGCACGATACCAGTACCACACTTTACTTGTTCTGAAGGAGCAGCATTGGGAACAGAAGGAAAGAAAGACAAAGAGGCTCCCCCCAACTATGGGGGGAGGCAGGGACCTGTCTCTACGTGTTGACCACCAGCTGCAGAGCAGCTGGCTAAAGAGCCCTAGAGGTGAGGGCCCTCAGGCTGAAGGGAAGCTGACCACGTTGCGTTGCACTGTTGCCAACGCCTCCTCCCCAGATTGCCTGTGACTCTTTCAAAGTGTGTGGCTGCCTGCTTGCAAGGGGCTCAGTGCTGTGAGGCTGTAGGGGGAATGTCATGGCTACACATGGGCCCCAGTTTGCTTGGAGAAGTCAAGAAACCTGCATGCTTGAATGTGCCTGAGGGACCACGGTGGTGGGATGACCCATGCTGGGGCAAGGACACACGTGAGCCACGGTTGACCCATGGTGGGACAGGGACATCCCTGAGGGACTGTGACTTATGGGTGACCCACATTGGGAAAAGGGAACTAAGGAGCAGCGTGGCAGGAAGGCATTAATCATTTAGTGTTAGAAAGAAGCTGTAATTCACACTGCTTCAGCCTCCTATGCGCTCATTGCCTCACTGGAGGAATTTTGGTGCACTAAGATTTAAAAAAAGGCAAAAATAAGGGCTCTTGAGAGCACGAAGGGGAAGGACAGGCATTTAAGTAGGTTTTAGCACAGTGATTTCTGTGGGTTTTTTCCTCACTGCCCAAATCAGTGATTGTAGGTTTGTGTTGGTTGGCAGTAAATTAAGTCAAGTAAAATTCCCCGACACGATGCTGCTTTACTTTCAACAGACTGGTATAAGAAGTGATGGGCTAAATTGCAGTAAGGGAAATGTAGCCTGAGCATTTGGAGAAGTTTTCTAATGGTAAAGGAGGCCGATCACAGACTGGATTGCTGAGGGAAGCTGTGGAGCCGCTGGAGGATTTAAGAGCAGATTAAATGAACTTCTGTCAAGAACAATTTAGAAGAAGTTGATCCTGCCTTTGGGACGAAGAGGCGAATTAGATGACCCTCTTGAGGTGCTGCTGAGCCCTGTTGCCTTTGATTTCTATGACACTGACATGGTCTTGTGTACCTCTGGGAGAAAAGAGGATACTGAGCTTAATTATCGGAAGGCAGTTTCAGTCAGCGGGAGGTGTTTTCTGAGGAGAGATGGCTTGAGACAGAAGGCTGAGGATGTTAAAGAGGTGAAGGGTGCAATTAAATGAGATTATATAATGCTGTATTTGTAATGAAGTTGACAGAAAAGTGAATCTTTTTTCATTTAACCTAGCACTGACCACACGTCTCAGAACAGTCTTCCTTAATTCAATGTATATTAAAAAATCGGAGCCTCAAGTGCTGTTTAGGTCACTCTGTGGACAGGGAGGTCCTGACCTGGATGGTACTTAAGAATTAGGGAGCCATTGGGGATGCACTCACAGGCTCCTCAGGCTGCAGCTGCTTTAGCCAGAATGATTACCAACTCCAGCTTCAGCTTGACTGTACATCTTCAGTCCCAAGCACCTTGCAGCACTCCTGTCAAGGACAAGCATGATTTCATCCTTCTGCCTACTACATTAATGCAGATAGCTATTTTAAGGTTAAGGCCATGTTGGCTTTGAACTGCAGCCGGTAATGAACACCTGGATGGAGTTCTGCTTTATTTGCAGGTGATTGAGGTATTATTATTAATTATTAAGCCATTTCTTGTAATATTTAATTATTTCTCCCCATTTTGTGATGAGCAAGCATTGCCATTATTGCCTGTAACCAGATAACCATCCCCATTTATCATACTAATTGTGGCTTAATGAGGAAGGACCTGGGAATGGGGGAGTTGTCTACCCTGAACAATTTTGGAATGTAGCTTTCTATGGTAATGAATGCAGGCTGTAATAATTAGGTCTTCTAGATGCTATATTTATCATGAAGCTTAAATGCAATAAAAATCCATCATACGGCAGTAGGCTTGCAAAACACAATGAATTGCCATAGTAAATATGGAAATATGAAGAGTATAACCAGATACAAGATTACTTCCTCTTGCATGGTTTTACCACACAAGGCTATAACTCCTTTTATCTCCATTGTACACAGAACTGAAAGAAAACCATGGCAAAGATGCTCTGTTGAATTGCATATGGCTTTGGGGGGAAGGCTGGGTTCTGCTTGCTTATGCTTCCCTTCTGGTTCCTTCCTTGGCCCAGCAATGTTTCACTGGATGCATTTCTGCAGAGCCCTTGGCTTTGCACTGTACCCTTGATAATCTGTGATGTTTATTAGAAGAGAGCAGCGTACTGGACCTGAGGTCTGCCTTAGGAATTAAAAGGAAAAATGTAGTCTGCTATAAATCAACTGTGTGTCTGCAGATAATTACCTTACAGATAAATACATCATACCCTTCTCTCCTATTTTTATATTTTGTCATGAAATTACTTCACAAAGATTTTAACACAATAATATCTGTACAATAGGGAAAACCCATCTGTATATTCTGGGGACAATATCCACTTTAGTTTAACACAGTGGATAATCCAGTAAAGGCTTTTTCTGAATAGTCAGCAAATATACATATGACTGCAGGTTGTTTTTGAAGTCCTTCTCATGAGAGAACATGAGGAGAGAAAAGAACCTCCGCATTCAGAAATAGTGAGAAGCTGAAGTTCTCTTTTTTCCTCTATGCTTAGTAATTTCTACAATAGTAGATGTAGTGTTAACTATTTAGTATCAATATTGACAGGAGTATTTACTGGAAGAATAAAGTGAAAACTGCTTTAGTTTTTCAAAGGTGTTTTCATAGCATTTGATTGCTTGTTTGATTGATTTGTAAAAGTAATATGGGCAGAGGAGAAAGAAATGTATTTTAAATATTCATAGCTAGATTGGAAGATGTAAAGGGGACATTTGGCGAGCAAAACATCCACACTACTCAAAAGCAGCAATAATGTTGATAATTTCAGGTTCCAATCTGGTTTAATAATACATGCACTAGTGTGTACATAGCTGCAGGTGACTTCTGCCCAGTGCTGGAAATAAAGAGAAAGAAACATGTTTGTCTAGCATCAAAACTAGAAGGATTATATTGGCGAATGCGAAGGCCGCAGATAAGACTATTTTCTATTATTCCTCTCTTATAATGAGAGCTTCTTCACTGAGCTTCAGTAGGTTTTTCATCACCTCTTTCATTTGCAGATGCTGTCACCCACGAGTTGGAATAACTCACTGGAATCCCACCTATCCCTGCTGGTCTTGATTGCAGATTTACATTTCCACCTTCTCTCTCACCTCCTTGCACTGCTGCTGTTGCTTTGGCATGGCATTGATCCAAAACACACCCGCGAGCTCTTGAACTGCTCCTGCCACGGTTGCAGAGGTTGAGTGTGATGTAAAACATGATGTCATTCCTGGGGACTGTGCTCTCCTGAGTGCCGACTGACCAGGAGGAGAAGGGCTTAGTTTAGTGCATGCACACCTGTCTCCAGTGTGACAGGTTGCCATTCAATTGCAATTCTGGCCCAGCCTACAGGCTATTTCTTTTTCCCTTGTAACAGTTAAAGCATGGCAATATTGCAAGGGAGAACCACAGAAAAAATGTGACAAGACTGATTCTTTTGAAAAGGTGACTTCAGTGTCCGCACAGAAAAAGCTTGACCTTGCTTTGTTTAGCTCAGGATTTCATGGCTGGTGTGACAAGTGCAGGACTCCCCTGGGTGCTCATGCAGGCGGCCACGCAAAATTCCTTTGGAGGCTAGAGCTGGGTAGAGAGTGGTGTGCTGATCAGCCCTTTTCCTACTTCCAACAGAGCAAATAATTCTTGTTTTGGGACACAAAGCCGACTTAAGTGATCCTTTTGAAAGCAAGCGAAGCCTGTTGTTTTTTAGGGAACACTGAGAGGAATACTGATCAGATGGCAGAACTGGGCTCTTGGTAATGCAAGGAGACATTTTTGTTTTCATCTCTCAATAGATTTATCCTCCAGTGTCCTTGTTCACAGCTTCAGCCTCACTGCACTGTTTTGACGGTCCGTGGTACGTAGGTGAAGCCACATGTGTTACACTGGTAAAGGTCCTGTTATCTGTATGACTGGCTAGAATGTGAAGTTTTGAAACACTAGACAGTGATTGTCAGGACATGAAGAAAGTTCTCTTTCTCTTGTGTTGCCTCAGCAGTCTGAGCTATTACTTGGTAAGAACTGAGACTGGCCCCTCAGCAGAGAACACTTATTTACCATATGATTGTGAAAGTGACTCAAAACCCCGGGAGCATGAGGAATGCATTTCTCTTCCTGGACCTTGAAAGAAATGGGGTGATCATTAGTAACTCTCACCTGACTGAGAGAACATTTTGGACATGGATCCAAACGGTTTGGACATGGATAGCTATTTTCTTGCTACCTTGAGGTCTGGCAAATGTAATACTCTAATCTGGATAAAGGTCTGAGAATATTCTGGGTATTGAAGCTGCATGGTCCTATCATTTTCAAGATGGGACTCAGATGAAAGTATGTGATATCTTTGCTGCATATGCTGCTGGTTTCTGCTCTGGAACATCTTAGACTAGCCACGTTCTTCTGGCAAAATAGGCCACGTTCTTTTGCACATCGAAAGCTATGGTTAGCTCTCTCTGTCTATGCATGTATTACTTTGACATGAATTTTAAAAAAGATACGCATATAGATCACGGTGATTAGTACTTTAAAATGGCTGCCTACCATGATTCAGTTTTAGACTTTAGATTTGGAGCAATATCTCTAAATATTTTGTTTAAAGTACCTTGGAGTAGCCTTCTAAAAGTTGCGTTACCATTCTCAGGCGTTACTATTCTCTCATAATCTGGAGAGATGGTAATCAATCAAGGTCCTTAAAATGGTACGGTATAACAACATGCTGTAAGCCTAAGTTTCTATTGATTCAGTAAAGATACTCAGGCCACTTGTTTGCTTGTTTCTTACTAGATTTTTGGTTTCCTTGACCTTTGCTGGTGAATATCATGATTTATTTGGCATCCCCTCGCCTCCTGTCCTGCTCATGTTGTAAAATGTGCATCTTTCATCAGTGGTGACGGGAACTCCAGTTCCTGGCCGGGATCCGTAATCCCAAGATCAGAGGAGGCATATTTACTGCATTTACTCTTCAGTGTGTTTTTTGTGCTCAGAGGAGTGTGTATGTGCATGTCGTCATTCTTGGAAAGTTTTTAGACAAGTGTCACACTCCTCCATAAGGGTGAAATATGGAGCTGTGACTAGATGCTGTAGAGGACTAAAAGAGAGCTATCAGAAAGATTTTGGGCTGGCAGCACAGCAAAGGCTTCTGTTTCCCAGACGATGAGCTGCCTTGCCGTGTGCTTCAGCCCTGACTAGGAGGTCAATAGCCATGCCAATTCAATCAGGGGGATTTCCCCGGGGGCTGCAGAGCTGCTGTTTGTTACCTTCCTGTCTCCTCCTATGCTACTTGCTCTCTCCTCTTGTGTTTGCTGTGGGGTTTCGTTTGGGGGGGGGTTGGTTTTGGTTGGTGTTTTTGTGTGGTTTTTTTTTCCTCTTTTCCTTTTCAAAACTACTCTCTGCTCTACAACTACTTTCAAGAAGGGAAAGAAAATGTTTACTGATTTGAATTTTAGAAGTTTAGTTCCACTGGAAAATTTCGAAATACATTGTGCCTTGTTTCCCTCATAAGAACAGAAATGTTGTCTCGTTCTCTCATGCCTTCACCTAGTCAGCATATGAGCAAATTCAAATGCCAGTACCCAGAGGGAAGAGCAAGTGCGTGGAAATGCGGTGGTGTATGTGAGCAGCATTGGTGGTGAGCAGCCGCTGCTCCAATTGAACACTGGAATTTTACGATGCAGCCGGGGGAGCTGAAAGAACTGGCTGAGGAGCTCTCCAAACCACTCGAGTTCAGCAGCTCTAGGAGTGGTACAGAAGATATGGGGGACACAATAAAAGCTGGCGTTCTGCCAGTCTGTTTATAAATTAACAAGCTGTGCTAGGTGGCTTTAAATTGGTTAGCTTTTTATCAGTTCTCAACAAATCATGAAAAGTCTGATAACAATCAATGTAAGCCATAATCCCTTCACTCTAATGAATGCTATTCAACATGGTTTTATAATAAACAGTTCACTTATTTCTTTGATATCAGTTTTAATTAAATTACAAATCTGTTTGATAAAGGCAACAGTGTTGTCACGGACTCCAGTAAAACATCTGACTTTTGGCAGAACAACATTCTGATTAGAAAAATAATTACTGCCAAGTGAAATCAATATAGCATATATTAAATGAATTAAAATGTAATAAGATGTTTCAACAAGCAAGTTCTGATGCTTAGTTTGAAATGGCTGTTTGTGAGGGTGGAAGATGAAGAAGGTAGGGTAAGGAAGCCCACATTCTTCTCTCCAAATTTTTAAAAATTTTTTACCAGCATTGAACAAAATAATTGCTGACGAAGTTTCAGAGGATGAGAAGTTAGTTAATGAAGAGTTAAGCAGAGGCAGAAGAGTTATTTAGAAGTACCAGGGTCATCACAGGAGAAGCTAGGCTCCCCAAAATGATAGGTGAATCACAGCCAGAGAGCAGGGACACCCACCAGAGAGGAGCACTTGCTTGCCCAGCGTGGCTGGGCAGGATTGAGGGCAATGGCTCAGGGTCTCAGGAGGTGCAGTGACTGCAAGCTTGAACTGAGCTCCCATTTCAGGATGGTACCAGAACTGACAAGTGAGGTCCTAGCAATTTTCAGTGGACTACATATTGAATGGAAGTATAGCAATGCTATTACTATTGTGGCATTAATGAAAGTACTGCCAGAATACTCTGTGCACTTGTGTTGTCCACACACTTTAACAAGTATGTTAAGGCTCTTCTCATCATAGTCTTGCAAGTAGAGAGAAAAAAAAAATCTACTTCACTGCAGAGGACATTTAAAAGTAGACATAGTGCCTATGTAGCAAGAAGCGTCTCACAGTAAGTATGATGAATTTAGGAGATGCATTGGCAATGACGGTTGCAAGCTGAACCTTGGGAATTGCAGACTGAAGTGCAGGTTTCTAGTAGTGAGGGTGTCAGCCGGAGTAATAAGTTATTGGTCCTTTAAAAAAATTATGCAATTATCGTAGTAAAGACTTCAGGACTTCAGCTTTAATTATGAAATCATCCAACAGTTCTCATGCTGACTTTGTTTTTTCCCCCAAGACTCTAAGAGTAAAGACTGCAGTTTCTGGTTTCCTGCCCATTACCTTGAAATGATGTAAAAAAGTCACAGGGTCTTCTTGATTTGTGATGATTTCACATGCTTTTTTGGAAATTATGCAAGTTATTTATTCAGGTACCTTGTACTAGTGCATAACTCGTCTGCCCAACAACAGAAGTAGTTTAAAGCTAATAGTTATATCCTTTCTTTTTCTCTTTTGTTGCTTCTTCTTTTTCTTTTTTGTTGCTTACAAATCTGAACTTTTCTCATTTTGTTTTCAATGTAGTGATTCTGTGCAGAAAATTGTAATAATTAATTTGTGTTCACCAAAGTGATTTAATTGCCATGGTTTTCATTGTAAGTGTAATTGCCATGGCATTTCTATTTTCAAACTGCTCAGATGCACTATAACCTTCATGTTGTTTCCTTGCCTCTTTGTATTCTGCTATGGTTTTCCAACAACATGGTGAGGATACTGTTTTAAAAGTAAATCTTAGGGAAAAACTCATGTATGTGCGAAAACTCCTTTTCACCCACTAAGGGCATATGTAGGTTCAGCATGTTGCCACCTTTTGCTGTATGAACAGAATAGGAAGCAATTCCATGAAGGACTTGTTGCCAGCTCTTGCTGCTGGTTGGATCCACGTGCTTTGCATGAGTGATACTGTTCTTGTGTAATTTACATCCTTGGAGAAGAGGGTCTCCCGTTGAAGTATGCAGTGATTCACGCCCAAATGAGAACAGATTTCTCAGGGAAGAAAGTGATGCCCTCTTCCATTATTTCATGGCAGTTTTGCAACATTTTTTTACCATTTTTAAAACATTTCTGGCACAAAGCTTATCTGACAGCAATTTTCAGTCCCTGACCCTGTTGTTTGTCTCTCAGATTTACAGCAAGTTTTCTGTGATTAGTATTCCCAGCCTCTGCTTACTAATACAACGTCCAGAGTTCCACAAGCTCCAGCATTAGCATTTTTTAGAAAACTGTGGGACTCTGCAATAAACTTGTCCCTTCTGTCTTATCGCAAATATTTATCCCAAATCTCTTCATAAAAATTCTGAGTCATCTCTAATTCTGTGCTTATAAAAATTCCACTGGAAAAACACACACACACAAACCAACTAAAAAAAACCAAAATGAACAAACCCTCCAAAGAGTTTATAGGAGAGATGTTTATTCCTAACTAAAAATCAATTCCTTTATGTATAACACTTCTAATTAAATTATTAAAAATGGTAATTATGTACTTGAGAGGAAAAAGCAACTATATAAACTAACAGTTTTGAAATGTTTGTTGTTACTGGGCTTTTCTAGTGTCCCTGTGATGTATTAGAAGGAAGCAATATACTTTTGCAATCTCTGGCATATGCTAATTATCCTGTTTTGGTTTTTTTTTTTTTCCGGAAAAACTGACCCACCTTCTTGTTAGGCACTTAGGCTGTCTAAATCAGGATATAACCAGGATATAGCCATTTCTCCTGCCTTCCTTGATTTGCAGTGCTTGGAAATCTGCAGTGAGAAGTTGTACAGTTCCTGCTGATTCACTCTGGCAGATGCTAATAGTTAACTGCATCCTGTCTGCAAGGGTGTGGGATGGTCTCAGCAGGATGCAAGCAAAATTGAATTAGGTATGGCCAAGCTTGGATAAGGGGACCCTTTTTTGCTTCTATTTTAAAAACCAGAAGAAGCATGACAAGTTTGAGGGCTTTTTATATTAAATGTGTTAAGGGCAGGTTCAGTAGTACACACATTTGCAGGACTCTTCATAGCTAAATTTAAAAAAAATTAAAAAATTAAGGATATCCCGATTCCATTGAAGACAATACTACTCCATCCATTAAAGCCAGCTCTTTAGCTCAATAGGAGTAGCCATGCAGTGTTATGTATCTTCTGGTAATGATCATCAGAAAGAACATTATCTGCTAATTCAACGACTGGTAATATCGGTGCAGTTGGCAGCAACAGCCATGGTGTTATTCAAGATTGGCTATATAAGAAGCCAGATCAGAACAGCAGATCTCTATGTTCTTTCCCATTGGAGCTGGTGGTGGAGCTTTTAAATATTTATTATTCTTAATAGACGCAAAAGTCTGCAGACAAACTAGGTATTGGCCCAGATACCAGATCACTGCATAGCAGCCCCTGTCCAGCTTCTCTGCATCGTGCTTCTGTGCTGCGCAGGGAGGATTTTTAAATGTGATGTTTGTAATTCAGCATTGAGGCTCTGCCACGCTGCCAACCTGTTAAAAATGTAATGGTAAGGAAGCAAAATTTCCTGTGATTTCTTGTGAATTCTGGGGTTTAAATCACTTTACATTTATGATCATGAACTCTGATGATAGAGCGCTTGACTTGTTGATCAGCATGAAAGAAAAAAATATATATGCCCCTCAAAATATCCTTTCCATGCACTTGAGTTTAAAATTCAGTGTGTTGTAGCCCAGTGATGATTTCATCCTTATTGCAGGGGAACTAAGTGAAGTCGTCTTATCCAATTTAGCTATGGCCTTTTTTTCCCAGGTGGGTCATGAAAACAACTCTACAGTAGCAGCCATTTGAAAATATTATCTCTTTTCCACACCCCAAAATGTTACAGAGGATTTACTGGATAGTTTTATTTGCTTCAGCAAATACCTGCTGCACTTAAGTCATAAGACACTGAAGAAATACTGCAGTAAATCCCTTTTTATATCACCAACAATGTAACTGCATTGTCAATTACTCCTGAAACAGTGCTGGGGAGTTTATGGGAGGGTTGTGAATCGTACTGGAATCACTGTTTTGGGATTAATTTCCCTTTTAAATCCCAACAGGGAAGGATTTTCATACACCAAAAAGGAATTAAAATGTGTTGTGCTCTTTTATGGTACAAAGAGAAAAGAATTAATTTCCAAAGGGGTTACTGCTGATTTTCTAGAGAATGTCCATGCAAGTGTTGCAAATATATGATGTGATGCTACACAGGCAACAGTGGATTTTGGAATAGCTTTGATCTTTTTACTCTATCTGGAGACGGGAGAGCAGGGTTTGCTGGATGATAGCACTCCTGTTCTTTGAAATAGCCTGAATTTTTGAAATAGTTGAGAATGTCTTTTCTTCCCAGCATGGATCAGAAGAGAGCTGCCTGTAACTCAGTGGTTAGCACACGCGGGAGTGTTTGGAGAGATCTGTGTTCCAGTCCGTATTCTGAATCACGTCCCTGTGCGACTGGCTACTGTGAAATCTTTTTCTCTCTACCTTTAGGTTCACAAGAAAATAATGTATTATTTTGGGAAAAAACACTTCATTGAACCTGATGTTCCCCTGTTAAAGGTGGGGCTTTTTAAGCAGTTGCCATTTCTTCGCAGAAGAAATTCCAGCTCATTCTAGCTAAAACAAATTTAAGGCTGTGCAAGTTGTTTTCTTAGAGCCTGATTATTTGCTTTGTCCCTTGAAACCCTGTCTCCTCAATTCATGTGAATATATGCAGAAGGGCAGCCACATTCTGAAGCGAAATCCTGTAATAAAGGCATGTGTGGGAGGAGGCAGATCATTTTCCCTGGTCTTTTCTCTCCTTTATTTTGTTGTCACCCTCTCCTCTGCTATAGCAATGGTGCTGAGTGTTGATGCCATAGCATGTTGAAGAGATGTTCTGGACATTAACTTTGGTTCAATCTGTCTTCATTTTCTGCAGGAAGTTTATTGTCACCTGTGAATACTTTTGTAACCTACTCCCGAAGTTACATTTTATCTATATAGTTTACCTACAGGTGGCATATTTATCGATACTTTCAGTCATGTGCAGCCAGCTCTCACCTTCTGTTTTCAGATACCTCTCATTAATATTTCAGGTGCAAAAGGTCCCTTTGGATTGGAATATATCAGACTTGGCTGAGGAAAAGGGGTGTCACATCTTTCATAATGTCTATCAGCCATTCTTTTCTGGGATAGTCCGCCTAGTCAGAAGCGGTGGACTCTGCTGTTTCAATCAGTCATTTCTTTTGTTTCCTTTTTAAACAGCCTGTCTTTACCTAATAAATTGCAACATATCTACATTTCCATCATGGATAATGGCCCTGATGTGGTCTATGTCACTGAAACCTGGCAGAGTGAAATATTGCCCTCCCCTCAGTTTTGACTCTATCATCAAGTTTGCGTTATATCAGGTCATCCAGGAGCTACTGCAGTAATCCTTCATTCTTATTCTAGCTGTCCACTAGTGGCCTCTTATGTTTCATCAAGTGGAACATTGAAATAACAAGGTGTGCGTATTTATAGCCTCATTGTTGATTAAGTATAGTAGCTAGCTTGTGAAGTAGCTGTTGGGAAATAGGATCTTAAATCAGAGCTCATTTTCCCCCGTCAGCTAGGATGACAAAGGAAATGAGATATTCCTGGAAGTGTTGTCCACAACTGGATATAATAAGGAACAGAAGGTACAGCTATTTGACTGTATTAATTAGCTCTTCTTCAGAGCTACACATCTGTCAACTGGTAACTGCAGCAGCTTCTCAACTTCATTACTTTAAGAAGGCATCTTTAAGTAGCACCTTTCTTCTTTTTGTCGGTTTCATTTTTGTACCACCCCTTCACATGGAGTGATACGTAGCAAAATGACTTCTTATTGATCTATGAAATTGCAGTTTAGCACCCCCCAAAACAAACAAATAAGAAAAAAATGACAAAAAAAACCCTCAGAGCCTTTGTTACCAGTAAAGACAGAGCACACTATAAAAAGAAATTTTATAAGGCAGCAGTCATCAGACTGGACAAGACATTTGTCTCCTTCATTTGGAGATATATCTCTGTTGTTCACAAATTGTCCTTTGGCCTCGTTTTCTCAGTTCTTTAGCCAAAAGTCCAGCTAAGATCAACGGATGCTGTGGATGCTAAAATGCCTTCGTGAATCCTTTGACAGGGCTGTCAGCCTACAGCTACAGAACAGCATCGACGTTCCTTACAACCCAGAGCCAGTGCTGATACTGTGCCCACTCCGATACTAGGGTGTGTTGTAACTGTAGGGAGGATTACCTAGTTGCTGCCTCCCAGTGTGAGGATTTGGGGTGAGTTACCCAGCATATTCTCTTCTCTCTGGGAAGCTGGTGAGATGATGGCCCCAGGGTGCTCCTCAGGGGGTTTCCTGGACCATCTCTCCACCCCTGCTCTAGAAGGTGCTCAGTTCCATCTGTTTTTTATTGCTTGCTGACATTAGTATTACATCTCCTGCCTCTCTGATGAAAACTCATTTCCTAAAAACTGTAAACTGTTTTTTTTTCTTTTTTCTTTTTTTTTTTTTTGTCTGAAGGCTATTTGCACCTTGCTGAGAAAAGTGCCTGACCATGGAAGCCCAACAGAGGCTGCAACAGTGATCTCTCCAATCACTCTGCACTCTCATTTCAGGCCTCAGTAGAGCATTAGTTGTCCTTGTTTATTCTTTTCTAGTTAGCATTTTCTGTCACTGCTTTATATTATCATGATGTTTGTGGTAATTGCAGGTCTAAGGCAGGAGTGGGTGGCTGTTCATTTTTCATCTCTGAAGAAATGCTCAGCATTGTTGGTGGGTGATTATATACTCTCTCTGAGGGTCTCTTTGTGGTTTAGGTCTTACCTATTTCAGATGACAGTTTTCTCTCTGTACGTCTCCTCAAGAGATTTTGAGGGAAGGTGTCTGATGTGGCTTTTTCTCTTCACATTTTTTTTCTGTTTGTGATGAGAAATAAGAACTGATCACCTTATAATAAGAAAACAGGAAGTCCTGATTTAATCTGTTTGGCACGTATTGTTCACTTAATTATTGCATGATTGCTGTGTGACAGCAGTATACGAGTGATACAGTCACACATCACCACTTCAGGTTCCCTTTTTTGTGTTTTCTCAGAAACAGATCACCAGCCCCCTTCTCCAGCCCTCCTTTCTGCTAGCAGGTTCAAAACCTGCCCTGCCTTGAAACCTATAGCATGGCCAGTCCACTGCAGATTTAAGAGTGCCTGTTTCAGTTCCCATAGCTCTAGTATTAAACAGGCAGCCTCTTGATTTAGTTCTCAAGTTTTGAAACTTTTTGTTTACTCTCCAGGAAACTTTATTTAATACTCTTGTTAAATACAAACTAAACCCGAGGGGTACTTGAACCACTTTTTGAGAGTGCTGTTTGAGTATCAGTTACCTTGGCCTGTCTAACATTTCACTGCAGTTGAGAGATTTCTACTCTCTTACTGCTCTAGCAACTTGGTGTTACGTTTGTTCTTAATATAGAGGATGTAACACCTCCTGGCATGGCATGAATAGTTTTCAAGGCCAGGCTTCTCTGTTGTTGGGCTTTCTCTTTCTGATCAACAAATACTATTTATTTCACGTTGGAGCTCATCAACCTGAAGATTCAGAAGGCCAGGAAGAAGTTTGTATTTCTGAAAACTGATTAAGTATTGTAACAAACACAAATGAAATTTCTGCTATAAAGCATTGCTTAAATTACTGTAAATCCTCATTTGATTAACTGCTGTGCTACAGGTACATACTTTTCTGTAAGTGAACCCAAATATATTAGAATTTTTGCCTTCTGAAATAGGTTTCTTATAGGTGATATCTGTTTTTTAATGGAAGTAAAATTAGACCGTTATCCCCAGTAATGAATAGGAGACACTGGGGAAAGTATCACCATGATTGTTCCCGTTTTCAGTAAGGTTGTTTAAACATTTCATAGGAAAAGAGTTGCCTAGAAGGCTGTAGAAGAAACAACTTAATGTTGTTATGAATCTTAAGCTCTTAAGGATATGGCATGAGAAGAACAAAAGGGGATGAGTGCAATCTGAAGGGACAAAAGAAAGTGAGAGGTTTACATCAGCACTACAAGTTGAACTACGAGTAAAGGCAAAAAGACTAAAGTGAATGCTCACACCAGCTCAAAGTGACAAAATATGAACTGGGGCTGAAAATGAAGCAATATTCAATGTTTTGGGGCCATATGCTTATTGATGGGCTCAGGACAGGGTCTTCTTTTCTTACAGTTATGACCTGACAGATGGTATTTCTTGTCCCCTCTTCCCAAATAGTAATTTGCTGATACTGAGGTCCTTGTAGGACAGATTTTTTAATATGTTCTCTCTCAGTAATAACCAGTAATAGCCTAGAGAAAAGGAGGCTGAGGGGAGACCTTCTCACTCTCTACAACTACCTGAAAGGAGGTTGTAGAGAGGTGGGGTTGGTCTCTTCTCCTAAACAACAGGAGATGACAAAAGGAAATGGCCTCAAGTTGCACCAGGGGAGGTTAAGATTGAATATTAGGAGAAATTTTTACGCTGAAAGGGTTATCGAGCAT
The DNA here is from genome assembly GCF_964106895.1 of Numenius arquata. Taxonomy (NCBI): domain Eukaryota; kingdom Metazoa; phylum Chordata; class Aves; order Charadriiformes; family Scolopacidae; genus Numenius; species Numenius arquata. The sequence goes on from NC_133576.1 coordinate 54,456,543, forward strand.
TGGAATGGGCTGCCCAGGGAAGTGGTTGAGTCACCATCCCTGGAGGTATTTAAAAGATGGGTAGACGTAGTGCTTAACGGTACAGTTTAGTGATGTGTTTTGTCAGTGTTAGGTTGATGGCTGGACTAGATGATCTGAAAGGTCCCTTCCAACCTAGACAATTCTATGATTCTATGATTACTCTCCCTCTTTGTTTCCAGTATATTCTCTTAGACCGAGTTGTGTCAACGTATGTGGACTTTAGTAGAATAGTCTTGTTCAACCAAGATCAGACAAATACTGTTTAAGGAAGAGCAGAGAAAACACAGAGGAGAGAGAAGAAACACCTCTGTGTTAACAGGATATTTTAAATGGGATCTAGGGAAGCTGCTGACATAGGAATTCAGGTTGTGGTTTCAGTATAGAGGACAAAATGACTGTTAAGTGGTGAGGTTTCTGATGTTTGTTGTTTCACTTGAATCAGTCATAAGCTGATTCACTGTGTCTAGGGAAAAAGCAGAAATAGTGAAGTAAAGGCCTATCAAAATGTGACACTCAGCTGAGAAAAATGTATCTGTTTTTGGAACGACTGCTCTAATTGTCTTTTGGCTAATGACTGAAAAAAAAAAAAGCTTTACCTTTTCCTTCGTTTTTAAAAGAGTAAGTACATATAGACTTTCTATTAAAATTCATTAACTGTGATATTGCCTTTCCTTTTATCTTCTCAGCCAGGTTAATAAGATTCTGTGCATATTGCAGAACAATAATAGTCTTGTCTGCTCAAAACCACATTTTACATCTTCTGGGAGGAAGTAATCCTTATGTAAATAAGCTGGTTGCACTGCTCTGTCATTGGGAGTTTTCTGGTGTGCTGAAGAAGCAAGGTTCCTAGCTTATTGTTTAGAAGTAATTAATGCTTCCAGAATTATTTATCATGCATACACTAGTGTAAGAATAATAATATACTGTAACTACAATGCTCCCGATTCAGATTCAGTGGCAAAACTATACTGTAAACTAGCACAAAATACCCTTCACTCAAAACAAAAATAATTTATGTTGATAAAAGAGTTGCTATACGTAACTGTATCCCAGGTACTTCTACTGCCACGTACTTCTACTGGCAAGTACACATCTTTTCACAGCCTGGCTCCCAAAGAAATGGCAGCGTTAAGTCATAGTAGACATAGTAGTCATTACAGTTAATTAAAAAAATACCTAATAAAGAACTTCCTGGAGCTCAGCTCCTTCCCTGAATCTCTCTGTCCAAATGCGGGATAGTAGCACTTGCAACGTCTTCTGTGCAAAGGGAGGCAGTAAAGAGCAGCCAAGAAGTTAAGAGCGTCCAGAAATAACTACTGTTTCAACTTGAAACTGTCATGCTAGGATGATCTTTTAGAACCTTAGCAGTCAATAAGGCAGAAAATGCCAACTTGTAACTCCTTCACACAGGACTTCTGAAACAGTTTGATGGCGCTCATAAACATCTACTGGACATGTGGACTGTAATGAACAGCTCCAACCATGAGCATTAAGAGTCAAGTTCTCATGCGTAATGGTTGTTTGTCCTGCTGACCTTGTGTGGCCTACTATAAGGAAAGAGGCAATGTCCAAGTGAAGGACTGGTGACCCTCTTCTTGCTCCATATTTGCATGCGTTGGTCCAGCTTAGAAGAGGTTGTAACTCAATTTATGTAATCAGTATGACTTGCTTCAGTGTACCTATTTAGATAAACAAAACCTGAGGTACAGAGTAGGAATTACTAAAGCTAAGGAGAAAAACATCTTATATGAAGATTAGATATTGCTTAGATGTTGGATCTGAAGAAATGATCTTGACTTGTGCTCCTAACACAAACTTTTTGACCACCTTGGATAATTAAACTCTCTATGTCTCTATTCCCATCTGCTAATGGGGATAAACCTTACCTTATCCTCCTGCTGTCTTATCTGTTCAGGTGATAAGCTCTGGGAACAAGACTGTCACTTAAAATAATAACTGTGTTCAGAACCCAGTTTGTAGATGGAGCCTCTAAGCCTTGGGGGCTACAGTCATAAGGGGAATTAAGTGCTTGCTGCCCACTGATTTCAATGGGAAGTATGTTTGTGTGTCTTTGTGCTAGATAATGTAAATACACAGTAAACATCAGAAAAAAAAATGCAAGACTATTTAAAGGATTATGTTGGAAAGGAAAAACAGATGGCAGACAGAAAGACAGCAAAACCCCCTGAAAGAATAAAGAATTTAAAGTAACAATATGTAGGGTTTTAAGATTTATACATTAAAGATCAAAGAGACCATGCAGTAACTTACAAAGGAGGTGATGCTTAAATTGCATTAAAGGCTAAGAAGCTAGTAGAATTGTTTCATTCATTTCTTTCCTTCTTTCTTTTGTGATGAAGAGCACCGAGATCTGTGTTATTCTAGGATGAGAAGACGATCCATGCCATGGAACATAGGTGAAGCATTGGTATGAGGAGGCTTTCTCCTGCTGCTATGCTAGTTTTGGGACGAAACCTAGACCCAGATCTTAATCATGTGCAGTGATTAAGAACTTGCTAACAAGTGGATTGATTATGTAGAAAATATTGTTGGTTGGACTCGATGATCTCAAAGGTCCCATCCAACCAAAAATATTCTGTGATTCTGTGATTCTGTGAAAATCTCAGGTTTCAAGATTGAGCACAACACTAAAAAGGATGGTGCAGAAGTTAAAGGAGAAACTGTAATTTCACTTTTAAAGGTTTGTGTCGTTTATGTGACTGAACCAGCAATGGGCAAATGCACTCTAATAAAACAAAATTCTTCATAGCCAGAAAGGATCAGACTGAACTTACTCTGTACACAATTCAGTGTTCTCTGGCATCACTATTGCTCTGGATAGGGAACTGAGGAAGGGCAAACACAAGGGAAATACATTGCCAAACTACTGCTCTCCTGTGTCGCTGAGCTGAGGAGGAGCGACTTAAATCTACGACAGTACCTGTCTCTCATGCCTTGCTTCCACTCTAGTCCTCATGGGCTTCTAGATGAGTATTGTGGAGAAGGAAACAGAAGGACTGAGCCTGAGTGCATGGCTCTCATCTCCCCGGCTCCTGTACCCCCATGCACAGCTCAGCGCTGCAGCTGAAACCTGTTTCATGTCCCGAAAGGAGGTCCTTCTCCCGTGGATATAGATTCCAATGAGTATAGACTAACATGTGAGGCCTTTTGAATGTGAAGACAACCGTGTTATTGCATGTGGGTTTTGGTCCCTAGTGCTCTGGGGAGGACAGGGAGACTAGTGAAGTCAGATGCTGTAGGACTTTGTGTGTGATATATTGACATAAAGTTTAAACCAGAAACCCCAGGAGACATGTACAGTTATTTTGCTGTCAGACAAGATTCTGCAAATTGATTTCTGGCCCTGTTTGTTTGATTCTCTCTGGCTGGATATTAGCTGTTTTTACTTACTGCCACTGACCTCACCTTTTGGTTAAAGGGTAGGAATTTAAAAGTATGTCCTGATGATAAGGCATAAATTTAACTTCAAACACTCTCATGGGGAACTAGGAATACAAATCTCTCTGTGTTCCATGAGAATTTATATTTCTATTTGAATCCTAAAAGCCCCTTCTCCTCTCATCACTGCAAGGCTAGATCTGAATTTTTGTTTGAAGAAAGCTGCCTAACCAGGTGTTCAAAACCTGTGCAAAACCAGGCAAAGAAACAGCTGTTGTGCTGTAGTAGTGTTGGAAACCAAAGTGGTTCATTTCATTTAACACAGTGGATCAGCAAAGAGGGAATTAAAGGTATTCTGATTGCTACTTGATTTTATATCACCCAAGAAATTGAATTAAAATAATGTGTTATTAAATAATATTGAATGAAAAAAACCAAGGGATTGTTTAGATTGTTCAGCCATTCAGGTTGGGAAATCCTGTTGAATCACCTTTGAAATCAAACTGAAGCGTTGTAGAAACAGACCCTACAGAGAAAGCAAGCATGGCAGTTCTCCATTTTCTCAGGTGACAATTCAGCATTGAAAAATAGTATTATGTTAAAAATATGAGTAGTAAATTTGCCACTGTAATCTTGTCAGTATCTACTTCCTTTTCTGTGATTATGGTAGATATCTATGTAGGTCTCTTTCTGAGCTATTAGAAAATTATCACTGTACTCTACTGGTGTAGTTCAACAGAGCTATGACTGAAGTGCAGAGGGTCCCTTGCTTAATTACTTTCATGCAACACATCATGGCTGTAGAAGTCTGACAGTGGTGAATAACATTAGCATAAGGGAACAACCTTTATTTCAAAATGTATAGTAGAAAATGTCACATTTGCAGATAAAGAGTGAACATTCCTATCTATGCAGGCAGAACCAATCTTCTTCCTCCACATAAATATCACAGTTCCATGGGAAACTGTCTTTTATCGATGTATCCGAAAATAGCCTCCCTGAACCTTTCAGTCAGAATAGTCTGATGTCATATCTACAAAAGTTATGGTGCCCAAATTATAAGCTTGATCTGCTTTTTGGATGTATGAATTCAAATATGTTCTTTGCAAATCCTAGCAATTTTGGTGTAATCAGAAGAGATTACAGGCAATTTCATTGTCACTGAAACTAACATCCACAAGCCTGTGAAGCGTAGACAAGACAGAATTTTGTTCTGTAGAAATAATAAAAGAGATGTAAGATTTCTATGATACGTTGGGCTGTCCAGTAGTGCCTCAGGTAACATCAGTTTTGTGTGTGCAACCGCAGTTCAAAATCTTCCTCACTCCATTTCTTAGCGTTTCTGATTTTCTTCCATTAACTGTCTGGCTATGCTTTCATCTTTTCTGGGGATCCAGTCAAGGAATCAGTTCAGGTCCCATTCTTCTGGGACTTTCTATAAAAGAAAAACCTCAGTAGCGATGAAATATGATTAAATATTAAAAATATTTTATTTTAATGATGTGCTTTTATAAACTTGCTTTGCAGTTGCTGCATTTTTGAGAAATTCCTTGTCTTTTTTTCTGTCTCGGTGTAACAGGCTCCAAAGTGCCAAAGGAGGATGACAACAGATTTTTTACCCCAAAATATTTTTGTGACCTATAAAATGCAGTTTGGGTTCTTCTGATTTGCTTTGGCATTCCACATTATTTTCTTGCACGCAAATCTTTGAAAGGTGATTGTGCATTTTTTGTGTGTGTGGGTATGTGCAAAAATGGCTGAAAGTGATACTGGAAGTAGGTGTTACAAGGGGATGGTGCTGAAGCACCTGTCTAGAAGCACTTATTTGATGAGACAAATGTAAGGATCGGAGGGTCTGGTTTTCTGTGTTAATAGTACTGAAATATGATTCTCTGTCAATACAAATGAGCTACTAGTTGAAGAATGCAAGAATCACCCACAGCTTAGACTTCCCAGTCTCCAGAAATCTTCCAAAACCAATCTGGCAGAGCAGTTGTTTCTTTTAATGACTTTAAAGCAAGTGGTATTGGATTCCTTTAGAGTAGTCAGCTCCTGGGTCTGGGGTTCTGCTTCACTGGATCCCCCCGCCATGGTGAATGCCATATCAATACCAGTTCAGTGCTTTGCTGCCTGTTCAGATGAAAAGTGTAATTTTCAGCACTGTTTAAGCCCCACAAACAAAAAAGGAACTTTTCCAGGTCTGTCCTTACAAGTATATGATTGTATGAAATACTGCAATGATTATAATTGTGTGGGAAGACTGACATTACTGTCCTTGGAAATCTAAATGAACGCATTTTCTAAAAGTTCCATACTGACATTGAATATGACTTTTTGGTGTTTGTGCCACACAGACTCAAATCCACTTGAAAAGTTGATGGTGCTTACTGAACAAATTGCGGTCTGCAATAATTTTAAGTTCCTTACTTTCCTTTAAAATATTCAAAAGATACTATCAACTGAACTCTAATAGTTTTATCTTTATTAAATTCTGTAAGAATATATAAACAGAGGAGTCATTCAAACTATTTCCAATGAGTCTGTAGTTTATGATAAAACCTGTAATCATTTAATTTGAGCTTCACCCAGCTTCTAAATGCTGTGAGCAATTCCTTTCCCATATTGCAAAACCTGCTGTCAAGATTGAAGAGGCTGCGGTGAAGAACTGTGTAAGTGCTTAGGACTGTGAGGATATGAGTTATGAAGACAGATTAGACAGACCTAGCTACAGGCTGTAGTATATTAGACAGCATAGATAAATTGAGGCTAAGAGGGCATCTCACAGTGGGATGAAATATACTGAAGGAATGCTATAGATTGATACCTCTCCATGGTTTAAGACTAGTTGCTTCAAAAATGGGAGGTCACATACCATGAAGGTGACAAGTAGACTTGGAAACTAGCAGACAGGCCATTGAAGTGGAGTGTGTGTGTTCAAATAAGGGAAGACTATGTAGCAAACTGTATGCATCAGCAATAAATAGAAATTGTTTCAAGAGGAAATTGGATTAAACAAACTGAAAAAGAGAAGTAAAAAATGGTTTTGGGTGAAGAAGGGTGAAAGGACTGGGATAAAATAACTTAGATATAAACAGAACGTCTCTTTAAGAAAATACATTTTCTTTCCCAATAATTAAGAGAGATCTCCCTTTTACCTTGCCTTCCTGACCTTGTACAGTTTTTGTTCATGTTTCAATCAATTTGGATGTGCTTTTTAATGTTAAAGTGTAGGGCTCCCCCAAGGTATGTTAAGTCACTCAAAAGGATTTTGGGTTAGAAAGGTTTTTGAAGTATTTTTATTTTTAATTTATTACTGTGTAGTACTATCATGTACACACATCTTAGACCCAAATTAAACTGTACCCTTTCACCTGTTTACTAAGGTTAGATTACATATCTGCAGGTAGAAGACCTCATCTTCCCCATTTGGTGCTTTAGATATTTTCAAATTATACTTATTTGTTGGAAAAGCTGCTTTTATTATATTTCAAGAGTTTTTCTGTATCCCACTAACTTTGTTAAAACAAGCATTGAGTCTTAACCTCCTGCTGTACTGATCTCTGTGTGGTTTCAAAAAGTTCATCTCATCAGTAGTACTCATGGTGCAGAACTAAAAAGCAGCTGCTTCTTGATAATAAAGTGCAATTTTCTTTCCTCAGAGGTGTCCAGCTGTAGGAACAGCTTATGTTGCTTGCTGTTACCATGACCTGCATTAGCAGGGTAAGACATACCTGTGGTGTGATAGGATGGAAGCTGGGAGGTGGCAGCAAGAGGTGTTCTTTGGTTCTTCCACTCTGAGTATGGCAGGCTATAATGCTTTGGCCAGCAGATGGATGCCCACCCAGCTGCTCACTGCCTCTGCTCAACAGGACAGGGGGAGAAAATTAGATGAAAAACCTCATGGGTGGACATAAAGACAGGGAGATTGGTTACCAGTTACCATCACAGCCAAACCAGACTTGACTTGAGGAAAAATAATTTGATTTATTAGCAGTTAAAATTTATTTGGGTAGTGAGAAACTAATACAAAAATTCTTGACTAAAACAAAAGTTCCCAACTCCTCTACCCACCTCGCCTTCCCACCCCGAGCCGTGCAGGGGGCTGAGGAATGGGGGTTGCAGTTAGTCCATAACCTTGGTGTCTGCAGGGCTATTTCTCTCACTGATTTTCCTCACTCCTTACACTGCTATGTGGTATTTTGCCCTTTCTTAAATACTTTTTCCCAGAGGTGCCACCAGCTTGGCTGAGGGGCTCATCTGTGCCCTGTGGTGGGTCTGCTGGAGTCTGGCTGTGTCCACCACGGGGCAGCTCTGGCCTCAACAGAGGCTGCCCCTGCTAGCGCTGGGCAGCTGCACCCAGTACTCTGAGATATATTAGATATATTGATCTTTCCACTGGAGAAAGGCAATGGCCCAGCCTGTTGTGATCCTAAGGTTCAACAGCATTTACATCTCCTGGATGCACTACTTGGTAATGTACATATGGCTGTGTGCCCACTGCCTTCGTTTTTGTAGACGAAGTTTCAAAAGTATTTTTGACAATTTTAGCTTTTTCTTTTATGCAGTCTGTTTTCTGAGACATTTGTTTATTTTCTTTAGGTTTCATCCATAGTTGAAGTTTTGATGTAAATTAACCCAAAAGGAAATCCTTTCCTCTGTCAAAACATTTTTTTAAAAGTTAAATGGTTCTTAGAAAAGACTTTATTTTTGAATACTTATTAAAGAAAACATCGCTACTACTTTCCTCATTTCGCAGGAGAGGTGACTGTAGTCAATCTGGCTTTTTTTTTTTTTTTAAAAATTAGTTGCTTAAGCACTGCCAGATACCTAATTAAGTTCCCAATTATTATAAATATTCTATCCTCAGATGGCTTCTTATATTAGTAAATAGTTCTCACAAGGTCATTGATTCCACCTGGCATATAAAAACTTTTCCCTGTTTTTTGAAGCAATGATAGTAGGAAATCACAGTATTACACTGTATTCTTGCATTTAGGTTAAAAAAGAAAAAGATCCATTTAAGTATCTTGAATAAAACCATAGTGGTCACGCTGCCCACATGATTAACTGAACTATATGATTGCACTGGAGAATAATTTTGCCGACTATTCACTTATGACAAATTTTACAGCTGGCCCAAAATCATGACCAGAAAGGAAACTATGTATTTCCCTCCTTCAAGAATACAAACTCAGAATACAGTAAAAACAAAGTAGAATTTTTCTTATCGAAATTATAAAGGCAAATTTTGCTACCGGTCTTGTAACGCAACCTTCTTACCCTATCGTATCGTGTTAAGATGCTGTACCTGCATTTTTCCCAGAAAGAAGCATTTCATTTCTTTTCTTTCAGCTAAGCCTCGAGTGCAAAGCACAGCAGCTGCAGTCCAAAGATAGTAGAATTACCGGTGTGTGTTTTGCAAATGTGGAAAAAGAAGTTCAGCCAAAGATGTTTCTTTTCATTACTTTAGAACTTGCTACTATAGTAATGGGAACAGCCTTCCAATTTCTCTGCTACTTTTTTTTTTTTTTCCTAGGGTATGTAAACACCAACCCAAATATAGAGGCTCTCTCCACACATCCAACATTCTCCTCATGTACATATCCTCCAATATAAATATCAGTTCCCTTGTTCATCTCTTGGCAGAATATTAACATTAACACTTGCATTTTCACTTGTATTTCCAACACCTTCGTCTCCATGGCCAATGACATCTGCAGAATGGCCTTTTTCCTCCCACCACTCTGAATGAAGCAATCTCTGTTATGGAAAAGTAAGAGGCTCAGGAGTGCCTCTTTTGAACTATCATCATGCTTTTTAACAGGGGGGATTTGAGACATACTAAAAGTTCATTTAGCAAAACCACTGCAAAGACAGCTTTCCAAATTCTTTTTGTGTGACCGTGACAAATGATAGGCTTTTTACTGTAATACAATATGCAAACTACAATATGCAACTACATTGACATAATATCTAGAAAAAATTGTGTACCCCTTCATCCATGCATGTCCACTATCAGTTCCTCAGATTGATTGATACTTAGAATTTTAGGTGAGGTCTGATTTTTTGAAGAAGGTGTGATTCAAACATATAGGTTATATATGAAGTAGAATTCTCAAATTGTTCCTTGTCAGACATGTACATTTAGTATAAAAGTCAGGGGTCAAAATTTTCCAGCTTGGCTCCCTGACAACATGCCCTGCTTTTCAAAACTCTCTAATTTCAGTCCAGCTTTCCATGGTTCCCCCTGAGAATGAAGCACTGGGATTTCTCTTCACTGTTGCCTTTCCACCGCAGTGTTTCTCAAATTGAATATATTTGGGGGGGTGGGGAGTGGGAGAGAAGGAGCGGAAGAAAGAGAGGACTGGTAAATCCACAGGTGGCATATCCTCCTAAGTGTAGAGACTGAACTTCATTGAGAGCTGGATGTCTCTGTGGCATTGAATGGGAGGGCTGAGCCCCATCAGGGATACTGTTGTGCCAGGAGGGCTGGAGAGTTGCCCCTTCTTGGGCAACACTAATGTGAGAGAGGATGAGGAGGATCTGTGTGAGTGTTGCAGCTTAGATAATCTCCTGCTCCCTATCTGGGATGTGAAGGCCTCTTCCATTCTGTAAAACACTAGCTTTCCCCATAGCAGATATTTATTTACAGTCAAGAAAATCCTACTGTCTTCTGGGCTGTTTACAAGACTCTTATCAGGAGAGAAGAGTCACTCCAGACCTTCCCAGTAGCTGAGAGTGAGCAAGACTTGTCTATGGCTTGACTAGCATTTCAAGATGCTTAATGACCAAGAAGAGAGCTTGTGATGTTGGAGCCCAAGCTAGAGAACACTTTTTAGCCAAGTACAGTCTGTGGGATGGAATCAAGCCTGTGCATGAGAACTGACGAATTTTCCCTGAAGTGAGAAACTTAAGCAGAATACATCTGAGCAATGGTGAGAGCTGTGACTGATAGATTTGCTCAGCACCTTAAAGTATAGGTCTGCTGTACAACAGGCTACATGCTGCATGTGTTGTTTCTTCTTCTATGAATTATGCAGTTACATGCATATCAAAACTCTTCTTGTATCTTCTTCTGCAATTCAGATTTTATTTTTTTTTTCCCAGTCAGGAGCCCAAGTCTCCTTTGAGTCAGAATAACTTGCTTAAATGGAAAAAAGACTCCATTTGTTTTGAATGCGAGCATGATTTTGATTCCCTGGTAAAATACTGTTGTTAAATAAAGCCGAAACCAACAACAAATGAAACACAAACAGCAAAGCACCCATATTAGAGTTTCCCTTGCAAAGCCTAAACAGCCCCTGGCTGGAAGGCAGAATTTAGGGTCCTGGTTTATGAATTGCTATAGCTAAGACAATAATACTTCATTCTCTGCTATCACATAGCAGAGACAAATCAGATAATGCAGCTAAAATCTCCTTTCTGAGGCTTAAAGTGAGTGAAAAGCAGAGATAAACTGGAATCCCAAAATTATCCTTAGTGGCAATACAGACTGTACAGGAACCTCCTACTAAGACAGATATAATTGCATCTTGATTTCAAAGGCTCCTGAATTTGTAGTTCCTGGAAAAATTAAACAACAGTTTTCACCTAAAGCTATTTTTAGCGTCTACAGGTGTATTTTGGTGATGGTAGCAACTGTTGATACATTAAAGGTAATTTTTGATGGCGAGATATTGAAGGAGAGCACCAAATTGTATATATTATCACATTTGATGATGAGCAGCTGTAAGCACAAACTAACATAAATTAAATGTGTATCACATTTTTCTGCACCCTGGGGAAGTGCAGAACAAAGTCATGCAGTGATTACACTTCCACCAGCATGCCATTAACAACTCCAGATGGCAGCACTTTAACTGCAAACATTTCCAGGTGTAATGAGAAGGCTAAAAATAACTAAACAGCAAGGCATGACCTAGTGACAGTCTAATTTGCAAAAGGCATGAAGAGACAACAGGACTGTTTAGCTGAAGGCATATGAGAGAAATGGCTTAAGCCATGAACAAATTCATGTAAAAATAATCTTTTCTTAAGGAAGGACATGTGCAATCTGTCTTTTCTTTCTGCGTAATTCATAATGAAGATTAAAAGTGTGTATTCATTCGTGTGCTAGTTTATATGTATAACCTGATAGAAAAGACTAAGTTGCTCTCAAAAAAAATGAACCTTCTTCGTTTAAGACTTACTATTAACCTGATAGGAAAGCAAAGGAATTTGTGTGTGCCTTTCAGCAACTTGTTCTCTGGTCGGTCGGTTGGTTGGTTGGTCAGTTTATTTGTTTTAAGGCAAGATACTAGAATTTCAATATATGCATTAAGAAGCGAGGATATTTTCCTTTTTTGCTTATTGCCCACAAAGTGCCTTGGGACATCTTGAATAATTACAATCAATTTAAGACTGAATTTTACAGGATAGTGTTATTTACTCTGTTACTTAGGTGCTAACGATCCTGATATCTACGGGCATGAAGAGGGTGGATTTCTATTGGTTTTAAATAAAAGTAGTGGTTTCTGTCAAATACATTTTGCATCATGTTTAGAAAAGTTACCAAACATAGAACAGAGGTGCGGGTGCAGAGTGCTACCAGTGCAGAAGTGAATGACAGATGTAAAGCTCTTTCAGTGAGAAACTGTTATCGTTTTTATAAAGTTCAGGTAAATCAATCAGAAGTAACTGCTTCCCCGTTGTCCTTCACCAGTGGATGTGGCTGTATGGTGAAGAGCTCTTTCTGAGGACAAAGTAGTATCTTGAAAACAGTCCTATTTTCTCTAATAGTCTGTAAGTTTCCAATCTATTTTAGCACTAACATAAACCCCTACAGACTTAGGTGGACAGATTTCTTTTTATTGCAGCTGATAAAACTTGGGTGTCTTTAAATTGTCAGTGGTGACTTTATTAGTCTATTTCAGTTCAGAACTGTTCACTGTCTAGAAGGAGCACACTTGCACATTATAATGGAAACACTCTTGAATGTCTCTGGGAATGAACGCAGAGAAAAGTTATCATTATTGCAGGAACACTGAGGGTGGTTCAGACGAGTCTGGTTGAACCCCAGCCAGCCCCTGGGCTGTGCGTTGTCAGTTGCCCGCAGTATGCTGTAGCTGTGCTGCAGCCCTGCCTCTTGTGAATTGGGCCTTCATTATTTTGCTTATACTGCTTCCTGCTGTTGCTGTCATCCCTTCTTCTAGCATGTGTCCCAGAAGGAGGGCCTCCCTTCTTCTTTCTCTCAGGACTAAGCCTAAAAGTCATAATTTCCCTCCTTAAGCTGTGCCCTGCCCACCCCTCTTGTGATGCCCCAAACTAGATGACAGCAAGGACAGCATGCTCATGATCAAATTACCAATATGTCTCATGGTCAGCATCCCTATGTTGGTTGAGAGAAGGAAGAGAAACTTTTATCTATCAATAACCAGAGGTGTGTGAGATTAACTTTTTGAGACGGTGTGGAACAGTTATTGAAAAACATTCAAAAGGTTAGCAGTTTGTCTTCCTTGTGCGTCTCTAGACTGCAATTTTCAAAATACTCAGGCAGAAGAGATGTCATTCATGATCCCATTGTTCCAAAAATATAAAAAGGCTCATTAAAAATGTGATTTTCTGTCCTGAACACTGGCATGGTGGAAAAGTCACTTCTTTTGCTGACAAAAACATCTCAGACAAAAAGTCCAGTCTTGCAAGGCCTGTACATCTCCTGCCTGGGGCATGAGGATGTCATGAACTCTCATTCATTCCTGTGCAAGCTAAGAAATCAGGAAAACCTTGCTAAATTAAGCTAAGTTTCAGGCTTATAAGTCTTATGGTTCAGATTCAAAGACCAACACTTTGGCTGCTTATCCAAATTAACTCTCATAGCTTCTGAAATTAGTTCATGGCTCATTTTCCCAATGCAGGAAGGGAAGTTAATAAGACACTTGCTTATATTAATCTCACTTCAAGTTTGGCATATGTGGATAGCTAATATAATTTTAAAGATGCAATAGTTCAAGCACACTGTTGTGTTAGGCAAATATTTATACATAATCATATAGTTACATTACGGAATTTATTATTCAAATATGTTCTGCCTTTTGGGAAGTAATAATTTTTAAATATCCAAAAGCAAAATCAAAAGTCATGAATTTTAAAGGTTCTTTCTCTGAATGAATGTTCCAGTACCAGAAAAATTTGTTGTTTGGGATTTATTTGTCATAAAGAACTTGTATCTTTACTGGATATTGAATATCTTCATCTCTGCAGAGACATTTCTATTTGGAGTTCCAGCCATGCCTGCCTTCCCTTTCACAGCCACAAGCCTAAATATAGGAAGATGTTTATCATTTTCCATTTAGAAATTAGTATTCCACTCCCTCTGCAGTGCATATAAAATGCTTGTTACGCTGGAGTTTCACTAAAGTAGAAAGGATTTTACCAAGGGAAAAATTTCTCTCAATCAGGTTTAAAGTGCATGCCTCAGGCATGGGGGCATCATCTTCCTTTTTTGCACACAGTCACTCTTCTTATACCAACACCAATTACGAGGTAAGGTTCAAAGCTCGCCTATGAGTTTGTTCATATTCAAGCCTGCTGAGAACAACCCGTCCCTTCCTCTCTGCAGACTCTCTTCTCACACTAGAACTCCCTTTCCTTTTTCATATCTATGTAAAATATAGAGAAACTATGTCTTTTGGCCAAGGACTTTGCAAAGACACGAGTTCTGGTTAGTTCTGAATATTCTTTTGAGGTTCTACTCTGAAAATAACCTTTTGTGTCCTTCGATTAGGCTGTAGACTCTTTGGAGTTTGCACATCACCATGCAAAATTTTGGATGGGGAACACTGGGTTGTTACCTAATGTGCATAAGAGTCAGGGGAAAAGCTCTTACAGGAGAAAACCTATCTCTCTCTAGGAAAGGTGGGAGTGGATTAAAAATTTACTCTGAGTGAGAACTAACATTGCTGGAGCTATCTTAACCTCTTATCTCCTGATAAAAGTGTTTAGGAGGATGCCTGCATTTAGAGCCTCTGTGGTTGAGGTAATTTTAATTTACAAATGATAATGTGCAGCAGGCTACACTGGAGAGAAATAAGGCAGATTGTCAACACAGGCTTTTGTTTTCTGGCTGTACGATGGTAATCTTACGTTTCTGCAGGAAACAAAAGTTTGTCCCTGTTGCAGCACAAGCAGTCTCAATCAGCAGATTTGTTTCTTGATGCCCTCAGTTAATCTCAGTTGCTTTTCTGTGCTGCTTTGCCTTGAGTTCATCCTGTTAGGAAATTCCTGGTAACCGTCTGGGATAATGGCAATCACACATTAATTAACAGCTGCCTAATTTTGTGCAGGTAGTTGCACCTTGCTGTGAAACTGTGTGTCTGGGAACTTCCCTGGGAATGTCAGGAGGAGAGAGGTCTGTGTAAGACTATCATGGTGCACTCAACAAAAGTATGTTAAATGTTGGGTATTTAGATGTGGAAAACTTTTTGTTGTTGCAAATTTCACCCAGATCTTTAGCAATCAGAAAAGGTTCTTAAAATAGTCACTTGCTTTGTTTCTAATTTGGTGGTTTTAATGTAAAATGAGTATAACAAACCAAGCCGAACTGAAAAAGTGCTGTCCTCCTACACTTCTTATGTCTGTACTTGGTATTGATCTATGTTATTCTACAGTTCTGGTGCTTGGCAGAATCACGAGGTGAGACACCTGTCTGACACAGCTTTCCAGTTTCATTTATTCTAGGAAAAAAAACCCCAACCCTGAATGCTCTGAAATTCCATAAGGCTTAAAAGGAAAACAAGTTAGTTAGTAGAATGTTGAGAAGGAGAGTGAATTGAATGGAGTTCTGCTGTTTTCAAAAGTTGGCTACGCTTCTTTAACTTTTAACACCAGAATAAAAATTTCACTGAGGAATGGGAGAGTAAGTTCCCCCTTTGAGCTGCATGTAAACTATCTTACTGCACATGAGGAGACACTGCTTCCCCTGCTTGACACCATTAGATTTCATGCTTCAGAACATGATTTCAGAGGACATGAGGATACAGGATACGTTCAAGACCCAGTAGGAGCCTGGCTGAAAAATGAATGCAAAATTAACATTAAAGTTCCTTAAGACATCAGTGTTTCTTTGATTAAAGACACTTTTCAGTGTTTCTTTTTCTTTTGATTTTCTTCTTACTCCATCTATGAGAGTCCAAACTCAGTAGTTTCTTCAGAATGTACCCAGCTGGATAATTTTCTGTCTTGTGGTGGAGCCAACCTGCTCCACATTTGGACTTCTTAATAATGGACTACAAATTAGGAAATAGTTATTAAATTCAAGCTGTATACATTGTGAAATCTCATATTACTTGAGATTTCATTATCATACATTCAAATGTTTCAAATACTACATAAGAACAAATTGAGGAAAATATATTAGTTTATAAATACTACAAACAGTACAAAGGTACTATTCAATGTGAGAGAAAGCAAAACTGTTCATTGAAAACAGATTTTAACCATAGTGTAATATACTTCAAGACATTTTTTCTCTGAGGAAAGCTGCAGCTGTCCTCTGTTTAGGATAAAAATAGTATTTTTTAAATGTCTATGAAATATTTGACATGCAATTTCTTTCTAATGCTCTTCATTGCATGAATTTATGACAGAGCTTTTTGGTTTAACTTTTCTCCCTACCACCGTGTGTACATAAATATACCAGTGAATGTATTAATTCAAAACATTAAAATACTTTAAAATTGTTTTAAAATACTCTTCCAACTTTATTTTTGACACTATTTTTCCTTAACTGCTAAGATGCAGAACATTTTATGTGATTGTCTAGTTCCGCTTGGCATAGCAAATCGTTTTCATTTCTCATTATGATTAAGGCAGTTTAAGAATTCTCATTTTACTCTGCCTCTTACTTCACTATTAATTCATTTTACACGGGATGTGGGAAAGTAATGGAAGGATAATACCAGATTGGAATTCAGACAAAAGTGATTGCTAAGTTTACACTGCCGCTGAACAACAAGTAATCTCAACAGGTTTCCACATATATAAATAAAAAAAAAGATAAAAATAAATGCAGAATATTGATTTTTACTTTTTTCATATACACAGTAAAATAGAGCCATTTATCTGAAAAAGTGGATTTTCACAGTTTCAGTAAAATGCCTTCTTATAAGCAAGAATAGTACTGTTTTATCTTTGTATTGTACAACAAAATCCTACAGGGTAAAAACTCTCAGAGGTTTAGAAGCACTCCAGTGCTTGGAGTCCAAGCTAAGAGAGAGCTTTTGCAAACTACTGATGAAGAAAAGAGTAGCATTACCCTACTGCAGGAAGCATTTAGGCTAGCAGAATGCAATTGCTTAGCATGGGTTTTCCGAAGGTATTTTCATGGTTTAAATTTCCCTTTATTCGCCAGGTGAAAACTAAATGACTAGAAATTATTTCTATCTTGGAGATCATTATCTCTGCAAAACTAATTTAGGTGACCAATGTTGAATTAGCCTTGTATGGGGAGAATAGCACCTTGCAAATTGCCACCTTGGGTATGAATAATCCTCAGACTTTAGTCCGTCCCCTAACCAAGTGCAGTCAATTTAATGCAGTGCAATATCACATTTGAGATAGGGGAATTTGGCCTAGAACTGAATAAGGACAGGAGGAGGGTGTCAGGAAATTTTCTCTTTCGTCTACCACTGTAATGTTTTGGGTTTTTTTTTTCCTGTGAAAAAAATAGACACTGCTAACTTTAGGGTGCATCTCCATTAGCATTTTTCTTTGCATCTTTTGAAGCCCATCCCCACTTACTGCTCCCTGATTCATATTACTGCACTATGTTACAGTACGCAGAATGGGTTCCCTTCAGATAAAACTCACTAAAAGGTGGGCTCCAGGTGTGTGCTTAATGCGTGTCAGCCACAGATGAGCATTCAGTCCCTGGTACCTGCCTATAGTTAGTTTGAAATAAAATCCCCAAACACATATAGCCTAGGCATCAGGTGCTCAGCAACATCTGTTTCTCTCTGTAGATCCACTGCTGTTGCATGGCTCTGCTTACTAAAGTGGACATTTTAATAATCTGTAGGAGAACAAATTATTAAAGGAAAACAGGAGAAATCTGCAGCAATTTTGAACCTTCACACTTGGGCTATCAAGCATTGGAACAGGCTGCCCAGGGCAGTGGTTGAGTCACCATCCCTGGAGGTATTTAAAAGACAGGTAGATGCAGTGCTGAGGGATGTGGTTTAGTTGTAGCTTGGCAGTGTTAACAGTTGGACTTGATGATCTTAAAGGTCTCTTCCAACCAAAACAATTCTATGATTCTATGATTCACCAGGAAACTGAGTTAAAAAATAAACTTTGCAGTCCTGAAGAGACCAAGACAGAGGCAGAACTGAATCTGTGCCAGGCAGCACCTACTACCTACAGGGACCCATCACTGGAAGTACTCAAGGTTACATTGAGCAGGACTTCAAGCAACCTGATCTAGTGAAAGATGTCTCTCCCATGGCAGGGAGGTTGGACTAGATGATCTTCAAAGGTCCCTTCCAACCTAAATCATTCTATGATTCTATGATCTTGGTTGGGGAGCATAGAGGGAAAGCCCTGGCAAGCTGGGCTTTGCTGCTGTGCGGTCAGTGAAAAGATATTTCTGGAGGTCTTAGGAGTGCCGCTCTTAGGAAGATCTCCTCTGCCTTCCCGCCCACCCTTCCCCAGCAGTAGCTGCTTTCCTATACGTATCTTCCTCAGGCTCAACAGCCAGCCTGCAAGGCCGTGTGTTTTGCTGGCTGTAGCAATCTGCTGCCTCAGATACATGAGACACTAGAAACACTGTTCTCATGCCTAGATCTGCCCCTGTCATCAGCCTAGTAGCTAGAAAGGAAGGAAGTCTGTGCAGAAGAGAAAACATTAGATCAGCTTTACTCAGTACCAGCACTCTTCAAAACAGACCAAATGTTCACCAACAAATCTTATTTGGAGATACTACTTCGCGTCAGTTAGCATCAAAGCAGCAAACGCTCATCTGTGGAGAAAGCCAGATTATGCTTTATTATCTAATCCTTGGCTTCAAGCTACATAAATAATATCCTGTGCTGTCAGGGCCCTGAGGACACACCAGGCTTGCCCGTCCTTGCTCCACCCCCCTGGAGCTGCCCGCACTTGCCCCTGGCCCAGGATCCCACATCAGCCCCCCAGGGCCATCAGCCTCTGCCCCAGCGATGCTGCAGCAGGGCTGATCTCCAGCTCCCCACAGCCCTGCCTGGCCATGGGCCCCACCAAGCTGGACCAGCTTGTGGGTCCACATCCCAGCCCAGCCTCAGCACATTCCTGCCCCTGTCCCCAGGGAGGTGCCCAATGCCCAGGGCTGGGGCTGCCCTGCTGCCCCCCAGCTGCCCTGCTCATGGATGGGACGGGCCCTGGCTGCCAAGCCCTGCCCTGCTGCCCCCAACATGGGGAGCCCCCGATGATCCTGGCCTACTGGGAGCCCCTGATACCCATGGTGCCCTGGCATATGCAATTGTCAGAGCTCTCCCATAAGTGAATATTGAAATACCATGAGTTTTTTACCATGTTCCTTAAAGAAACAAAGATAAATTGCTCTTTCACTCCCACTGGGTTTTGGTTTCAGCTTGATGTTTCCCCCTTTAAACTGCTGTGTTTCCAAGGATGATCTCAGCATCAGTTTATCATTATTTTGCCCGAACAAATCCAACTGAGAGCCACCACCTGTCAGGACATCTCCAAGGCAGGGCATCTCTCTTTCTAGGGTGGTCAGTAAAGACTCCAGATGTTTTGTGCTCTCTGTCAGGCCCTGCCTTGCATTTCTGGTGATCTGGCCCTTGAGAAATGCCAAAACAGTGACTCATCCTTCTTTGTGGGTTTTCTGGCATGATACCTGCTGAGCACTGCATCTCCCTAGTTAGGTGTTTCTAGGCATGTGCTGGGTTTGTCACAGTTTGTGTCTTCACAGAGTGATGGCACAACTGGCCAATGCTTAGAGGTAACCGGACTGGGTTGAAATGGAGTTGCTGATCTATCAAAAGCAGTGTAATGACATTAGCAGATTAAATTAACCTGAGAGGGGCTCTGTGCTTATGGTGCAATGCCAGTTTCAGCTTCCAAGGTAGCCTAAAGGTAGCTGCATGGCACTGCAGTGTGGCAGGTACACTTGGTTGTACACATTTCTAGCAGGAGTGACCTTTGAACACAGGGACCCGCAGCCCTGCAGGGAGATGATCAATGACAGTGGGTCTTCAAGGGTCTGCAGCACCTGCAGCATCAGATCCCTTGAAAGTGCACGAGGTTTCCCAGGTTAAGAAAATGTTGCAGTTGGCGCCCGTAGCAGCAGAATGTGTATTTTCAGCTTTTGTATTACTACGGTTGTATGACCCTCGTGATCAGTGAGGTTTATGATGCAATTTACAACTTCTCACAGTGTGACCTGAGGTAGTGAGAATGGGAAATGTACGTTTTCTAGGTGTCAGAGGAGCTGTATGGATGAAGTTGTATTCTTGGCAAGAGGTAAATGCTGTCTATTTTACATCTATTTTACAGTGGAAAGACAGATAAACTCAAAAAGTTTTGTCCTGTGTGGGGGATGCTGTAGCCCACTATTTATTTCTTAGTGGATGATGTACTATAAAAAGGTATCCCAGAAATTGGTGGCTTAAATAATTCAAGATGCTTGTAAAACTTACAGGAAATGCTTGCTTTGAAACTCCAACTGGTCATATTCCCTATTCAGAATAGTTTGTGTGATGAAATTTGGCATTTTCGTCTAATACATTGTCTCCAAATTATTATTTTTCCATCATTCAAGCAGGATCTTCATGTCTGATGCAGAATTATTTTCAGGAAATATATGAAATATAATATGAATATATATGAATATAAACAATAGATTTGTTACTTAATATCCCCCTGGCTTTAGAAAGAGCTGGTTGATTAAATCTGTACAGAAAAATTCACATTTGCTCTGAAGCATCATTTCACTGATATGTTTAAAGTCCTTGTTTGGTCACTTGCAGTATTTCCTCTGTGGTGCATGAGAATCTGTGTGTGCACGTGCCTTGAAATCACCTTGAATAATTCAAATTCTGGCAGAGAACAGCCTCTGCATAAATGATAACGCACAGCTTTTCCAAGCTCTTAAAAACTGCAGGGCTATAGATAAGTGCATTCAGTAAAATGAGACTCTCCACTTTGCCTTCTTCAAGTAATGGAATCACCACTCAACTTCCCAAGTTTGACACTTCTAGTTTTTCAAGACCGGTGAATTATATTCCCCTGTTCTGCAACAAGAATCTCATAGGAGAGAACCTGTCTCCCCTGACCACTTCCATACCCCAAGGGGACGTATGTCAGGCCTGACCAGTGCCAGGCAGCAGGAAGACTCTAAGGAATATTTTAGGAAGAAGAGGAACTGAGGAACAGTACTGATGCCAAAAGAGCAGGAGCTCCTGGAAAAAGCAGATTGGAATGCGTAAATGTATTTGAGCTTGTCTTTGGCTGCCTAGCCTCATTCCTGTACAACAAAAAAGGGCCTAGCTGATGAAATAATTTTGAATTCAGAATTGTGAATGGGAAGGGGAGGAGACGAAGTATGCGAGGGTGAAAGAAAGATGTGGTGTCTAGTGGGTAGCCTGAAACGTACATTCTAAGTATTATAAATTTCACTGAATTTCACTGAATTTTTAGAGTTGGAAGGGACCATAAAGATCATCTGGTCCAACTCCCCTGCCGAAGCAGGATTGCCCAGAGCATGTCAGAGCATGTTACTCAGGACTGCATCCAGGTGGGTCTTGAAAATCTCCAGAGACGGGGACTCCACAACCTCCCTGGGCAGCCTGTTCCAGTGCTCTGTCACCCTCACTGTAAAGAAGTTTCTTCTCATATTTGAGTGGAAGCTCCTATGTTCCAGCTTGTGCCCGTTGCCCCTCGTCCTCTCACTGGCAACCACTGAAAAGAGTCTGGCTCCATCCTCCTTCAACCCACCCTTTAGATACTTATAAGCATTGATAAGGTCTTCCCTCAGCCATCTCTTCTCCAGGCTAAAGAGTCCCAGCTCTCTCAGCCTTTCTTCATAAGGGAGATGCTCCAATCCTTGAATCATCCTCGTTGCCCTTCGCTGGACTCTTTCCAGTAGTTCCCTATCCCTCTTGAATTGGGGAGCCCAGAACTGGATGCAGTATTCCAGTTGTGGCCTCACCAGTGCAGAGTAGAGGGGGAGAATGACTTCCCTCGACCTACTAGCCACACTCTTCCCTATGCAGCCCAGGATTCCATTGGCCTTCCTGGCCACAAGAGCACACTGCTTGCTCATTGTCATTTTGCTGTCTACCAGGACCCCCAGATCTTTCTCTTCAGAACTTGACTCCAGCAGGTCCACACCTAACCTGTATTGGTGCCTAACATTCTTCTTCCCCAGGTGCAGGACCCTACACTTTTCCCTGTTGAACCTCATGAGGTTCTTCCTTGCCCAACTCTCCAGCCTGTCCAGGTCTCACTGGATGGCAGCATGGCCCTCCGGGGTGTCAGCCACCCCTCCCAGTTTGGTATCATCAGCAAACTTCCTGAGGATACACTCGGTCCCCTTGTCCAGGTCGCTGATGAATATGTTGAACAGGACTGGACCAAGTATTGACCCCTGGGGGACACCACTGGTTACAGGCCTCCAGCTTGAACCTGCTCCATTAATCATTACCCTTTGGGTCCTGTCACATAGCCAGTTCTCAATCCACCTCACTGTCCCCTCATCCAGCCCACACTTCCTTAGTTTCCCAATGAGGATGCTATGGGAGACTGTGTCAAAAGCCTTGCTGAAGTCAAGGTAGATGACATCTGCTGCCCTCCCCTCATCCAACCAACCAGTTATAGCATCACAGAAAGCTATCAGATTGGTCAAACATGATTTACCCTTGGTAAACCCATGTTGCCCACTTCCAATAACCCCCCGCTCTTCAACTTGTTTGGAGATGACATCTAGAATGAGTCTCTCCATTACCTTCCCAGGGATGGAGGTGAGACTAACTGGTCTGTAGTTCCCAGGGTCCTCCTTCTTGCCCTTTTTGAAGACTGGAGTGATGTTGGCCTTCCTCCAGTCTTCAGGCACCTCTCCTGTTCTCCATGACCTTTCAAAGATGATAGAGAGTGGCCCAGCGATAACATCTGCCAGCTCTCTCAGCACTCACGGGTGCATCCCATCAGGGCCCATGGACTTATGAATGTCCAGTTTGGCCAAGTGGTCCCGAACCTGGTCCTCCTCCCGAACCTGGAGGAAAAACTTCCTCTCTCCATACCCTCCCCCTTGCCTCCAAGGCCAGAGATTCATGAGGGGCAGCCTTAGCAGTGAAGACTGAAGCAAAGAAGGCATTCAGCAACTCTGCTTTCTCCGTGTCTTCCACCACTAGGGTGCCCATCTCATTCCTCAGTGGGCCCACATTATCCCTAATCTTCCTTTTACTGTTTACATACCGAAAAAACCCCTTTTTGTTATTCTTAACTGTAGTGGCCAAGATGAGCTCGGCTTGAGCCTTGGCCCTTCCAATTTTCCCCCTGCGTATCTTCACCGCTTCCTGGTATTTCTCCTTGCCTGCCAGGCCCCTTTTCCAAAGATCATAAACCTTCTTTTTGTTCCTTAGCTCCAGCCAAAGCTCTCTATTTAGCCAGGCTGGTCTTCTTCCCTTCCTGCTTGTTTTTTGGGATTTGGGTATGGCTCTTTCCTGGGCTTTTAAGAGTGCCTCCTTGAAGTACGACCAGCCTTCCTGGGCACCTTTGCCCTTCAGGACTGTCTCCCAAGGGACACTTTCAACCATGCTCCTGAAGAGGCCAAAGTCTGCCCTTCGGAAGTCCAAGGTGGCAGTTTTGCTGGCCCCCCTCCTTGCTTCAGCAAGAATTGAAAATTGTATCATTTCATGATCACTCTGTCCAAGATGACCTCCAACGTTTACATCGTCCACAAGACCTTCTGAGTTAACTATCAGCAGGTCCAGTAGGGCACTTTCCCTAGTCGGTTCTCTCACCAGCTGCATTAGGAAGTTGTCTTCCATGCACTCTAAGAGTCTCCAGGACTGTTGCCTCTCTGCTGTGTTATATTTCCAGCAGATATCTGGGAAGTTGAAGTCCCCCATGAGTACAAGGGGGAGTGATCGTGAGGCCTCTGCCAGCTGCTTATAGAATATTTCATCTGCCTTTATATCCTGGTTTGGGGGTCTATAACAAATTCCCACCACGATGTCTGCCTTATTGGTCTTCCCCTTAATTCTTATCCATAAAATTTTCTTTAAAATATTAAAAAAAAAGAATAAAAAAAGTGTTGATTTTCTCCTGAGAATTCTTGGTTTTACTTTGTGATCCTACTGCTTACACAAACAGCCTGAAGGTCTGCTTTTGGTATTTTACCTCATGTTCATGTTTAGAAGCTGCTCCACCAAAACAAGATTTTATTATTTTCAGAAGTTTATGAAGCAAAGAATTGGAATAGCTTGAAACATAGAAAATATCTTAACGTTGCTCAGTAGTTCAGTTATAAACCTGAAATATGTAACGTAATAATAGGACAATAACATTTACCACTCGAAAGAGTATCTACTATGCAAATCAGATTTTCTGCAGGAGAGAAAAGCTTAAAATCAAATAAAACTACCTCCTGGGACCTCCCCAGGCAAAATTCAAATAGTTTCTGAGAACATCATTGTAGGTGAAGCCAGTGAACACCAATCAATAGAAGATAATCACTGGCAATCTTAAAAATGCATCATTTACAGCAAGCAATTGAGGAAACGTCAGCATCTAACTTTGCTATTTCATTCTCATATGTGTTGCTACAGTTTATTTGCTATTGCTGTTTGAAAGAATTTCTGCAGCCAAATATCAATTTATTTGCTGTTGGAGTTTAAGAGGATCCCAAATAGGAGCAATTTATGTCCAGCTAAAGTCAATTTTATATTTTCTCAATGGTATAAAGATTGATCAACTAGAAATGAATTTAAATGATTCTTAATATGCTTATTGATCTGCAAGCACCTTCCTTAGAGAGAAGCTTCATATGCACAATACTGTAATTTTATGTATCTGTATGTTTGCCTATAGTATTTTAAGTATAGAACATTCATATCTGCTTACTATTTTGTCCTAGTTTGATGAAATTTAATCTTTAATTTTGTTTTGATTCTGGTGTAATATAACTGTAATAATACATGTTTGGATACAGCAGAATGGGGACATCTGCATAGCTTGAGTGTTGATCACATCAAGTTTGCTAGTGGTTGGGGCAACAGGATGCTTCTCACCCCTCAAGCCTATTTCAAGGGAAGGGTCCCACATCACAGCTGAATTGCAGCTCATGACATGGTGCCAACTGGCCCTCTGGGTTAGCCCCCAGGAGATTATAGGGGAGTTATTAGGGTCCCATGCCATGCAAAGTGTGCAGCTGTTTTGCTTTTTGCCTCCCTGCAGCACTTAGGGTCTTGTCCCTTGGAGTCCTCCACACAAGTGTTGAGGTCTCATCATATGTGTTGATTTTGCTGAGAGTCAAACTGAGACTGGCTTCCAGATTTAACAGTTTTGGATGACTCACTCTTTCAGAGAAGCAGCTGCAGGGTATTCAGGAATATGCAAAAATGGCAATGACAAACATCATTGTGGCAGTGACAGCAATTGCTAAATATGGTGCAGCACCTGACAGGTGAATATAGGCAGTGAGCCAATAACATTAAAATACTTGGGCATCTTCCTGCAACTCCTGGTATTCCTGGCAAAAGAGATCTGACCCTGGAACTTTATAAATAAATGATTACCTTATTGCATTTTGAACAGGCACTGAACTTCCCCAGCCAGATTTACAGAAGAACAAAACTCCAAAGCATTATTTTTCTCATTGTTAAGATTCTGCTGTCCTAAAGGAGCACCTTCTTAGGGGCTCATGGTATCTGTGGTGTACTGAGATTTCCCTGTGAAGACTTCTGGCTGGGTACATGAGAAGACATTAAACCTTGCACTCAGCCAGTGACACCAGGTTATGCAGGCTCCACTGCAAGTTCAGAGACTTGTAGTGTGTTTGCGATGTTTAGTAGCTCCAAGTTCCCAGCGGAGTATCTTTCCCCAGTAAACTCTAGTTTGTTGTGGCTTTTCCTTTTCTTGCCATACCTGTGTTTCAGATATGCAAAGTCACCCCTTCCTGAGAGATAAGGGTCTTGTTTTGGGGATGATGTTTTGCAATAGAAATCTGATTGATGCGACCCAGTATGCGTAAGTTTTTTGGCAGTCTCAAGCAGAGGGCTAAGGAGTGCAAGCAGCACTGAAAGTAAATGGTCCTTTCTCCCTTAGAAACTGTCTCTCTCTTTGAGATTTGTGGAAAAAATGTTGGCTTTCCTTTGCGGTATTATTCCTCTTTTGTAGATAGTATCCTACCTCTCAGGTACCAATCCAGACACTTTCCTGGACACAAATGGAATTTTTCTTTGATATAGTGCCCACTGCATGACACAAAGGGCTGCAGTTAATCTAAAGCAGGTGGCAAGAACATCTATTCAAGATTCCTGTATTTCATGACTTATTATTTAAGACAGAGTAATAACAGCATATGTATTGAGACTTATTGGTAAAGAGAAAATAATTTGGTGTAAACCTATTTGGAGAGAAAAAATTATATTGATATTTTCATCTAATATGAACATAAACCTCAATGATCTACTAAACTATATACCTAAATGTTCCTAAAGTTTTCTAAGACAGAGCCTTGTACGGTATGAAATTCCTCCACTACCTTGTATGAAATTCTACTACTATAACTGAGTTGAATCACTTGGTTTTAGACTCTTTTCCTTTGTCGGTTCTTATTGCATAACATCATCTCTTGAAATGGTGGCTTAAACAAAAGGCAGACTTAAAAGCAATGAGGGCTTTCCCCCCACACCCACACTAATATCTAAAAATACTCTTAAAATTATTCAGGAGTGAAGCTTTTTATGCTGAAGTTCCTTGGTACATTGTGTTTTGCTTTTAGAGGAGCGAGTCAGCTTTTCATAAGCTGTAACACATTCAGTTTGTGACTATTTCTTTCATTTTTATATTTGTGGAGCATTGCAAAAAGCTGCCTGCTTGTGATTTGATCAATATAACTTGGTTTCAATGCTATACTTTGGCGAGGGAATATGTTTGATCCTAAGAGCTCAAAGTCATACCCTATACAATACATGAAAAGTCAAAGAATATAATAAGTCAAGTTCCTGCTAATTAAGTAGGTCATGACTGACCAAGAATCAGCCATGGTAATCTGTGATGGTACCATGAAAAATGCATTGTAATTAGCTACCACAGCTTGAATATGAATCATCAAAATTCAACAGATGTATGCCTCTTTGTTGGTTCCAAGTATCAAACAGATTTTCACTGAAATGGAAAATTAAGTAATAATAAAAAAAAAAAAAAGGAAAGAAATTGATACAGTGTTCCAATATTTCATTAAGAAATAAATATTTTTATTATTATTCATTATTCCCACCTTCTTTTAAGTAAGACTAAGATATGTTCCAAAGAATATACTTAATTTTAGGAAAGAATGTTTAACACTGAAAGATCCTTCCTGCAAAGCTGCCTGTCTTTTTGTCTCTTCTGTGTGGGAGAACCTATGGAACTATCTGAATGTTAGTTACTTTTATAGAATCATAGAATCATATAATCATAGAATAGTTTGGGTTGGAAGGGGCCTTTAAAGGTCATCTAGTCCAACCTCCCTGCAATAAGCAGGGACATCTTCAACTAAATTAGTTTGCTCAGAGCCCTGTCCAACCTGACCTTGCATGTTTCCAGGGATGGGGCATCTACCACCTCTCTGGGCAACCTGTGCCAGTGTTTCACCATGGTCACTGTAAAAAGTTTCTTCATTATATCTAGTCTAAATCTACCCTCTTTTAGCTTAAAACCATTATCCCTTGTCCTATCGCAACAGGTCCTGCTAAAAAGTTTCTCCCCTTCTTCATTTTAAGCCCCCATTAAGTACTGAAAGGCTGCAATAAGGTCTCCCCAGAGCCTTGTCTTCTCCAGGCTGAACAACCCCAACTCTCTCAGCCTGTCCTCATAGGAGAGGTGCTCCAGCCCTATCATCATTTTTGTGGCCTTTCTCTGGACCTGCTCCAACAGGTCTATGTCTTTCCTGTACTGAAGGCTCCAGAGCTGGTCACAGTACTCCAGGTGAGGTCTGATCAGAGTGGAGTAGAGGGGGAAAATCTCTTCCCTAAACCTGCTGGCCATGCTTCTTTTCATGCAGCCCAGGATGCAGTTGGCCTTCTGGGCTGCAGGTTCACATTGCTGGCTCATGTCCAGCTTTTCACTCACCAGCATCCCCAAGTCCTTCTTGGCAGGGCTGCTCTTAATCCCTTCATTCCCCAGCCTGTATTGATCCCGGGGGTTGCCCTGACCCAGGTACAGGACCCTGCGCTTGGCCTTGTTGAACCTCATGAGGCTCTCACAGGCTTACTTCTCAAGCTTGTCCAGGTCCCTCTGGATGGCATCCCATCCCTCCAGCATGTCAACTGCACCACTCAGCTTGGTGTCATCTGAAAACTTGCTGAGGGTGCACTCAATCCCACTGTCTATGTCTTTGATGAAGATTTTAAACAGTACTGGTCCCAGTATGGACCCCTGAGGGAGACCACTTGTCACCGATCTCCATCTGGACATCGAGCCATTGACCAGTACTCTCTGGATGTGACCATCCAACCAATTCCTCATCCAATGAACAGTTCACCCATCAAATCCATATCTCTCCAATTTAGAGAGAAGGATGTGGGGGATTGTGTCAAAGGCCTTACAGAAGTCCAGATAGATGTCCATAGCTCCTCCTTTGTCCACTGATGTGGTCACTCAATCATAGCAGGCCACTATGGTCAGGTGGGACTTGCCTATGGTGAAGCCATGCTAGCTGTCTTGAATCACTTCCCTGTCCTCCATGTACCTTAGCATAGCTTCTATGAGGATCTGTTCCATGATCTTCCCAGGCACAGAGGTGGGGCTGACAGGTCCTCCTTTCTATCCTTTCTATCCTTTCTATCCTTTTTAAAAAAGAGTGCAATGTTTCCTTTTTTCCAGTCACTAGGGAGTTCACCTGACTGCCATGACTCTTCATATCATGGGGAGTGGCTTTGCAACAACATCAGCCAATTCCCTCAGGACTCTGGGGTTCATCTTGTCAAGTCCCATAAATTTCTGTATGTTCAGGTTCCTCAGGTGGTCATGAACCCAATCTTCTGTTATAGTGAAAGGGACTTTTCTCCCCCAGTCCCTGCCTTGTGGTTCATCCACTTGAGAGATGTGGGAAGAGAGGTTGCCAGTGAAGAATGAAGCAGAAAAGTTGTTGAGTACCTCAGGCTTCTCATCTGTTGTTACCCATTTGCCAGTCTTGTTCATCAGGGGGCTACCCTTTCTTTGACCTTCCTTTTCTGGCTGACATACCTGTAGAAGCCCTTATTATTCTTTGTGTCCCTTGCCAAGTTCAGCTCCAACTATGGCTTGGCCTTCCTGACCCCATCCCTAGACAACTGGGACACATCCCTATACTCTTCCCAGGATACCCGTTCCTGCTTCCGCTGCCTGTACGTTTCCTTCTTGCCCTTTAGTTTGGCCTTCATGTCTCGACTCAGCCAATCTCTTGCCTTCCTTTCCTGATTTCTTACACTTGGGGACTGAGAGCTCTTGCACTTTGTGGAAAGCATCCTTAAAGATCTGCCAGCTCTGTTCTGCTCCCTTGTCCCCCAGGGCAGTTTCCCATGTGGTCTTGTTGACTAACTCCTTGAAGAGCTGGAATTTTGCTTTCCTAAAATTCAGCATCCTGACTTTACTCTTCACCTGACCCATATCCCTCAGGACTGCAAACTGCACCAGTACGTGATCGCTGCTATCCGAGCTGCCTCCAATCTTGGCCTCACCAATTAGCTCACTTGCATTGGTGACCAAATATTATATTCTTTGTCCCTGTTACATAGCTTAAAATTGTGCAGAGGTGTAATACTGGAAATTCTGCGAACGTCCATTTGTTCAACTGTTTGCTTCAGTTAAAGCAAATCCTATCTCAAAAGTTTTTTTTCCCAACTTACTGGTTGTGATGTACAGGTTGGCATTAGTAGCATATGTGCGGTGTGCACTGTTGTATGTCTAAATTAGCAGGTGGGGATCATCCTGCAGATGTAAACAGAGAATACAGGAGACCCAACATCCACACCCTCACCTTCTTAGAGATACACTTCCATCCCACTGAATGAACACCCATGAGCAGATGGAGCACACTCAGTGCACCCCAGTTTAGTTTCATCCCAAATGAACAGAGTCTTTGTGCTCTGAGATTGCCCTGCAGTGAAAAGTAAAATGAAGTAAAGGGTAATGCTCAGGAGAGTCTCTTCAAAAGTGCACTCCTGACCCCAGCTAAAATACTAGCAGAGATGCTAGTTGAAGCTGGGATTTTCAAGCTGAGGTAAAGAGAATTAGTCACCCCAAGGGCTGTATTCAGGCACCCGGAAAATAGTATTTCTCAACAGTGATAGACTGCTGTATCATTCATTTGCTTGAGCTGGAACAGGTGGTCTGTATTTTGAATTCTACGGTAGAGTCCAAGGGTTTAGTTAAAACGCTTTTAGGTCTTAATATACCACTGAACTGTAAGACCCAGTGAAGTTTCTTTAAACAAAATCTCTTCAGGTTCAGCTTCCAGCCCTATCTTCCCATTTTTAATAGGAAAGCTAACTCTCCTATCCTGCAGTAGAGGCTTGAAGCCCTGGAGATAATGCTGCCCAAAGCTAGAATAAATCTGTTCTCTGCACATCGTTCCATTCCAGACATGGTACTGGGAGAGGACTTGCATCTTTTTTACTATGACTTTGTATAGGGCCAGGAGGGTTATGGGCTCTGCCTGCTGGCTTTCACTGGGAGTTAGAACCCCAGTTCTCTCATGTCTCTCAAGTTGAAAAACTCATTTTCATTTCATTACTATAGCTCTCTAGCCTTCTGCTGACTCAAGCCTTTCCTCCTGCTGTAAGAAATGTCGTGGAGACACAGTCATTTTATACATATCCGTGTTCAGACTTCATTATAATTTATTATTAGGTGTATTAAGTCTCTCATACGTAAGTCTTGAGCAGCTTACCTATCAGTATGGTGTCAGAGTGAGCAGTGTGAAAAGTATGCCAGTAATTTCTTTATCTCATCTGATTAATATCAAATATTAAAATTATTGCAGTTCATTCAGGGCACCCACATTTTTTCATTATCAACATACTTTTCATACCTCTTTCCTTGGTGAAATATTCTTGCTACCTACTTTAATCAGAGAAATGAGTAGCTAATCACTTACCTCTGCATTGTAGTAGAAATGATTAAAATTATCAGCGTTTGGGAACTGCTGTTACACATGCATGTAAGTGATGCATAACATTATAATTATAGTGATAGAAATAAGACATTCCCAGACAAAAAAAATAATTTGTGGTTACTCTGAATAAACTAAAAGACAGCTATTATGTCACAACCATGTCATAAACTTACTTTTTATTGTATGAATATATTACTTTTTAAGGCCTAAAACCTATGTAAGTGGCAAAATTTTAAACACATGCTTCATTTAAAAAAGAATTTTAGATTTGGATTCCTTTTAATATCATGGATTTTTGTGCCTGTATTTTTATTATAAAACAGATCATTGCTCAAAGGCGATCCCAGCTTCACAGCACTGCAGGCTGAAATCTTTTCTACATGGAATACCTAATTGGGTCAGTATTAAAGTCCGAGTTCAACAATCATAAAAGTTAACTTCATAGAGGGTCAATCTGAAAAACAGTACAATTTCAACTTCAGTAGAACTTAGTTGTGTGTCTTTTATCTTGAACATTATTTTGAGGTTGGTAGGTTCTTCATTTTGGCTATATACAATACCTGCACATACAATATAAAAGGCAATCTACAGGGCTTTCGTATTTCTCAGCAAGGTTATCTCTCAGCAAGTTATAAGCAAAAAGCTTCAGAGTCTTCCAGGTGCCCTACCTCTTCAGTGAGGTATTTCACTTCTTTCACCTCTACAGTGCACCCAGGGGCAGAGCCTCTCCTGTGCTGGTTCAGTGGGCTGCAGCCTTAAGGTTTATGCACATCTGCTCCACTATTGGGAAGCAGCTCCTGGAAGAAACTTGCCTCCTGGCAGTGTGATAAGGCCTCATTACATGCTTCAAAATAGCCCTTTTTTCAGAACCTGGTGTATTTTATATCTCTTCCCAAACTATAAAGCTAAAAGATAAAACAGCTGTACCAATGAGAACCTATCCATCTAAGTCTTGTTTGTATTTTAGCCTTTCCTTGCAAGTCTTGGCTACTTCCAAAACTGCTTCTGGCTGGTGGGTAAAAGGGAAGGGGCAAAGAGCCCTGCTGTAGATTTTCTTTCCTTGAATTATGTAACATTTTCCTTCTTCCTTGCTGATTTAGTGATCACTTCCCCCCTAAATGCAACAGCTGTAAATGGTTTTTTTAATGCAAACCCCATAAATCTGGAAAAAAAAAGCCAGTGATGTGTCTGAAAACAGTGAGACAAGTATTTCCCAGGTGGTTACACAGAGATTATTCACATGAAGGTCCTTTTTCAGGTCATTCCTTAATTTCCCATTTGGTTTCCAGCAGATCCGAATTAAAATAAGTTGACTCTACCTACATCTTCCATCATGGCTGTCTGTCAACTGTCTTGGAAGGTCAGCTATATGTTACTAATTGCATTATTGATACATCCCAAATAATTTGTTTGGTAGAAATCCTGAATGTGCTGGAGGTTCAGCTGAAGAAATCTAAGTACATTTAGAGGCTGTCCACAACAAAGGTGCAAATTGTAAGTACAGTATAGTAACCAAGCCACTTGCATCACTTGATTAATTTTTCTATGCTGTTCCATGTGTGAGTGTGGTTAAGAGGACTGAAAATATTTGCATTTGTTTCCTTCTACATGGTTTCAAAAAGTAGCCTGGGAAGCACACATCCAACTTTGTTTCAGATAGTTTTGCAGAGGAACCTCCTCTGGACTCTGAATAAAAATATCCCTATGGAAAGTGAGGAGGGTGCAATCAGGTGGGCCTTGGGGACATGAACAGCCAGCTCCCATTGTAACAGCACATGGTCTAGGCATCTCACTGAAGTCCTTTGAAAGACTAAGCTGTGGAATCAGATCAGAAAAAGCTTTACTTGATGCTATAATTCACTTCCTTGCAATGCAGGAGAGAAGACCCAATGGTATATCTCAATCAGCATTAGCTGTGTGGCAACATGATCAGAGTCCCAGTCACGAGCCAGGCAGTGGCATCCCATTCTGCTAGGTTTTGGACAGGCGTAAATGAAGGAGTTGATGGCTCTTCCACAGTTCCCGATTTACTTACAATAGATCTATTTCCAGCTTTGCTTTGCTTTTCTCAGGGAAAAACTACATCATGTATTATGGAAACGTCAAGGACATTGTCTTCCCTTTGCTGTTTAGTAAATAGCACAGCACTTCTTGGTAGAATATAGATGTCAACATGAATATTGAAAATGTCCAAGGGTGTCATGAGTCCTTGCATGTAGAGGAGAGATGGCATGCTATTAGTGATCCTTTCTTCAACAAGCAAATTCCAGTCATGTTATATAAAGCTGGGACAGAAATAAAAGTAGGCCTTCATTAAAAGCAGCCTTGTCTGCTGTACCTATGGCATATTTGGCTTATTTGAATAACATTATGAATTCTTGGGGAAAAAAGAATCTGAAGATGCAGCTATTATTTCTGCTGTAGTGTGGCAAGAGCTTTGCTGCTGTGCATAATAACAGCCATGTTGATGGGTAGACCTAAATTAAATGTGAAAGAGGTTATTCATTCATTGCAAAAATTCATCTTAATGTGAAGATGAGGGAGTTTGGGGAGTTTTCTATTTCTATTTTTGCTTTTAGGTCTACTATATACTATTCAGGGCCTTTTTAAAGTTGGAAAACTGTTGATAATAATATCACAGATCAGAAAAGTTTTAAATTATTGTTTTGAGTTCCTTTTTGAATTCTCCTCTTCTACTAGGTGATTACAAACTCAGTGGGGAATTTTCCTTGGTGCAAAGTGCCATATCTGATGCCTAAAAGAAGCTGTTGACTTTTTTCTTCACTTTTTGCATATATTGGTCAACATTCATCAAAGCGTTCCCTTGCTGTAACATCTGAGGTCCTTATGTATTTGGAATTCAGAAATATCCTTGGTATTTGAGATACCAGAATGCTAAAAAGTGACAAGCATCAACAGGTACCAGGACTTAAGGGAGTATAAGCAGCATATTTGAATGGGCAGGGCTCTGTGGGGAGTGTGGGTCAGCAGAACAAAGTGGTGTCCTGAGCTATTCTGTTTGCTCTGGCTGGTTTCCTGGCTTCAGGGACTACTCAGGTACTGATGCTCAGTGCACTCCTTGTGGCCCACATATGGTTCACTGTACTACTACTTCTTTGGAATTCTCCCCTGCCCACAGCCGCAGGAACGGGACATGCTTAAAAAGTGTTTCTCAATTTGCTACTGTCAGGAGGTTTAAAAGCCACCCTGCTGCTATGTAGCCCCTACTTGCAAAGATGAACTGTGTACTGAGCAACTTTGGCAGCTGTTCAATGAGGAACATAGCTGAGATGAAAATATATCTATTAAACTCATATTTTCCATTCTGCCTTTTCAGCGAAGGTGGCATTTCTGTGACAGATCAAGAGAAACATGGCTGGGGAACTAGCTTATGATTTGCATGGCTTGGGTTTCTGTCCTGATGCAGGGGGCTTCCTAGGTGGCAAACGACTCAAGGCATGGGAGTGTTTAAGGCCAGGCTGGATGGGGCATTGAGCAACCTGGTCTAGTGGGAGATGTCCCTGCCCATGGCAGGGGGGTTGGAACTAGATGATCTTTAAGGCCCCTTCCAACCCGAACCATTCTATGATACCATGTGAACAACCTCTGGGGTACTGTAGGCACAGAAACATGTACTGTGCCTGAGGTAGCTGTCTACCTAAAAACCTTGATAATTTAAATCAAACACCCTGGTGCATGAGCAAGTGTAGAAAAAGTTTTCCACTCTACTTACCAAAATGTAATAGTATGACTGACTGCGGATGTAAAGAGGGATGGAGTGATTTACCTCTGGTATAAGGTGTGAGTAAGGAGAAAAGAATTTGCTTCCATCTTGAATTATGTAGAAAGTAATTAAATGAAGCCAACTTCCAGGACTGGCTGACTTGCCTGCCTGTCGGTATTATTCCAAACACAAATAATGGAGAATGGATCCTGGAATATCCTTGAAATTAGGCTCTATAAAAAGGCCTCTTTCTTTCCTTCCTTTTTCTTTCTTTCTTTCTTTCTTTCTTTCTTTCTTTCTTTCTTTCTTTCTTTCTTTCTTTCTTTCTTTCTTTCTTTCTCTCTTTTCCTTTGAAAAAAAGTAATTTTGTTCTCTTTTCTGTATGTAAATGCATATGTGTATGTTCAGTGATCCTGACAGATTTACTTTTATTTCATTGGTGTAATTTGCTGAGGAGGGGAATATAAATTTTGAACCTATTTTGAACTTTATGTGTTGGTTATGTACTCAGGAATCTGAACTGCTAAAAAGCTTTCATCTTCCATCACTATGGGTCCTTGAAGCCAGAAGTCTTCACAGCAGCATGCTGAGAATGTCAGAAGGAATCTGTCCTTTAGTCCTTCCCCTGGATGAATAGCTGTGGTGTTCAGGAAAATGCAAGCTGAAATCTGGCTAAAGGAAATGAAAAAGCAAACAAGTAGGAGCTTTATTTTTAAGGAGGAATGGTACTTGGAACACTTAAGGACCTGCAACAAGAAAGACAAATAAGGCTAATATTAAAAGGTGGTAACATTTTGCATCAGCATTCAATTACAAAAAAAAAAAAAAGCTAAAATTCAGTAAATGTAATCCTAACTTGTCAAGAACAACAAAAACTCTGGTCTTAGTTGTAGCTGGGTCAGGAGTAGCATCTAAACTTTAAACTAGAAGGTCAACTGTCAGTACCAAGTACCTGTAAATAAAATTACCCAGTGCCTTACGGCTGAGGTACACATATTTAGTCTTCCCAGCTGACTATTTTAGGTAGAACCAGGCCGGTATTTCTAATGGGCAGAAACATTTCTAGGCACTCTTGGAATTTTATCATCACATTTTTATTCCTTACGGAAGAAGGTAATGCAAACATGTAGTTTCCCCATACTAAACAGTGATTCTGAAGGAGAGATGATTAGGGCCCTGGAGCACCTCTCCTATGACGAAAGGCTGAGAGACTTGGGTCTTTTTAGTCTAGAGAAGAGAAGGCTTCTGATCAATGCTTATAAATACTTAAAGGGAGGGTGTCAAGAAGATGGAGCTGGTCTTTTTTCAGTGGTGCCCAGTGATAGGACAAGAGGAAATGGGCACAAACTTGAATGTAAAAAGTTCCACCTAAACATGAGGAGGAACTTCTTTACTTCGAGGGTGGCAGAGCACTGGAATAGGCTGCCCAGAGAGGTGGTGGAGTCTCCTTCTCTGGAGACATTCAAAACCCACCCGGATATGTTCCTGTGCAACCTGCTGTAGGTGGACCTGCTTTGGCAGGGGGTTTGGACTAGATGATCTCCAGACGTCCCTTCCAACCCCATGTGATTCTGTGATTCTGTGAAGGAGAGAAGTGAGGAAACAGTACAGGAAGCTTTGGATGATTGTGTGACAGGAAAAGCATTTAATGTTTTCTGTAAATTCAGGTTAAAAAGTTGGTGCATGGTGATGTGAGCAGGTTGGGACAGAATGGAGTGCATGCTGGGTTGAAAGTCAGGGATGCAGTGAGGGCACAGTCAAGTTATTTCAATCAGGTAGAACATACATTATTGAATGTATTTTTTCCTTCCTTTTCTTCATCCCAGCCCAGTTTGTTAGAGGCCTCTGGTGCCTGAAAGTTGGTCTATATGCAAAAATCACAGAAGAAAGAAGTAAAATTAAAACTCTTCCAGTAGCAAAAAGTTTCTGGACTGCGATAAGAAATGCAGGGTGGTGTGATATTTTGGTGAGTTCAGACCTAGTGCAACACCTTCAGGCTGGGGTCTTGTGAAAGAGGACAGTTGAACCGAAGCGCATTGGGGGAAATCTGTAAGCAAGATGGCAGCAGTGAGTACGTGCCACGGAATGCAACTGCAAGTAAAAAGAATATGTCTTTGTAATTTTGCCATGTGTTGTGAATATCTCTTATTGTCCTACACATTTCCCTTCTCTGCACGCTTATGCATAAATCCAGGACTAGTTAGCTGCTCAGACTGACACGGTGCTTCTTTCATTGAGTCACAGCTGTGCTAACAGCAAATCTGAGATCTGAGGACACACTTTGGCTGCTGCTTGGTAATACAAACCGAAGAAAAGTTTTGGGTTTTTTTCCTGGGTCAAATTCATTTCCAACAACTTGATATGAACCCATTTGCATCTACCTTACAGATAGACATTTCACCATTTGTATTTTTGAAATACTAACAGTGAATTGTTGCTAGTGAACGATCTGTGAATGTACTTTGATATTTCATGAATGTGTCATAACTATTATTCAATAAGAGAATTGTATTTAAGCCTGGTAATTGCTCAAACACTAAAGGCCAATATTGTATCTTCCATAATTTAGGACTAACTGACTAGATAAATCACCTGGTACTGCTTCTACTCCAGGATTAGATGTCTTCCAGATCCACAAAGAGTTTTATCAATTAGTGCATCAACATTTCTGCCATAAATAGTCATAAAAAAGTGATGGCAGGGGTATGCAAAATATTTTTTCTTCTCATACCCATTCCTACAATAAAATATTGTTTGCAAATTAAACTGTAGAGTTGTTTGGGAGTTTTAATTTACAGGCAAGCGGTTCCAGTAACTTTAAAAAGGCTGGAAGGAATAAAAAACTGAGTTACTGCTTCACCTTTAAGTGGCTACATAGAAACCTGTGTTTCTATAGCTAAAGGTGATTATTCCTGTGGTGTGCGAACTTTAGCTGACAAATAAGGTGCATGTGAATGCCTACACAGCCACTGATTGTGACACCATTGCAGAGACAAAATAAGCCAGCGACAACTAGGTATCTGGAAACAAGAGTCTCAAAGATGAGGCTTTGATACCAATGACAGAAGGATGTCAATGGATTCTAAGTATTCCCACAAGATTTGTCAGACATGCCACATTAAAATTAAAATTTAGTGAACGAGGATAAAACTTTAATGTATCTTCAATGCCCTGACCTAGATAAAGTTGTTAATTTTTGATTTATAGGTGGGTACAGAATTTTAATCTGCATTAAAAAGAGAAATTTTTCCATTTCTGTGAAAATAAGTTTTCTTTACATAATGCGAATTAGACCAAACTCTTGTAACAACATGACATAGTAGCACCAAACCTATTCTACCTCAGCACTGAGCACAAGATTTGACATATCCTCTGTGGACTCTGCCCATGCAAAACTTGGTTGTTTTCTTGCTCTCTGGACAAGACTGATTGTGAACACATGCGGTTTCAGATGTCTAAAAACCACTATGGTTTTGGGTGTTACATGGGATTCTTGCTTGCTTATATGAAGACTCAATTTTTTCTCGAGCTCTTGCTTCTCTTCTGTTATTGCCTATGCTCTCCTACAGTATCACCTTGCCAGGAGGTTCGGTTATATACTGCTATCTCCTGACCTAGTTAACAGTCTTCCAGTTACACACCAAACATTACATGTGTTTTGCAAAATCCTGCATCCCTCTGTTTAATTAAATGGATTATCTTTAAGCAGTGCCTTACCCTAGATTGAGAATGAGGTTGGTCTCATTTACACTGCAAAGTAGAGCAAAGTTTGCGCACGATGCTCAAAAGCACAGGCATCATCTCCAAAGGTTCATGTTGCTGGTTCGTAGCATTGGCTGCTGGCAGGTGTGAGGCGCTCCCAATGCAGCTGGAGCAAGAGGCTCACCGAGAACACGGGCTAGACAGGCTCTAAGAGGAAGAAGGTGGCAGGAATGGAACAGTGACAGTGTTGCATTGCCCTCTAGTGACAGGCTGCCTAATTAGGTTGCTTCTCACCACACTTTTTCAAGTTGTGCCAAACATTGCCTCCATTGGATTTGTAGACATCCAGGTAGGGGTAGCACAGCATTACAGAGTAACGATGTGGCTCTGAAAGTGGACTTCAGGAGTCCCTAAGCTGAGGCGTGGCTGTGTAGAGCCACTGAAAAAGCTCAGGCCCATCATAAGTTTCACATTATTGGTTTCCAGATCAAAGGAACCTCCATTTCCTATCTGCCAACATCACAAATTCAGTCTGCCAGGAAGGCGGTGATTTGCCTCCTCTATGTTCAGTGCACCATTAATATATCTTTTTGAAAGCAAACCTGAGCTTCCAGTTAAAGCCTGTCCAACAGCAGTTACAACTCTGTTCTCATGTACAGAATACTAGTTAATGAAAATACTGGGTTTTGGTGGCATGGACAATAGCAACTTTTTTTTTCTTTTTGCTAATTGAAAGTGAGGAAGTTGGATCTGAAATCACTAGCTATTCACAAACTTCTAGTAGTAAGAAGGATTTATAGTTCCATATATGGAGGAAACCAACAATTTAAAGTGGCCATCAAACCAAGGTTTTTACAAAATCAGTCAGGTTACATTAAAAAAAAAACCAACACTTTATTTTTTGCTTACTTTCTTAATGTCTTTGAATTGTGGACATTTCTTGTCAGCTTCTTAAGCTATATGATGTAAGTTCCAACAATTAGGGAGCTGATCAAAGGAAAAAGATTGATTTTATTATTATATTTTGAAGGTTATCCATCTATTTTTGTCCCATACTGGGACAAAGTCACAACCTTATAATTCTGTTGCATGAAAATGTTTGAATCAAAATGTCAATTTTCAAATTGAGAAAGGAAGTGGTTTTATTCCTTTTTATCCTTCTTGTTTTCCTTCTGAAATTGGCATGGACCCTCTTTAAAATGTCATTGAAATGAATGCTTCTCTGCAAGACATTGTAGACTTACCAAAAAATAGTCTCACCTACTTTAATCTACATGGTTATTTCTGTGTTCGAAGATGCTACTGAGGAAAAGACTTACATTATAATCACTGTTTACATTTTCTGATTTGTGACTAGTTTTTTACTCTCACTTTTTCCAGATTTATGCCTGAAGTTTCAAAAACTGAGTCCTCCACACTTTGGGAGTAACACTGAATTTCACTGAATTTCACTGAATTTTTTTAGAGTTGGAAGGGACCATAAAGATCATCTAGTCCAACTCCCCTGCTGAAGCAGGATTGCTTAGAGAATGCTACTCAGGACTGCATCCAGGTGGGTCTTGAAAATCTCCAAAGAAGGGGACTCCACAACCTCCCTGGGCAGCCTGTTCCAGGGCTCTGTCACCCTCACCGTGAAGAAATTCTTTCTCATATTTGAGTGGAACCTCCTATGTTCCAACTTGTGCCCGTTGCCCCTTGTCCTGTCGCTGGCAACCACTGAAAAGAGTCTGGCTCCCTCCTCCTTCAACCCACCCTTTAGATACTTATAGGCATTAATAAGGTCTCCCCTCAGCCTTCTCCAGACTAAAGAGTCCCAGCTCTCTCAGCCTTTCCTCATAAGGGAGATGCTCCAATCCTTGAATCATCCTCGTTGCCCTTCGCTGGACTCTTTCCAGTAGTTCCCTATCCCTCTTGAATTGGGGAGCCCAGAACTGGATGCAGTATTCCAGTTGTGGCCTCACCAGTGCAGAGTAGAGGGGGAGAATGACTTCCCTCGACCTACTAGCCACACTCTTCCCTATGCAGCCCAGGATTCCATTGGCCTTCCTGGCCACAAGAGCACACTGCTTGCTCATTGTCATTTTGCTGTCTACCAGGACTCCCAGATCTTTCTCTTCGGAGCTTGGCTCCAGCAGGTCCACGCCTAACCTGTATTGGTGCCTGACATTCTTCTTGCCCAGGTGTAGCACAAACACACAATGTCCATTATTTGTATTTGATTGATGTTGTCCTGGACTTATCCTGCAGATTATTTTACCTTACCTTCTCTTATAGCATAGCAGCTCAATAAGACCTTGTTTCTTTCTTAGTAATCATAGAATTATAGAATGGTTTGAGTTGGAAGGGACCTTAAAGACCATTGAGTTCCAACCCCCCTGCCATGGGCAGGGACACCTCCCACTAGAGCAGGCTGCTCAAAGCCCCATCCAGCCTGGCCTTGAACACCTCCAGGGATGGGGCATCCACAACTTCCCTGGGCAACCTGGTCCAGCGTCTCACCACCCTCACAGGAAAGAATTTCTTCCTAATATCTAATCTAAGTCTCCTGCTTTCAGTTTAAAACCATTACCCCTCGTCCTATTGCTACACTCCCTGATAAAGTGTCCCTCCCCATCTCTCCTGTAGGCCCCCTCAGGTACCTGAAGGCTGCTATAAGGTCTTCCTGGAGCCTTCCCTTCTCCAGGCTGAACAAGTCCAACTCTCTCAGCCTGTATTCACAGGAGAGGTGCTCCATCCCTCTGATCATCTTCGTGGCCCTCCGCTGGACCTATTCCAACAGGTCCATGTCCTTCCTGTGCTGAGGACTCCGGGGCCAGATGCAGTACTCCAGGTGGGTTCTCACTGGAGTGAAGTAGAGGGGCAGAATCACCTCCCTTGATCTGCTGGCCATGCTTCTTTTGATGCAACCCAGGATGCAGTTGGCCGCCTGGGCTGTAGGTACACATTGCTGGCTCATGTCCAGCTTTTCACTCACCAGCATCCCCAAGTCCTCCTTGGCAGGGCTGCTCTTAATCCCTTCATCCCCCAGCCTTGGGGAAGAACCTCTACATAAGAGGTAAAATTTTGATTTATCCATCCTCATAGTATCATTACTGAAAGAGGGACTTTTTCAGGCACTCTTCTAACTGAGATGGAAAGGCGTGAGCATGACAGGAGCCTTAAGTAACAAATAAGCAAACTCAGGATCTGGAGCAACTCAGTTGCACAAAAAAGTAAGAAACCAGCTCTACCTTTCAGCTCTGGCTTTGTCTGTCCTTTCTAGTTCCACTGATTGCAGAAAGCACTCCTCTGAGCATGTGGAGGTGATACTCAATTTTTTCAAACTGGAGTTATGGGAAATCATTTGGTTTTATGTTTTAATTATGAAGAGACATATAATTTTAAAGCTGTTTCTATTGCTTATGTATTTTTGCTTGGTCGTTATTTTCCTAGCTTCAAAATAATACATTTGATGGGATGAAATTGTTACTTTGGGCAGATGTGCATGTGATGTATTTTTATGTGTCTGTGGTATTCTAAAGATAAGTAGAAAAGTACCCAAGGTTGGGAAAATTCTCCTAGCTAGGCTATTTTCAGTAGGCTTCAATTTTTCCTTAGAAGGCTATTGGGACACAGAGAGCATTTTGCGTATGTCCACATTTGGCTCCATCTGAAGTACTGTTTTAAAGGACTGGCGTTTTCTTTCCAATAATTTCTTCACTCTGTTGCTCTTTATCCGCATGCTATAGCCATCCATTGGCAGTACTGAAAATCAGTCAACCTCT
The DNA here is from genome assembly GCF_964106895.1 of Numenius arquata. Lineage (NCBI taxonomy): Eukaryota > Metazoa > Chordata > Aves > Charadriiformes > Scolopacidae > Numenius > Numenius arquata. The sequence goes on from NC_133576.1 coordinate 54,498,484, forward strand.
TTTCCTAATATCTATCTCAAAATACTTAAAGAAACTACTGCTTTTTCTTTTCCTTTTTTTTTTTTTGTCATTAAATTCTTCTTTTAACATGTAAGGATTAAGATTTGTAAAGTCAAAATCAGAAAGAGGAGCAGGCTGTCACATATATTGTGGCTGTGGATGTTTTCACGTCACTGATGGGGACATTTGAATCAGAGCACCCCCTTTGCAGCTCTCAGAGAAAAGAGGCCGGTGTCTGAAAAGCAGGGATGTCCATCCAGCAGCACCACAGCTCATAAAGTGTGCCCACCCTGCAGTAATGGGTAGCAAACATGGTACGCTGAGGCTGCGGGACTTGCTTTTCATTATAAGCAGCAGCAGGTAGTTTAAAGCTACCTCAGATTTGCTCATGATGCAGCCAAAAACCTAGTGACAGCAAAATAGCCGTACTACTAGTGGGATTCTGGTCAGAAAGGCGGAAAAAAATATGTGAGGAACTGCAATCCTAATGTCTACACAATATAGAATCATAGAATCATAGAATGGTTAGAGTTGGAAGGGACCTTAAAGATCATCGAATCCCAACCCCCCTGCCATGGGCAGGGACACCTCCACTAGAGCAGGTTGATCAAAGCCCCATCCAGCCTGGCCTTAAACACTTCCAGGGACAGGGCATCCACAACTTCCCTGGGCAACCTTTTCCAGTGCTTCACTACCCTCACAGTAAAGGATTTCCTCCTAATATCTAATCTAAATCTCCCCTCTTCCAATTTAAAACCATTACGCCTTGTCCTGTCACTACAGGTTAATAACCTATAGGTTAATAACCTATCCTACACAAGTTCTTAGTGCCTATATCTGTACTAACTATTCTGTGGTGAGTAAATTGTGAAGTCCTTATTCTGTTCTCATTTGGTCCTTACTGGAGGCTTTAAAGCTTTGCTTGACTCTAAGGGTGGGGTAAGGGCAGTCTCAGCTCTCCCTGTTTCCCACAAAGCACTTCTTTTTTTCCCCATCAGTGCAAAAACTCAGCTTATTAGGAAGGTCTCTCTTGCAGCAGTGTCTGAATGTACAAATTTGCTCACAATCCCAGCTGGAGTGGCTTATAGTGGAGACAGGTCATGCTGGGATCTTTCACTTTGGTGCCAATTAAATTCTTCTATGAAAGCAGAGGAGGAAATAAGAGTTTGCGGTTTAAAGTCAATAGAAGCTGCAGAGCAGAGAGCAACTTGTCTTTTGGTGTGCTGTTCTTTGTAGATACAATATTGTTAAGAAGTCAAACTCATGCCTAGCCCTAGGGCTTAGTTGCCTATCTGTACTGTCAAACCTGTCCAACTAAGAGAAAATCATCTGAAAATAAGGCCCAAGAATATTTTGAAGAAAGTGCTATTAGGGTAAGCCATGACAAGTCTTTGTAATGATCAAACTGGAACCTCTTAATATGTGATGTTTTAAAACAATAAAATGGGATGTACTTCATGGGCTTTTTAAACCTTGCTGCTTAATGTAATTCAGAGAACATGCTGGACCTCAGTGAGCCTTGGCATAATGACCCTTGAAACTTCCAAAAAATGTTAGAACTACAGTGATACAGAAATACTAATGAGCTGGCAGTGAACTTACTCAAGAATTTAGCTATTCAGGACATATGCTTTCTTAGGGCTTTTATAGCATGTCGTGAAACTTTAATTATAAAACATGTCATTGGAATCGGTATGGACTCAGAACAGCTAATCTGTTAAATTTTTACTAAGGGTTAATAGATGCTGAGGCCTGGTTTATCATTTCCCTTCCTTTTGCCCACAAGCACAGGTAAAATTTGCTTGCTTTGACCGTGCTTTTACTTTGAATTCCTAGGCTCATTCTAAACCTCAGGAAAAGCTGAAAATTTAGTTGAAGCTCAAGACAAGAACCCCATCAAGTCAAATCTAAAGTAAAAGCTTAAGGTTTTTTTGCGTGATTGACAATTTGCGATATTGTACTAGACCATGCTAGCTACCACTTAATTTTCTGCAGGGACATGGAAAACTCTGATTTTTAAGAATAGCTTTGCTACCAAATTAGTGACTAGTTTCAGATTAAGAGAAGAAATCTGACTATTCATCTGAACATTTCACAGAAATTGGCTTTGTTTGCTTTTTACTGTTAGCAAATGTTTCTTCAAGAGAAAGTACAGGTAGTGCCATACATAGTCAAGTGGCATGTTGGTTGGATTAGATTTTGGTCATTTCAGACTTTTTCTGCCACAGAATGTGAACTGTGAGCTCACATGTGTGATATTTATACCACCTGAAGTTAGAATTAGAGGGTATTTGCTCTAGAAGTATTTCCCAATGCAGAATAGACAGAACAATGTACGACTCATTTGATCAATCACAGCTAGCCAATACAACTAAAACAATAAATATTGAGTACTTCATAGAATAGCTGGTGATGCATCTGGAAATAATCTTCCTCCTAGATAATTGTATGGATAATTGTGTTGCATAATTGTTTTGAATAATTATCTGAGTAATGAACATATTAATAGGAACTGTGGTCTTCTCTTACTGTATAATGAGCATAAAAGTTACCAATTAATACGATAATCTATTGGTTTTGGTCAGTGAGTCATTTATTTTAAATTACAGTGGAGGAAAAGAGTGCTAATTCTCCTTTCAAATTAAACTGCTGTAGCAAATTTGGTGCACAAGCACTCACATTTGAACCCCTGCTGCCCTGTTTTCCATTTTCTTTACCTTTAATTTTCCACTGAGGAGTTTAAGGTAAATGGGCATGGGCAGTTGTGTTTTATGGTTAAATGACAGTGCGATCTCTGCAGTAATGTCAGCTTTATAGAGGCATGTGCTCAGCAGAGGTCCAGACTTCGTGCTTCGTCTCTCCTTTGTGTGAGGATTTTGATTTTGCTGTAATTGTTTTGGAATTAGATTGTGCTGTGGAATGAGTCATCTCCACAGACCATAGACCATGGGCATCTTTGCAGTTTCTTTTCTCAAATAATAGCCTCAGTGTTTGCCTTTTCTAGCTTGTACTGATCACTGCTGTGGGGTGACAAGAGGTAAAGTAGCTGTTTGGTGCTGCTGCCGCTTACTCTGGAGGAGAAGAGGAGGAGGGAAAATGAGAAGCCCCTATTCTGAGATATATACCAAGGTCCCCCCAAAGCTCTTCACAGTCCAGTTTACTGGGTTAAAATCAAAGTCAGTGGAAGCTCAGCTGAGTAAAAATAAAAATAGGAAAAAGCCAGAGGGCTGACTTTGAAAAAGCCTTTGGAGTTTAGTCTAAAATCTCTCTCTGCTATGTAAAAAAATGAAAGTACAAGAAGTATGAAGGAAAGTAGCTGGACAACAGTCCTGTTTTCACAAAGCTTAAAAGACATGGTGTCTATCTAATTCTCCAGTTTACTAGCAGTGGGGAGACTTCTCTGCAATGGTTCAGCTGAAGTGGAGTCATTTTGTGGCGTTACGAAGCTGGCTGATGCATGGTTTCTGTGATCCATACTAGCCAACACCGCTTTGCTCATTTGAAATAAAAAAGCACTTTTCATCAGCCACCAAGAGTACAATTTGAGTCACTTGTTCACAGGAATCTTTTCTGTGGCTTTTCAAGCTACATGCTCGTACAGGGCACAGGTGGGCAGTGAGGACATGAGTGGGAGAGAGGAAGATGCTCTTCTCTCGGTGCTGACTTAGCAGCTGAAGGTTTAAGGCCATCCAGGCTGGAGTCATGTCCACTCTCTCCTGCCTTTGTGGTTTCTCCTCAACTCTGAGCAACACCAAACATCCCTTTGCTGTGTGTTGCCCTCTATCAGCAGAAGCTCTTGGTGCTGTGACAGCTGGTGGCTCATGGCAATCTCCATCTTGGAGTGCAAGGAGCAGGATAGGTCCTACCTTGGCTCAGGAGGATGGGAGATGGGAGCACATCTGCTGCCTTCCCCCTTGCTCTGTGCCAGGTATGGTACTTGCCTGACACAAAAGCGGCTGTTGCTGAAAGAAGGTAGCACCCTCTGGCTGTTACCTCCTGCATGAAACATTCAATGCTGCTGTTTCATGAGCACAGTGCTCGGTTTTATCAGCTAACAGTGTCACTGAGGTCCTCTATTGCTGTGCAGCACAGTGGTACAGGACCTTGCACTACAAAGTCACAACATGAGTTAGTAAATGTGTACCTAGAGATTTGACATGTTTGGATGGTAACTCTTTCCTGGCTTAGTTCAGAAAATAAGAAAAGGCAATATTATGGCACCGTGTATGCTGAAGCATTAAATACAACCATTTTTCCAGTAATATGAATAACTAAATTACTATTGCCACATATTTATTTACTGTTCTTTATGGTCACTGAACAGCTAAGTTTTTTGCAGAAGAAAAGGTTTTAACAGAGACGGTAATCTAAGCACTGTGAGAAATAATTATATTCTTCTGTGTTACTGCTAAGCTAAGCAGGTTTTAATTGTGTTTGGTTCTTTTGAATTTGCAAGGTATTGAGAGTATTGATTCCCTCTTTTTGTAGGTATATATTTGTATGTGGGTATTGTTATACCCACCTAGTAGAAGTTTAGCTGCTAAACAAGTTAAAATCAACCTGTGAATTCATGGAAGTTTAGTACATTTACAATTTAATTCAGTTAATCTGCACTCAGAGTCCCTTGTGCTTTGATCCCTGCTGGCATCATCCACATCTAATAGCAGGGCAGTTGACTGAGCTATTGATGAATGATGGGCGCAGTGGGACATCTGAAGATTTATGTATAAAAATCTCTACTCTAGTTGCTGGCTCAGTTCTTAACAGAGTTGTTACACATCTGAGAAACTGAATACTATTTTGAGCCAATGGAGGCCTGTTAATGCTTGAGCCTCAGAAAAGAGTACAGGAAACACAACTACCAGAATGGAAATCAAAATAGTAAAGTAGCAAAAAGCTTTCTAGTGCATATTTTAGAGAAAAGTGTGAGTATCCAGGGATGTGAAGGAGGAGTGCTGAGAAAAAAGAGACATGTCCATGTAATGCCTATTTAAAAATGTCTAGCATTCACATATATAACTATGGAACTATAACTGAAGTACACTACCCTACACTACTGTAATACTGCTTTGGACATTGCTTCAAGGTACTGGGGAAAACATGGAAAAATATTGGACAGAAGGACTAGGGACCAGTGTTCTAGCCTTTCTTCTGAAAGATCTTCTGTCTTCTGCCTTCTGCCTGTGAGCAACCATTCCTCCACACCCAGGTATCTCACTTCTGAGAGGGCTTCAGAACCCAGCTGAGGAAGGAAGCCAGATGGGCTTTTCCAGAGCTTCTTCCAAGGAGACCTCAGAGAAGATTTGCTGTTATGTGAGGTGGAGGCTAAACTAACTTGTTTGAATTCCAGCTCCATGTTGTGGATACTGAGTCTTGTATGGCTGTATGTCTGTATGTCTGTGTGTCTTGTATGGCTTGTACTGATCTTGTATGGCTGTGTGTCCACTCGGTAGCTGTTTCAGAGGGAGCCAGTGCCCCTGGAAATGCTACAGTGACCACTAAAAGTTGGTGGTTACTAAAAGGGCTGAGAGACTTCGACAAAAGTGGCTTTATTCAAATTCCAGAGAACTGGTACCGGCTTCCCAAAGATGACAGCTACCACCTTCTTCTTCTTAGCCTGAGAAAAAAAAAATCACGTGCTTGACCTTTCCCCTCCTTGGGAAAAGTATGCAGAAAAATAATTGGATTGGCAGTGTGTTATTCCTTCCTTCCTGTGCTGATAGGATAATACGAAACCCTCAGAAGCATTCTGATAACATTCAGTAAAGCTAATTTAATAGTCATTGAATTCTTGAAAGTTCTCATTAGGATGCTAAAAGCAAGCATCTGTGTAATATGAGTATGGTCAGCTTCACAGTGGAGCATGGGAAACTGATGTTGAAGCTGCCTGATCTTCATACAAACAAGACTATTTATTTAGTGACTTAATGACTTAATGCAAATATATTTGGAAGGGCTGCACGGGGGGAAAAAGAGGGAGAGAGAAAAAATGTTCACATTGTTTTCTTTGCCAAAAATCTAATGGTGTATGTGCAGCTGTATATATTCTCAGTCATATACTAGGCCTGATCAAAAGGTATTGTACTCCCTCTAGCTTAAATTCAGCTGCTTTATGTTGTGCTTCTGGTATTGTTCCAGTTCATCATATGCTTAGATGACTCATGGTGCATGCTTTGTGGTATTTAACATAATATGTTTTCCTCTTTTTAAATTAGTCTGCAGTGTATGATGTGAAGTACAATTCACAATTAGCATTTCAGCACTATTAAATCCAGCTTGAAGTGTTTTGATGGAAACAGCAATCTGTTTTATTCTTCAGATTTCCCTAAACAAAGCAAGTGTATCAATAGCTAATAATGTATAGTATACAGTATTAACTGATGTCTTTCAAATACAATAATATTTAAGAATTGCTCTTTCATAAGCCACTAGCAGTCAAAGAACCCAGTCTCACCTCTTTCAACAGTATTGAATTATAGCGGGTTTGATTTGCTTTTGATTTATCCCCATCAATTCTGTCAAGTACCAAGAAGTGGGGCCACATCTCTGCCTGAAGATGTCATAACCTACAATAATCAAGTGACAGAAAACTAAGTGGACTGACTGATGCGGTGCACTGTTTTTGTAAATGAGATAGCCAGAGTTGTTGGCATGTCCATGTTGATTGTGAAGTCCTTCCATGTTTGGCATTTAAAGCGATGATCTCTGACAAGGCCTCAGGGGCAAAAGAAGCTCCAGCTGTAAGAGCTGAAGAGACAGCGAAGAGCACATGTACACATTTTAAACGGATGCAAACTGTGTTGAAAAAAGGAGGCATGGCTCTGAAAAATGCTACAAATAGAAAGAATGGAGGATGCATGTAGGATAGAAAAATAAAAATGAAGCAGGGGGAGGGTCAGGTGAAACAGTGAGGAAAAGAGCAATGATCTGATTGACCATCCCTCAAAAGCAACATGAAAGTCGGATGGAGAGGACTTGGGGGGGTCATCAAATGAAGGACAGAGGTTAGCTGGACATTGGTCTCCCTCATTAGCACCACCATATGCAGTGATGTTAATGCTGACAGGACTGTCTGATGATCACACATGCCATATAGAAAGTCCTTCTCCCAACTAAGGTTTACTGTGCATACATAGTAGGTGTGATGCCTTGTGGAAATTTCGAACTAACCAAGCCTATGTGGATCTTCTGGTAGAATTTGAAAAGTATTCAAGTATTAAATCTTAGTATATCTTTTTATTGAGCAAAAGTATGAGACATAACAGGCAGACTGCAGGTTATTCAGTTGAGCCGTGTCTGCCATCTGGACTGGAGGTTCTTTGCTCTAAGCCAAGATCCCTCTACCTATGACATTTCTGGTGGTTTCAATCAAACAGTTCAATCAAACAGTGCTTAAGACTGTGCTGGTGGAGTTTTCATCAGCTTCCAGAAAAATTCATTCTACTGGCTTAACCAAACACCGAAAACTTCTCAAAGCCCTTTGCTGCAATATAAACTCTTAGTATTTAATCTGATTCATAGAGAACATATTTTCTTTTGTGCTGTGCAAGCATTCTTCTCCAGAAAAAAAAAATTCCAATCCTTTCAATTTTTCTTCAGAGATCAAACCTCTTTGACTTTACTCAGCATTCTCCTCTGGGTTTTCTTTTGCTAATCTACATCTTTCTTGAAAGGTGATACCCAACACCCGACACGTCAGACCTGCTGCGACTCCATGGCTGGTGAAAAAAGTGGGAAAGAGGATTATTTCATATCTCTTAGAGATTATATTCCTGTTTGTATATCCCAGTATAAGGAGCACTAATTTCCAAAGCAGTAGACCATTGCTGAATCATTTTCTGTTTGCATCCCCCGGATCTTTTCCAGCATGGCTGCTGCCCATGGTTGGTTGTTTCCCATGTTGTATTTGTGTACACTAATCTAGAGCTAGAATTTACACTTATTGAATTGCTTTTTTCCAGACCATTTCTCCAGTTTCTCAAGAACATCTTGCATTTTAATGTCTCCCAGGGTTTGCAGTCCTGCACATCCTCTTGTCATCTAAAAAAGCATGACATCTGTTACAATGCTTGGCTTATTAAGAAAATGTTGAATGTACAAGGCCAAGTGAGGAACCCTACTTGAAATGTAATTCACTTGTTCTGAGACCTCTCTGAACCACAGAGCCAGTCAACCAGAGCAAACCTAAAGAAGATTCACTTTTGATCCTAACTAAAGCAATAAAGTAATTTCATGCAAAGAAAATTGTAAGAAAGAGGAGATCAGAAGAAAATGGAAATTATTGTCTAAGAGGTAGGAGGTAGTTTTGCTTTCCAGTACTTTTAGCAGCAAAAAGAGCTTGTGACTCCATCCTCTGTCTTTTCTTCATTTGCTTTTAATTTTGTCCTTATAATTCCTTTTGACTATCATGTTCCGTGTTTCCTAACAAGCAGTTCAGTCAGAAGCAATCGGCAGACTTAGAGATTCCATAACAAAATCTGTTTCCTCGCTCTAACTTTCAACTAATAATTGACAAGCCCTGAATAGGATCTTCAGATCTTCAAATGATCATGAAGGTCTTTGCATATTAGGAACTAGAGTTTCTGCAAAGTATTTTTTAATGTCCTGCCACCAGGTAAATGCCATAAGAAAGCTCATTTCATTCATTTATGAGATTGACTTGGAGCCAGAATTCAGTAAAAAGACAACACAAGACATGAGTTATCACAATTAGTATGACAATTAAAACCCTATGATGATTCAAACATTAAGTATCAAAAGCAGCTACTACAGCCTTGAAGCAGAGAAAAGATCAAATTACTCAGAAAGCAGATAATAAATTAAAATTGATGTAATTGCCTGCAAGAGCTGGGTATACTAAGCGGTATATGAACAAAGAGTTAGTGTTCTTTGCATCGTGTAAGTCACAGATCAAAATGTGCTGCAGTTCAGAATTTCTTTGAGGTATATAGGCTCTCTACTCTCCCTTACTTAATTTTGCCTTAGATCCAACCCCTTCAGAGGATTCTTGTAGTTTAATGTGTTATGGGTGCTTTCCTCTTAATGGCTAAAGCCTATGTCTAGCTCCTTGTGGACTGAGGAACCTCCAAGGATCCAGCTGAGGAAAGAATTTGCCCTTTCTGCTCAATGATTGTACAGTCTGATACAATGAGAGGCATACGAAAACTTTCAGACTAAAATGAATTGTTTGTTATTAGTCATAAATAATATTAATTTACTGATAGCATAAATAGGATGAGGCAATTCTGTATGTCTCAAAATAGAAATTTGTCAACACATTGAGAAGCAAACAACCAGCAACCTTGCATTACTGTTCCAGTCACCTTGTTCTTCCACCCTTATTTTTCTTCTGGTACTGTCCTGTGAAGCTTTTCTTCCTTGTCCCCCTTCTGCAGAGTACGATAGTCTTTTGGCGAGGATCAATCTAAAGTACTCTGAGCCTTCAAAAAATCAGGTGCTTTAGTCCATGCTAATGATTTGGCGTCCATCTATCACTGTGGACAGAGAGTGGCACCTCTGCAGGGCAATTTAAAGGCACGTAAGATGAATGACTTGCTGCCTGGAGGTGCATATGGCTTTCCCATCCCTTCTCCAGTTTAGGAGAGACTGAGTCTGTCCTTGCTACACGCCACTGAACTCCATCTCACCCTGAAGGATGTTCACCTTTCTCAGGTAGCTCTCAGCATTCATGTTAGCTGATTCTGTGATCCAGAGCTCAAGATCCAAAGCATTTTTACTTTTAGAGGATGCCAAATGATTGCATTATCCTCATGCTGAAAAACAGGGGGAAAAAAACCTAAAGAAATTCTACCCCTCATACTGCAAAAGTCTTGCACGTCTGATGATATATGTATATATATTAACAGCATAGTAAACAATATGTATAAATTAAGAATAAAAAGACTTTAAAAAGTATTCCCTCAGCTCTGAGGCTGCATTTCATTTGGGGCGTTAATTTTCCAGAGCTGATACTTACATTGTCATTTGCAAAACGGCTTTGTTATTACAGTAATTTCAGTGGAGAGAGGCATTAGTCTGTCCCGCAATCTGCATACTCTGTGTGTGTGAGCATTACAGAGCATGTAGGTGAATAGGGAGGCTATTAAATATTCCATCTGATAGAAATCAGGTAAAAATTAAAACCTGAGGTAAGAGTGTTTCTTTGCCTGAGCACTCCGGGTCTCAGGGGCTGAGTGCCTCTGGTCATTTTGTCTCATGCTGGAACTTGGCTTGGGAAAACTTTGTCTCCCGGCTTAATATTTCTTTGCTGCCTAAAGTAGGCATCTTACTGACCAGTAGAGGCATCAAGTATGTTTTATATCCATCTTCAAAGGCAGTAAGGTTGTCAGGGTTTGTCCCACAGCTGAAAAAGAAAAACTTGCTTGTAGCGAATCCTTTGGAACTAACCCTTCTGCCCCCTCCGCCCCTGCAGAAACCCCCAGTTCATTCTCCTTAGCGTCTTCACCTGTGATCTCTTTTATCATGGTATTAAACAACATAGTCTCACAGCTCTGATTGCTCCAAGCAGCATTTTACAACAGTATGTGGTACAACCATTTCCTTTGTTTCACTGGATTGCAATTTTTAATTTTGGGTGGGTAAGTGTGCATAATACAGCGCATAATAAATATTCTAATTTTGAGATTTATCAGCTTCATCACTAATTTTTTTTACTTATTCTTAGTGTTTGACTAATTCTGCATGTATTAATAACGGCTAAGTGGATGATCTTTATTTTTGGAGCCATTGCTTCCTTTAAATCCTTGCTGAAAGCAATTTTTTTTCTTGGTTTTTTTCTGGTTGATACAAAATTGAGCATAACCAGGGACTCTGCAGACTTTCAGTTCCCCAAACTGATTTCTGAATAAAGACCTGTCTGCAAGATGTACATTACTGACCGGTTTTTCTTCCTGTTTTGCCAGTTTTATATGGGTCACACTTAAAATCTTAGTGCGTACTCTGTTTTTTTCCTCTCTATAATGTACTGCTGCAATAGCCTCTTTTTTGTTCGCCTTATAGCATATTTGTGTGAATGTTCCTTCCACGTCTCAATGCCTTCTGAAGTGCATTCATTGCCTTCCTCTTTCTATATCTCCTACCCTTGACCTTTAATGGTCTTCATTCTGTAATACTATCTTACCTGCTTACTGTGTTTTCAGTGTATACAGCGTACAGGACACACAGTTTGCAGTTAATTTCTGTCTTGTCTCTAGTATCTGAACTTTTGACAGACTGTGAGATCCAGCAAGTTGATTTTTACCTGTGTGAATTTTGGTTCGATTTAGTTCTAATGAAATTCTTAACCCTTTAAAAGTTGCACTGTGGACTGATAACACAGTCACATTATTTTCTCAGTTGTGGTTTTCTGAAATAAAAGTTTCTCATTGGAAAAAGCATCTCTATTTATAAATAGAAAAGCTTGGTGTAAAACATCACTTTCAATAAAATCTAATTAGGGAAAGATGATGAAAATGTTGTTTTCACTCTTATCCATAATGAAGTGTTGTGGCTTCTCATTTAAAAATACTTTCAATTTTCACAATCCATAGTCTAACTGAACATAATATTAAAACAAAATCTGAACAGAAATATTCATTTTTTTCAACTGGAACATTTTAGTTTATCCAATTATTTTTGTTTTATTAAATTTCCTTGCAAAATAAAATTCAGCTTTTCCTTTTGTCCCTATTCATAATGAAAACAAATCTGGTGTTTTCCGGTAGAACAGAAAGTCTGTGTTCAGACCAGCATGCACTGACTTTATTTGCTTAGTATTGTAGGTTAATTTTATTTGTCAGGCTATGTGAGTAGATTCAACATAAAAATGGTCACTGTTTTATATATGTATGTCAGCATTTGGAAGGAGGGAGAAATTATACCCATAGCTGTAGCGCTTCTGGATTAGTACCTCCTGACTTTGTGGTTAGCTTGAGTTCCTCAAGACTTTTGAAAGTTGCTTTGATGATTTTTTGCTGTCCATTATGTTAAATTTACTGCTTTTTTAATTTATATTTTCATAGTTTGCATAGCTGCACAAAAGACAGTTTTTATTCAACTTTCTGTTATTTTGCTGTAACTGATTGTGGAAAGCAATTTATAAGTGATAATACCAAATTTCCACTTGAATTAAGTATTAGCAATCTCCTTGGTGAAAAAGAAATTAACAATGGAAGGAGATAGATGATGAGAACCAGAGAAAGTAATGTACAGCTTGACAAAACCCACTGATTTTTGGACACAGTTAAAAATTAGAGTATTTGAAGGGTCTGAAAATGAAAGAAAAAGGGGATCTATTTAGTGCAATAGATGAACGTGTCTTTCATTCTTAGTAATTAAAGGCCTGGCCCATTGAAACCATTTTTTTTAAGCCTGCATATTGCAGTAGGGGGGCATTCAGCTGTGACGTTATAGAAGATGTTATGACATGTCAAAAAGAAGCTGGAGGTCTTAGTGATGTATTGCCTCATGTTTGTCTTCACAGTTTTCTACTTTTCAATTTTACACATCCATTTGAAATTTACATTGCCATTTTTGTGTAAGTCTTGCTTCTAATAAAGGATTCAAGACTTTCAGTGAAAAGTAGGAATCTAGTTCTGGCCAAAATAAAGCTGACATCAAACCCACCGTATCTCTTCTCTGCTTTTGGAGCTTACTTGAAATACTAGAAAGTCAGATATCAGTGAAATGCAGTGTGTGCAAATGAACATGAATAAAGGAAAAATTATAAACTCTTCATTGGAAAGATGTAAACCTAGCTTTGAGAAAGGATTGAGAAAACTGCCCTTGAAAGAACATTCCTGCGTGGTAAGCTCTGAACCAAAGACCTCCAACAGCTTTTGTTTTCCTTGCTACTTTCCAAAACTATCACTGTTTTACACACTGGGAGCCTAGTACTGCCATTCAAATGACTGTTCCAGAGCTTGTGCCTTCCACACCTCCATACTCCTGGTACAATTATGAATCCCCCAGTTTACTTGCTTTTATTGAAAACAAGTTGCACATTTCCATCAGAATTCACAGTTTGGTGGAATTCAAGGTTTATTTGTTTTGGGATTTGTCATTAGCTAGGTGAGTTGAAAACCCTCAATATAAGGCATAGAGTTATCAAAGATTTTGCTAAAGTTCATCCTTACAAAACACTACCTATTAAGATGAAGTCACTTAATCTGTCCAGGCTATTTCCCACTGCTTTTTGCATGAATGTTCCTAGACTGATGCCTGGAAAATGAATGTGCAAACTGAAACAAGGATATTTATCTTCACCTTTTGCTTTGTCTTTGTATTTGTATTATATCCCTCTGGAGGTGCCCTTCATGAAATTATCTGGAGAGACATTTTTTTCTCTCCTGATCTTTTCTCATTAATATCTTCAGTTATGAAACCTGCTAATTCCCAGAGTGGATGGTTTTTAAACCAGAGTGGCACTGACATAACTGGAAGCCATTGGTGATGCAGTATCCAGAGAACTCTGGCCACACTGCAATTGCGTGGCTGTGCAACGTGTTGATTGACAGGAAAATAATGCTTGCTAAAGGATAGTCTGGTCTTCAGAGAGAGTTATGTTTACTCAGATAAACATGATTTTCAGAAGCAAGAGCAATAAAAAGCCTTTCATTGTGAACATTTATTGTGGAGATGTTCTTTATGGTTATTATTCTATTGTATATTTTGTTAAACAGTTGGTGTCTTTAACAAATGTCATTTTCTGTCTTGCTCCCCGTCTTTTCATGCCTAGACATTTAATATAGGCCCTGCATCATAGATTTCAAAAAAATCTGCCATTGTTCTGACACAAATCATATTTTATGACATAAAATAGCTATGTCTTGACTGCAAAGAACAAGGAATGAGGCAGTATTTTGAAAAAACAACACTGCCTTCTTTGTAACCTGCACCATTAAATCGCATTCTCAGAAATATATTTCACGACTTTTTGCTTAGATTCCTTTAACAATGAAGAAACTAATCAGATTCTGTGCAAAGATTTAGCCACTCCAGTACTTGTTGATTCAGTGGTGCCATTTGCATATTTTACCATTCAGGAGCACAGGATGGCGTTTTCTTCTGATGAAGTAGTAAAGCTTTCCTCCCCAGTGAATACTATCCTTAGCCTAGTATTCATTAGGCATCTTCTCTCTGAGGCTCTCCAAATCCTTTGTCTATGTCCTCAGTGGTCACATTGAAGTTTTAGCAGCCCCTAATTTCTCTGAGCCCAGTAGTTCAATGCTAACATGAAATCTCAGATGTTAGTTCTTACCTTCCTGGCTCAGGGTTTCTCTATTCCTAGCCAAATTTGTTCAAGTTCAGAGTGTGGAAAAGTTACACACTTGAAAGACACTGTTCTTAAATGGGTAATATTTTTATCTAATTTTTGAAATTAAAACTTCAGCTAGGTGGTGGTTGGTTACCTCTCTACTGGTGCAATCTCTACTGATGCATCTCTAGTGATACAGGGCAGGTGGTGGCTGCAACCTGTCCACCTTTCCTAGACCTATGGTGGACCTCATAATGATAAAGCAGAGCACCCTATGATGATTATGAAATTAATGAGAGTGGAAACCACTCGGGAATGTGGTTTGAGACAAACTGCAGACGATATAAGGCTGTCCAATAGGACACTGCAGATGAGATATAATTGGTACTGTGTAAATGTGTGCCTACACATACCTATAAATATGCTTTCACTCTTTACCAAAGTACTGAATTCAATTTAATCTAGATTATATGTTACTGATGCCTTATATATATATATATACACTTCAGAAATGCTTTTTTGAGAGCTGAGCCTAATTCCAAGACAATTCAACTTGTTTTACTTAACTGGAGCTGCACTTTGAGTTGAATTGCCTATAGGCATTTTTTTCTGGAACAGAAGTATTTTCCTTGTAATTCTACAACAATTTTCCATTAGATAGTGATCTCTTTCTTGACTTTTGCTGTCTTTCCTGTGTGTTGTTATTTATCAGTGCTGCACTGCATAAATATTTTCAATTTTTCTATTTCTGATTGTATTGTTCTTTGCTTATTGTTAGCCGGAATTTACTATCAGGAGCAGACAGCTGAAACTTACTTTTGATGCCATCGGTAATATAATATTGAGACACTGAAGATCTACTGCTGTTCTCTATTGCAACCTCTTATAAATTCTTTTCCTCTTGAAATTCACTTCCTCTCTTTGACCAATTTGCAGCCCAGTGAGCCAACTTTTCACTTATTTCATGTTTCTGCACTTTAACCTTTGATGAAGTGCTTGGTTAAATGCTTTTTGAAAATGTAAGTACTTCACTCTATTTTTGCCAAGTCCTGTAGGATTGAAAAGTCTGTGGAACAAGTCAGGCTGTTTTTAACCTTTTAAGAGTTTTTATTTTTATTTATATAGATGCTTTTATTTAATATAAAAAAATATTAAGAACTTATATATCTATCACTAACAAAATTAAACGTCAGGACTAATTCTTGGGCCAAGAAAACCTTGTGGAGACAAAAAACCTCACACTTCACATTTCTTCTGCAGAAAAAGTAGGGCAAGAACAGAGCCAAGGTGCACATGAGAAGGGCACAGCCAGATTTTGCTGGCACCTGCTGTCAGGCCAAGGCTGTCAGTCCCTGGTGCCAAGCACGGGGCCCTGGGCTGTTGGCCTCTGGCTACTGCCACAGTCTAAATGTTTAATGGTAGCAGTGGGCACGGTGGCACAGCCCTGCTGTGAGAGACACACTGGTTACATTGCAAGTTCACAGGGTGCTTGCTTCCTAGCCCGTGTAGAGTGACTTCCAGTAGCTGTGATTTCTAGTGACAGGTTTCCAAGTAGCTGGGAGACAAAGTCAGGACTCCTTTTATATGCAGTACTGATTAATTTGATGGGAGATTTTCTGTGGTAGGTTCTTCTTGTGGCTATAGCAGACTACAGACTGCCTTTTGAAGGCAGGTCTGGGTCTTCTGCCTGTTCTTGCTTCATCTGGGGCTAAAATGACACAAGGCAACAGCACAGAGCTAAAAAGAGAAGGAGGCTGGTGGGTTTGAGGGGAAGGCGTGCTCATCCCCAAAGTGTGTTAAAGAGCTCTGGGACATGGAAAGCTCCATCATAATACAGCTTTTAAGTTACCTCTACTACATTTAAAGCCCTGTTAGTTGAAAACTGGTGTTATTTATTAATGAGTATCTTTGATCCTAAGCCTACCTAAGGCATAGGATCATAAGCATAAGGATCATAAGGCTACATAAGCCTACCTAAGGCTTATGTCCTACCTTCCCTGAAAACAGACATTAGCCAGGCAGACTCATGATCAAGCAAGAGGGAAAGCTGCTGTATTGCAGCTGGGGAGAAGGATGACATGACAAGGCTGGGCCATGCTCTCCAAAGCCTGGAGGTACTAGGACCACCAGCATCGCTATTCCAGGTGCTACTTTCCAAGCCTGACCACACAAGGGTTGCAACGGGCTAACGAATCATGCCCATGCTTCCTGTTGCTATTCTTAAAGGTAAACATGTGACAAAGGCATGTGCTTCCTTGTATTCATGAACTGGGCTCCAGCTTCTGGAAATGAATGTTTTGTACGCTGCTGTCAGGTTATAAGCCATCTAAAGATCATTTTGTCCTGGATACATCAATTTCATTCTGAAAGAGATGCTCCAATATCTACCTCTCAGTCCCCTGTTTAGAGCACCCTAGCTCTCAGTCATATTTGTCCCTTAATATAGTTTCTTTTCCCATGATGGGTATGGTACTTTTTGTCCCTGTAGTCTGTACATGGGAATGAAGAAAGGAAGGATGGGGAAGGATGGGTGCAAAGGCTCTGCCACTTTTGCTGTGAGGTTTCTTGTCATTCACACAACTGGACCTCTGTCACACAGCTTGGAATATGTTCAGCTTCATTTCCTGTGGTACATACTTTCCTGTACTCTCTGTGTCAGACAGCTTGCTCTTTGGAGGGATGTTTGCTCCCAGGAAGGACACTTTTGTCTGAGATCAGGGGATGCAATTGCGAAAGCTCCTGCATGACTTGACGCACTGGGACTTGTGGGAAATGAACTGCAGTCCTCAGCAGCACTTCCCAAGGACACTGCCACAATCTCAGCTTGTGTATTTTAAACCAGGTCTTTGGTCTGGAAACCAGTGTGACTTGACTTCAGAATATATGTTTGAGGTTTTTGGAATGACTTAATCTTTCTTTCTGGAAATGAACTATGTCCCACCTTCCCTGAAAATATCCTAATTAAACTCTTGTGGTGAAGGATCATGGACACGGTGGCTATGAATGCTCATGTCTGAAGCTTGTTCAGTGCCTCGCATCCCGAGACAGAACTGGAGGGATGCCAGCAGAGGGAGGGCTGTTGGGAGGGACATGGAGGGGAAGAGGCAGAGGAGAGAAAACTGAGATTGAATAGAAGTACCAGTATTTTAAGGGGATGGTTTAAAAGATTTAAAATTTTGTTGAATCTCATGGAACAATAGAGATTGTGAAAAGAAATGATAATTCACTATGTTTTCATTATTTGCTGTTGGTCCCACTGGCTTTTGTTGAAAGTAAATATTCATAGTTAATTTTGGTACAGCCCCAAACCAGTATCTTACAGCAAAGCATTGTTCTTATTACAAATTTTAGAGTGTTTATGAAAACGAATCAATTAGTCAGCTAGCAGAATTGAATTTCAAATGTGAAACGAGCTACCCACATTAGATATAGCCATACATAGAAATTATGTGCACTCTGCCATAAATTACGCAGACATTCAATGCTGAAATGCAATTCATTGCTGAAATGCAATTCATTGCATTTGGAAAATTTGAAACTCCTTTCATTTGCATACTTTGAAAAATGGCTAATAATTCAGACCTATTCCATGGAAAACATGGCTAGAAAGAAATGTATAAATGCCCTAACAAGCCAGCTTTTGTCACTATTTTGCTATTGTTAAATGGGCTGAAAGTTTACCATAAGAAGACCTGTGCGGGTAAATCTTCACTCCCATAAAGGCACCTCTAGATAGGCAAACAGATCAACCTAATACTTTTCAAATTCCATGGACTAATGATGGATTTTAGACCTCATTATTTCAGAGGTCTATTTGATTTTGTTTTCAGTGAAAATATTCTGTAGTCAGTAATCTCTTGCAGTACTGATTTACTGGCAATGACCTTAATTCCCTCATGCATTTTTCCATTTTTTTTTCTTCCTCTTACCTTCGGTGTGAACAGACAACTCTCAATAAAATAAAAAAAAAATAGTTTCCCGAACAAAACTTCATCTCTTCAAGAAAAAAAAAAGCTCTTGCCCACATCTGCTGTGAAAAAAACGTAATTTTTCTTGGGTTGATGTGGAAGAACCTTCTATATCCTATGGCTGAAAATTAATGTGCTGATATATGCAGAAGAGGGAGCACATTTTTGACAGGTTGTGCTTCAGTCAAGAGCAGAGAAGTAGGCAGCAGTATATAGAGCGGAAAGCAGTTCACAGCAGCATAGGAAACCATGGTGATCTCTTAGAGTGATGTCCCTTGCCATCCTTGCTATCTCAGCATATAATGTCATGGTTCATGAAGTAACATTTTAAAACCAGCAAAGTATCTTCCCACATTTGTTCCGACTGACAGCTCTCCTAGAACCTCCCTGGCTCAACTGTTGGAAACCTTCTAACTTCAGGGCTCAATACATTAAGGAACATAACATGATGTAAGGATATAAAAAATGGCTGTTCTTGATCAGCCTAGAACTCTTTCTAGCCAAGTAGCTGTCTCTGCTGCAGCCAGTGGCAGGTGCCTCTTCTGCAGGAGCACTCAAGCAAAGTAAGCAAAAGCTGATGTTTCCTTGGTGTACTCTCCCCACTCTTTTTTTTCTGAACCCTGGAGAAAGACATTGGCTTGGGCAGATGAATATAGCCTGCGGTCAAATATTCGGGCAATACAGCCTTCCACAGTAATAACTGTGGAAGAAATTGTCCTTCTTAGACTATACCATGTAGCCTGTCCTTTCCCAGAGGCCAGGTGATGATTTTCTTGCTGACACTGAGAGCTATCTTATTTCTAGCAGAGTACCACTGAGGTCACTAGCAAGTCATATGGGTAAGGGAACCTTAGATGTGAATTTTGCACTCTTAAGTTCAGGATTTATTTCACTCAGCGTGCTGTAGCCTCTCATCTTTCTAAACAAGGTCCCACTTTTTATGCCACACTGTGAGGCTAATTATTCTCAATTTATTTGCAGAGCCCTGCATTTGCCATCTATTATTCCTGAAACATAAAATGATCTAAATTCTTTTATATCTGGCTGCACTACCTAATTATTCCTCATTTGTTTTTATTCTCTTCCAATTTAGTATCATCTGCAAAGTTGGAAATCATGTTTTCATATCATAATTAGACCTCTAAGAACCTAAGAAAACTGCTTGGTGAATAAGCATGCAAAGGGCTTGTTTTTTTCCCCTCTCCTATTCTCATTTTAATGGAGATTTAAAGTGAGACAATAAATTAGAAATGCATGAAATTATGAGCTAAAAAATTCAAGTGTTTGCCTGTGGGCCCTAATGTTGCAGCAACTAGAAGTAATATGAGGAAGTAGTTATGATAAGAAAGTTGGTTAGGAATGACTGATAAGGATATAGAAGCTGAGCTGACGCATGCCCAGCTCCTCACCAACCGTGCTGCATTAGGACATGTGCTTATTTGGAGAGTATATCTGCATTGCTGGTGTCAGGAGTGTAAAAGTTCCCTTCCTCTTCTGCCCTATTAACATGTAGCCAATGTGCAGAGGGAAGTCAATTAGCAGCTGTGACTTCAATGCAGACATAATTTTCTGCCTTGACCAAGTCATTCTCTATCCCAAAAATTAAAGATTATGCTGCCTTTAAAGCATGGCTTATAGTATTTCGTGCACCTCAGAGACAGACGTATCTCACACCTGAATAATGGAGAAGACATTAGCACACTTAACAGTATGAGAGAAGAGGGCTCCTTTAATTATGTTACTTGGCATACTGCAGCAGAAATCAACCAGTTTGACATTTTGTAAGACCAGCAGGGTGGAGTAATTCAGGAGCCTTTGCTTCAGTCATATGTATATCTGGCAGTCTCTATCTTAAATAGAACGAGCGCCATATAGTATCAGTCTTTTTTTGTCTCCCTTTGGCTCAAATTATAGTGGTTGAATTCATTGTTTCAAGATGTTACAGAGCTGTAGACAATTCAAACCACTACATATTGTCTCAAATGTGTAGAAACAGAATGAGGGAATAACTGTACCATAAACAAACAAGCAAATAAGCAAAGTACACACGAGATCTCTCTCCGCTGTAAATATTTCAGTCTGTGTTCTTCTGAACAAGATTAATGTTGGGATGTGCAGCCCTCAAAAGAAGAGTAAATCTGGTGGACCAACCCAGTGCAGGATGAGCCCTGAAGCCACAGACCCTGTTCATACCCTGGATTGCTCTTCCTCTTCATTTCCAGGTGGAAGAGATGATATTCTGCTTCTTGCACTATACAGGCATGTAACCATCCTCAGCTGATTTCCATCAGGGAATCACAAAGCATTCCCTTTGTGAATTCAGACAGGTGCAGGCTTTGCATTTGCACCAGTAAGCTTATGTTGATTGTGATACCCTCCTCTTTCCAGTTCAGAGAATACTCAGAACAAGGCACCTGTGTTAAATTGCCCCCACATGCTGGTCCGTGCCTTGGCTCCATTTTGAGAAATCATAAAACTGGATGGCAGGCCATGGGAGATCAGCTACACCCTGATGTCAGCTGCTTTGTTGTGAAACCAGGCATGAAGAGCGAAGCTCATTTTCCAGAGACACTGCCGTTGGCAGTGGGTGCGACAGATGCTGTGGGGAATGAGGCCAGGCATGCCATCACATTTGTGGAATCCGTCTCATGATCTGAGCATCTCTGGGCCTGATTCTGTTTTCCTCAATGGTGTCAGTCAAGAATAGCTCTTTCAAAATCAGAATAGTTGCACTAGTGACAAGATTCTCATGTAGCACGAGAGATCAGAATCATGTCAGACCTGCCAAAAGGGAAAGATTTTTTAATTGCAGCCTATGATTATTTTGGCCCCGAGTTTGTAGGCACATTCAATTACAGGTACAACTTAAGTCATTTATATGTCTTCCTGACTGACAGATATATTGGTTAATGTCCTACCTGCAAAATTATGCCCCCAGGTATGTGCAGCTGTTGTTCTGAGCAAACAGAAGGAATGCATAGGTATGGTACTTTAGCAACTTTATGTCTTCTCTGTAGGATACCAATAAAAAAGAACACTTTTTTTTTTAAAAAAAAAAAGGAACACATTTTTTAAAAATCCAATTGATCTTAATAAGATAGGATATTTAAATATAGTTATTAAATATCATCTCTGCAGGTCAAGGTTAAGGGAATTTGTGTAATATAACTTCATATTTTTCCCTAAATCTATGAGACATTACTCTTAATTGTAGCGTCAACTATAAATTTACGAGGTTTGGAGTGGCTTTGTTTTAGATGATGATATTCCTGCAAAACCTATGATGTTGCTGGGCGATTGAGTCATTTTTCTTGGAAAGTAAAAATGTTCATGAAATGGTTGCAATGAACACTTTAAAGTCTGACTCTATTTCCGTAGAGATCACTCTGAATATGGATTAAATTGTTCTTTGAGTGCATGGTTAGTCTCCTAAATCTAACATAGACTTTCTATTCCTTCATGAGATGATTCAAAGATTTCAAAGGGAGTTAATTAATTACAGATTAAAAAAAATGTCTCTTTTACATTAACACACATCTAATTTTTTTTTCATTTTTATTTTTTAAATTCTGGAACACTTTCAAGCATGCCCAGCATTTATTTAAATATTAATAACTGACAATGAACCCCAGTACATTACAGCAATCTGGATGGTATTCATATGCCATTAAAATGATAAGGGAAGTCTAAGAGTTTAAGAATTGATGTGCAAAAGGAAAAAAAAAGGAAGAGGGACAATGACACCTAAGAATACCATCTGAATTGTATAATTTTTAAGCTTGGAAATAGGAACTATGTTTTTTATAATGAGAGACCACATCTGAATAAAGGATTGTCAGCAGTTCTCTGTTTTCGTTTCTACCATTATTCTATAGCCTATTGCTTTTCCAGTTTACCACAGCGCATACTTGCAGATGTTTATGAGACAACACTGAAATGTGAATAAGACAAGCACCAATGTACCCAATGCCATTTTTAAAAAGAATCAGCACACCGTTATTTCCCTCATACTTTAACTTGTAATAGCATGAGTGTTTCCTTAAAGTCCATGCTCCATAAATGTCTTGTAAAAATTGACTTTGAGATAGTAAAAAGCTGAGTGGAAATGGAAAACCTAAGGTGAGATTCCTCCTTAAATCTGGTATGCCCTAACTGTGGAAATCTTCCAATACTGGCTTGGCCCAACTGATCCTAAATGTCTCATTTCCCTCTTTCCTATGTCTCATTGAGCCAAAGCAACTGCATGAAGCCTCCTGGTCCCTGTGAAGTGACCTGGCTCCCATGCCATCCCTGGTGTGGTCGCAGTGTGGTCCTCCCGCGGAGGAGCTGGGCATCTGTGGGCTCTTTCACCTCATGCTTTCCTATCGTGATCAGCACAGGTACCTTGCCGTGCAGTATCTGGTGAAAAGCTAGCACAGAATTTTTTTATGTAGCAACTGTTGGTCCAAAAATTCCAGTCACTTCATTCCCTGTATATGTCCAGGCCCCTCTATCCAGCACTATCAAAAATGTAAAGTCCTGTAGAGAGCCCTAAATCTCTACCTTTGTATAAATTTTATCTGCAAATGACATTCAATGTAATTAAGCTGGAATTACACCAAATTCCCACATTATAGATGGATTCAGTGGTGAGGGCTGTGGAGTAGTTTTGGAGAAATTGATGTGTTCTTGGACTCTTTGTGATGCAAGTTCCTTCAGATTTCATGGTTTGTCATGGTTGAGATCATGTGTACTGCCCTGATCAGCCATAGAACTATCCTTTATTTGAAATTAAATGTGAAGAAATTTAAATTGTTCTGTGTGTATACAGACATAAGTAGCTCATCTTTGGCAGCGCTCAGATTATTTATACTGCAGCTGCAGTAAATTTGAGTTGCACCAAATCTAGCTCTCTAAATGTCAGCTTGATTTTCTCAAGACCTACTTTTCACTTGTTATAAATATTACTTGTTACAGATGCTAAAACTCTTCAAAAGAGGAATGTCACTTTGGGTGCAGTCAAAGCATTCAGAAGTAATATGGATGATGACAGGACTTTTTTTTTTTTTTTTCTAAAAAATTAGCAAAGTGTCCTTTGCATACATTTAAGGATTTTGGGGTTGTGGGAATTCACTTTCTCCATAGGTAGGTACACACAAGTTTCCCATAACTTCTGATGGCTGGAGTTAGTGTTAATGTAAAAGTTTGGTACATGTGTATGGAGGCAAGTCCAACATTACCACCTTTTCTAAAACTGAATTAATGAAATGAAATCCAGGAAATGTTCATTTAAAAGCTGAGAAAGGACAAAAAAAGAAATTATGAATGTTTATTTATATAGACTTGTTACTGATTATGTTATTTTTTATTATCTCCAAAAGTTATTTACATTTTTTTTTCCCTTTTTTTTTTATCTTTTTTTCTTTTTGTATAATACGAGTGCAAGAAGATAATTCACTGTTTATAATTTAAGACCTTCAGTTGCTGCCAGGCAATTAGGTGTCCATAATTCACAGCTTAAAAGTGAAAAGGAAAGTCCCGCATCCTTTTCAGAAACCTGGAAAATGCTGAGCTCAGGCTCAGTTCAAATTTTTATTCATTGAGACTGATAACAAGTTCATCACTACATTCGATTACAATAATATTGATTGCAATTTTCTTGGTTGAAGGGGGGGACAATTTTCTGATTTTAGATCAAGTGAACAAAACTGAAATGAGGAGAATTTGTGTGCACCTGGAACATATCAGCCACATTTGGAAGAAAATGAACTATTGTAGAAGACAGGTTTTAAGTAGACAGGTAACTTTTAAACTTCAAAGGGTGTTCTGTCTCCAGTTATGCAGTTATAGTCAAATATTTTTACTTGGATCAGGCAAAAAAAATATCTGTGTTCTTAGCTGCAGAGTTTTTAAGATCCCTGTTGTCTTCACTTATTACTATGGATGTTAAATCCATGATGGGGCAGTGGCAGTGTGACAGATCTTGCCCTTCTGCAGCTTTGACTGTCAGATAACATTGATCCTAGCTACTATTTGTTAGTATTTGCTTTTCTGACCAGTCACCTTTAATTACTCAAAGTCTTAGCCTCACTTCATTGTAAATCAAGAAGCTAAGTTTCTAGAGTGAAAAGAGTTATTTTTCATTGGGTTCTCACAGCTTACCTTGTTTGTCTAAACCAGGGACTGTTTGAATGGGATGGTATAATGGGAAAAGATGTCAGTTTGGGCAAAGGTCCACAGAAATTGCCTTATCTATATATAATGATTTCTGCTTCACATATTCATTTCTGAAATATTTCCAAACCATTTTATTTGCTCTAAGAGTCTGATTTTTACTGATCTCGCAGATCACTTCTTAAAATTTTCACCAGAGTTACATCAACACTTATCATCTTATTGACATGGTTTTATTATTGTTATACTTCATTAATAGTCAAAATAATTCTAGCAAGACAGCAACTTAACAAAATTATTGCCAGTGGAATTCTTTTGAAAACTTATTAAGAGGAGTGTAATGCAGGTGCTGTGAACCCATTTCTGGAGGAACACTTATTTTCCCATAAACTGTAAAGGGATCCTTGGAACTGCAATTCCCTTGGGTTTGTGACTGTCCTTGGCCATCCTCAGACTCCGGAGAAGTCAGTGGCGACCACCTTCAGGGCCTCCTGGAGAGATGATGCAGAGTGATGCTGAGCCCATGAAATACCCTCAGGCATGTTGTAGGGGCCAAATTCTGTTCCATATAGCTTGGGGTGAATTTGTAGCTATTGACATAGTTAGCAAAGGTATCATAGAATCATAGAATTGTCTAGGTTGGAAGGGACCTTTAAGAACATCTAGTCCAACCATCAACCTAACTCTGATAAAAAAACAAACAACAAAACCATCACTAAACCGTGTCACTAAGCACTATGTCAACCCATCTTTTGAATACCTCCAGGGATGGTGCCTCAACCACTTCCCTGGGCAGCCCATTCCAATGCTTAATAACCCTTTCAGTGTAAAAATTTTTCCTGATGTCCAATCTGAACCTCCCCTGGTGCAACTTGAGGCCATTTCCTCTGGTCCTATCGCCTGTGAATTGGGAGAAGAGACCAAGCCCCGCATCTCTCTGCTTTAGGTCCAAGCTCAGAAGAGAAAGAATTCTTTTTGATTTTTAGCAAACATTCTGATTTAATTTATGAGAATCTGGGGAACTTGTCACGTATTCAGCAGTACCAGTCCTTTTACCTGTGCAGAGCTTAGGTATAGGAAACCTAAAAATAGATGGGAAGAACATAGCTGAGGTAGAGAGGAGAGGGAAAAAGAAATCAGTTCAGCTAGAATATTCCAAAACAAATTCATGCTCTGCTGGAGGAACAAGTACAAGGACTTTGAACGTTTGGGTTAGCTGGGAGACATCATCTGAATTAGACCCACTTGAAAGGGTGAAAAAGCATCACTGCTCTATACAGTAAGGCCACAAGTCTTCAGCTTCGGTCATTATTGTTATTAATGCAGCATCTTGCTTTCAATAAGGAATGTTTACATTTCAATTGTAGCTTCCAGCTTGAGCT
Organism: Numenius arquata; assembly: GCF_964106895.1. Taxonomy (NCBI): domain Eukaryota; kingdom Metazoa; phylum Chordata; class Aves; order Charadriiformes; family Scolopacidae; genus Numenius; species Numenius arquata. The sequence continues at coordinate 54,524,241 of NC_133576.1, forward strand.
AACAATTCACATTTTTTGTAAAAGAGATAAGTTCCATTGCAGTGAAGCCCAGTTTAATTTTTCATCTTGAGTTTGCAATGTAAACTTGATTTCTTAAGCATATTTTCCAGCTCTGGTATTCTTTTATTAGACTCAGGATATTATGATATTTTCAAAATGTTTTCTATTTATAACTGAACATTTTACAATGTCAAGAATAATCAAAAGCATAAAAAGATGACACAAAAAAATCCCATTTATATGATCTTTCCGGGTCACAGTTCTGAGTTTCCCTTAGAATGTCCATTTTCAGAGCTACCTTTTTATCAAATGAAACTTGCAAACAAAAGTTAACAGAAAATAGACATGATCACTCAATAACTTTATTAGCACACGTTGTCAAAGTTCAGAGCTAGGTTCAGAGGGCTAGATGTTTCAGGACCTGCGTCCAGCCCTCAGTGTGACTGACTTTTTCAGCTGGCAGTTTCTCTTTCTTACCATTTTATTTCATTATTTTTTCATTTGGTCTTCATTTTTATGGGAACAAAGTACAACTGTAATTTTAGTTAAATTGTGTGTTTGAAAGAAGTAGTACCTTCAGAATTCTAAATAATTCCTATAATTTTGAGACAATGACTTTATGACAGACAAATTTTATTTAAATATTTCTGCCATTTGTATATATCTGTATCCTCCTAAAATAGACACTGTTTTTATTCCCATCAGATGATTTCTTTATTGTCTTTAGTATTAAGATTAGGGCTTCATTAAGCTTCAGCCTTTCAACTTTTTGCATGAACTTTTTGCAGGCTGCTTGACAGATAAATGCTGAATCAGACGATGGCAGTGCCTCTTTGCACTCAGAGTTGGTGATACCATTTGAATCTTTTGTGGTGGTGATACAATGAAAGAAAAAGGTGTAGAGAAACTATTAGGGCCTTGGGGCAAAGCTTCTCTAGGGTTTTTAGGGGAACTATGGAAGGGGGAGAGTTATCACCTCACTCTGTCTTGCTGACTACGGAGCTGATGCTGTGTCTGGCTAGGGAGAGGAGAAAGAGACCTCTAAATCATATTGCAAGTGGCATTGAAACCTTCCTCTTCCCTCCACTCCTTCTGAAATATAGACCCTGTACAATGTGGTCTTCTTGCAGGACCTACAACTTCCAACCACCCCTGTGTATCCAGAAGCTCTGCTCCTTTCCCCTGCCCCCTGCTACAGCAGTGGCATCATGCAAAGAGCACTAGCCTGGCTGTGGTGAGGGCAGCAGTTGGTGAGAAGAGAAACTGGAGCTATAACAAGGCCACAAAACACAGAACAGGTCGAGGCACGATGTGTCATACGTGGGATGGTAAGACACAAGAGTGGTAACGTAAGGCATACATCAGTGCTGTCAGCACCTGCTCAGTTTGGTGCCCTTTGGTACATTAAGGATTTCAGTACACTACATCAATATGTTGCCTGACAATGCTGATATGCATATACCTGCGTGTATATTGTGATCCATTCCAGGCACTGAAATATATCATGTGTCTGGATGATCAAAAGCATGCAGTGTTAGATGTGTAAAAGAAGTAAATAAGTGTTATCTATAAGTTATAGACATTTAAGCTTTGGTGAAGCAAAGAATTTAATCCTACTTAATGTTTGGAGATTCATAGCAGAATCGGTAGCCTTCAGCTGGACTTGTAGGTTTCCTATATAATGTGAAAGAAAGATCGTTGTGATTCACAATGGTACGCACAACCGTAAGCAGTGAGCCATCTGAGGTAGCAAAAGCAAAGCCCTGATGACTTACGCGTGTTTTAAATCCCCACCCTCTCAGAGGCTTAGGTGCTTAACTGTGCATTTCTTTCCACGCATGATTTATAGTCATGAAAGTAGGCACTTAATCCTCTTCTTCACAGAAAAACAGATAGAACAAGAATCAATCTTTTCTTTTAAAAGGGAAACAGAGGAGAAGTAGGTGGTGATTCCTCTCACCTCCTCCTCAGCTCCTTTTCAAGAGGACATCTCGTTTCAGTCTTTTTTTCTGCTAGTACAAGCTCAGTCTGACCTGGAAAGTTCCCCAGTACATAGGCTTGGGGAGGATAAGTACTTTAAAACTCTGCCCTGGAAGATACGGTAGATTGTGTAGATGATTTAAAGATTCAATGAGCTAGGGAGTAGGAGTAAGAGTAACCCTGATTTTGCAGTGTAGTGGTTAGACCATTTCCATGGGAATGGAAGACTCTAGTCTATGCTTCAAGGACAATTTAGTTATTTTCTATTACATAGGTGGTGAATAATGTATAACAACAGTTGTTGTAGCAGAGACTGATATTATGGACTCTCCCTTTGGAAACAGTTTCCCTAGCCAGCTACCCTACAGAGCCAAGCTTGCTTCTTTATCGCTGTCCCAACAAATGCAAAAAAGCTCCAAAACTACCTAAATTAAATACCTAAGAAAATTATAATGCAAACTTATGCATTATGCATTTCCTGTAGAAAATTTTGTAAATAGATCAAAATAATTTAATTACTTCAGTGTGAAAAAGGTTTTAAGAGTCAATTAGACAAAGCAAGCAGGGAGAGCTGCAAGCTTGAAACATAGAAGCAATAAAGTGGAATATTCTTCTAAGGAAAAAGGTGGGGATGACAGTACGTGAAAGGGAAGTGTCCTGTAGATGAAAGGCACAATAGCAGCAAAAGACATGTAAGGAGGGTGACAGCATGAACTGATGGGAGGTGCAAGTGGAATTAGTGCAAACTGACATAGACTCACTGAACAGCACTGCTTGGAAAGAGCAAGCTTTCATTGCAGCAGTCTTCAACAAGGATGTGCTACTGCTCAGATAATGATCTAACTGTGGAGAAAGCCATGCAAAAATAGTTATCAGACATATATATAAATATATAAATGTGTATGTATTTTAATTTAAATAGTCAAATGCTTGCCTTGGGCCAGGATGTGTCACGGTGTTAGACTTTCACAACAGCAACTGGCTCCTTGTGTATGTGGACAGTATCTGATTACCGTTGGTAGTGTAGTTAGTTTCTCCAGCCCCTGTACACTGCACAGATACATATATACACTCACCTTCTCATTTCCGCATATGCAGAAAATATTTGTCAGGGAACATTTAGGGAAATGATACAGAACTAATAATACGGAATCTATCAACAGGCTGAAATCTGTGTCAGGGAGCACCAGACAGGCACTTGGTAAGTGGGCAGTGTGGAAAAAATTTGAATTGAAATGCTGAGGTTTTCTCATGTGTGTAATATCATACATATATACATTGGCCCTGGCAGCGTCTTCAAGCTCTGTCTACAGTAAAGTGTTTCACAGTTGTCAGTTGCACTCTAGTGTGAATGGGCTCTAGTGAATGAATGGGCTGAGCAGGGCACTTATGTTACATGACCTCTTACTCCAGCGCTCTGCACCACTAGCACCACTAGCACCACTGCTTGGAAGTGTTGCTAAGCCTGCAAACTGTTGCCTCGATCTTATAACACCCAGTATCACAGTCACAAGTCTGGTAGCATGAAGCAAATTTAGAATTTCCCCCTTTCTGCATGTGTCATTACGGATGGCTACAGATGGTTCTGTTCTGTACAACGGTCTGTTGCAGAAGGTAAGAGCTATGAAAGTATACGCTTATATATGTGAAAAGTATGTGAATGTCAAATGTAAGCTAGATTGGTTGGAACAGATAACCCAGAGTTTACCTCAAGCTCAAAAAAATTACTTATGGAGGGAGAAAATGCTCCACGTGAAAAAGGGAGAGCTCTTGTAGCTGCAAGGAAGGCTGAAGATATTGTTGATAAATTGCTAAGTAAAATTTAGTCTTTACTGTTGGTAATAATAATGCTAATTAATGACATTAATATGGTAAAAAGAAATGCTTTTAAAAGCATAGAATATGCACAAAGTTATTTGTCAAATCTAGCTTGCAAGGCCATAAAGCAACATGAATGAGAGCTATCATTAGTGAGGAATTTATTTCAGAGAACTCATTGTGTTTTCTCTTCCACAGTATAGACATTTCTGAAAATAAGATGAAGGTTACATCTGGAAGATGAGAATATATTTTCCCACAGAAGATATTAAAGACTTTATGATTATGCCAGAGCACACAGTTAAGTATATGGAACCATTAAAGTTTGACAAGCACCTGATCTAGATGAATAACATTCCCAAATTCCAGAGGAGTCTTTAAGGTAAAGTAAGAAAAGCCTTTAGAATGTCTTTTTTTTTTTTCCTTTTTTTTTTGTTTCCCCACATCTTGTTAACAGCTAGGGAAACATCAAAAGACAGAAAGAGGGTAATGGTGTTTCTGTATTTTTGGGAGAGGGTTGAAAAGTCTATGGAACACGTAATATGGAAAGAACAATTGCTGCTGTTTAAAGACCAGGCGATCAAACTTGATGAATGACCAAGATTTCTGTGTGGACAGTTCTGAATAGCTAGAGAAAAGTAAACTAAAGGACATATTTTGCCTGGACATAAAGGCCTCTTGAAATTATGTCATATATAGAGATGCACCAAATAGATTACTCTAAAAAGCTAGGCTGGGATAAACACAGATGGCTGGTGAAATGAATTTTGAATGAATTTAGGAGGAAAAAATAAAGCATGTAAGCTAAAGGGAGACACTTTATAAGAAGAGATGAAATAAATGAGGCAGAACTAGTGGTCAAAGCTGAACACCACTCTTTGGTATACAAGAGGGGGGTTACTAGAAAGAGAGCTGATTTTGCAAAAAAATGAATGCAATAAATGCAAAAATATGTCTGTGTAAAGACAAAATAATGGTTTTAATCCTATGCTGCTAGGAAAGCATGACTGCTTCATTTAATTTAAAGTAGCAGAGGAATGCAATTAACACCACCCTCAGCAGCAGAACACTAAATGTCAATCAATAATGAGCTGGACATACAGATAGTAAACTATCTGCACAATGCTTATCAAGATTGATAAAATAGAATTCTTAATTTCTACATGTAAACATACTTACAACATATACCTATATGTAATACAGCTATTCTCAGAAGTGATAAGCACATACAAGATAGATTGATGGCAAAGGATGCAGCATACTGTGCTGAGCTCTAAAAGTTTTAATGTGCTGTGCAGAGTATCCATCTATCTATCTGTTTTATTTTGCTGAGGATCATTCATCCTCCTAGCATCTCTGTCATGTTCCCATTCTTCGAGCAAATAATCTTCAGGTAGAACTTGACAGTTCTTTAATGTAGCTGTAGTTTATTTTTGAGGTTAATCTGTGTCAAGCTTGTACTGCTCCTTTGGTGTTTGGATGGTAGCTTTAGGTTGTGGGCAGAATCAGAAAAGCATGTTGCACAAATGGTGAATCAAGCAGTGAGTAATGCAGGTCAGTCCAAGTAAAGTAACAATAAAACCTTTAGAACATATCATATTTCCATCTTCATGCCACATATGTCACAGATAAAAGATTTCAAGAATATACAAGAGAATTTTACTGTGTATTTTAGCATGCTTATCTTTCTGCTTGTAAAGCCTCATACTTGTGTACTGTAAGATCAATTGTGCTGAATGAATTATCCCCGAGAAGAGGAAAAAGACATAAAGCTCTCTAAAACTAAGTAGAAGACCAGCTTCTCTCTCATAAGATTTAAGTGCCAGTTTCTTGTAGATCTGCAAGGTCAGAAAAAGATGTGAAACCCTACAAGGGAGCTGGGAATCAACTCGAGAATATTGTCATATGAAGCCATACTTGCTGTCCCTGAAGGACTATGCATTATTGAACTTCACAGCTGTGGTGGTTTGGAGTATAGGAGGAATGCTGCAGATGGAGAAGTAAAAGTTTCTTAGAGCCTTTGTGCAGAAATAATTTCAAGGAAAGAAATACATACTTTGGTGGCAGTCATTTTTATATTCTTTTAGGGTTGTTTAAAGCTGAGTGTCTGGCTTGGACTGTTAAGTAAATCCCAGATAATGACAAGTGGGCAGAAGAAAATAGTATCTATTTTGAGCTGTAAATATGGTTGGCAATACCCACATGCTGAGCTGATACATCCATAGGTTTAAATTCTCTTCAGTGACCTTATTCCATAGCTCATATAAGTTTCAAATATACTTTATTAAAATTGCTGTCTAGAAAAATAAGTAAAGAAAACATCCTTTCTTTGTGGAAAAATTATCTCACAAGTGCTCAGGCAGTGTGCTTGCCCACTGTATTGTCTTTACATTTTAACATGTTTATTTATAGCAACACAATTTTTAAAAGCACCCACAACAAACAACATCATGCTCCCCAGGCAAATGCATAAGATGGGCTAGAATCTCCATTTGTCTGTGCTTTGCATGCTCATTTAGATTATGGTAAAGTGGGTATAAAACACTACTGGAACACAATGCAAATGATGTATGCCTCTTTGCAATGAGATAAACGATTATATGTGGTATTAGAGCCGTAATTTTATGCTTGTTAGTCATCCAATTTTGATTAAGGGATCATTTATTTTAAGAATATGTCTGCATCACTGTTCAGGCTTTCTCTTTTTACATCAAGTTGTACGTTAAAGAGCAGGACAAAAAGCAATGCAAGACTAGGACAGTTGGGACTGATGCAGTGGAAGTAGCACAGCACAGAGCTGAACACTCCTCTTCCCAGTAGAAGAGGTACAAAATGGAACCATTGACTTCAAAGGTAATTTGACTTTAAAGGTATTTGGGCCCTCAAGGTAAACACTGGGAATTTCCACATTGCTCATAAAATGCTAAAACTGACACATAATGTTTTCCTTCCAAGCACCAAAACCTTTTCAGATTAATTCCACAATTGTACATATCGTGGGGGTTTTGAAAGCTCCTAAAGTATTTGGATTCAGGGAAATCCTGCCTGATGGAAGATGTAGGGGGAGTCTCCTCTGAAGCCTATATCCAAATATGTGTTCGCTTCACGTCATTTATAATGGACTAGCTGATTCCTAGTGCTTCCTGGCCGTAAATTCGTAAATGCACCAGAAAAAAGAAGTCGTCTTCTTTAAGCACATCTGAATTTAAAGCTTTGGTTCAAACATTTGGGGAATAAAGGGTCTTAAAATACAAGCTGACTTAACTTTCTTTATATTTTATCTTAAGCAATCTGTTTGCTCCTCTTATATATAGGCCAGCAAAAGGGGGTGCAAAATTCTTATGCTGGCTCACAAAGGAAATGGTCTGCCATAATTCAGATATTTAAAATCATCTGTCATTTGAAGTATGACACAGCTCTTTGCAATGTACCTTTAGTGGCTTTAAATTCCCGGCTTATGTATCAGTCGCCGTTGAGCTGCTGCAGAGGATCAGCCCACGGGCAGGGGGATGCACTCCAAGCCCTGTGCTGCTGTGGCTGCCCTGCAGTGGAGAATGCCTGGCTGGAGAGCAAGATCAGACCTGGCTTGGGCGGCTTCTGCAAGCAGGACTTAAACCTTTGACAGTGGAATATACTGCCTGGACGATGTGGCTTTTCGCTGAAGGGGAGTAGGGTCCCCCTGCCACCTACTTGCCGTGCACAGGTTGCAGGGAGATTTATTATGCCAGAGTTTTCAGTCCTGACGGAGGGACTTAATATATATTTAAACCTGTATTAGCCAGGACATATTTCATATAATGATTTTCTTTTCCTCTAGTTGTTGCCACTGTTTCAGTGACCCCACAGGGCATGTTTTCCTGAAAGACAGATATGCTTTTTCATGTAACACCCCATTAAGTAAAGCCCTTTAGCAAGGACAAAAAGCCTCTGAAGATCCTCTCCTGGCATAGAGTGTTTACAGGCTGAAACACGAAACCTGCTGTTTCATTAAAAAAGAAAAGGAAATCCAAAAGTTCCTGGTTAATCTGCTGATTGCCCGGTTGATCTTTCCATAGCTACACGTACTGAAATGTTCTCTTTGTTTCTGTTTGATATTTCCCAAGAAAGCTGCTGCTGCTGCTGTTTCTTTAACCTCTTTATAATGGCTTTGTCAATACCTTTCAAGCTTTTGTTTTTGTGTCAAGTTTGCATACTTTAGATATATGTAAATGACAAGGGTGTTGGAAAATAAAAAGGGAACCAGGCTGCTATAGATGTGAAAGACTCTGAGAGTTGAAAAATTGGTGAGGTACAGCTGTAGAATAGTTGTACTGTGCTGGATAGTGCCTCCAGCTGTGGAAATTGGGGGAAATATGCACACAGCTGGAGCGCACACACAGTAGTGTGGGATGTCAGGTAAATCTCTAGAGAATGGCAGTTTGGGGTCAAAGTATGGGCTTGGTGCAGTGGAATGGTTTCATGAGCCTGGGCTCCCAGCTTGCATATGTGGATTAGTAAAGGGCAGCAGAAGCCATCAAAAAAGTGTGACTGACAGATTCAATGTATTGCGTGGCTGCAGAGCTATTCAAAACAAATTGTACACATGGAACTGGTGGCTGTGGGATTGGTATCTTCCTGATGGACGTGTTCCATGTTCTTAGCTTCAGATCAGCCTTAAACAGCTTTTTTCTCATTTTTCTCTGCCTGCCAAAGTATTCCTGTCTGCTGTTCACAATTTCAGTAGAATTTATTTCTTTCCACCTACCATGCACAGGAAATTTGACTCAGAAAGATGAGATGCAAATATTATGCAGGGTTGACCTTTTCATTTACAGGGTAACTAATTAGCTTGACAAGTAACACGTTTAGTAAAATACGTATATGTCATTAGATAATCCTGCCTACCTCTTTATGGCTGCTCCCTAAAATACATCTTACTTTTGTTGCAATTAACTGCAGGGTTGCTATTGAATTCAATACGAGCAGGAGTTCAGAGCTATACCAAATGCAAAGTAACTTAATACTCACTCTCTTATTTGGCAACCTCATAGTTACTTCTTCAGTCGTGCTTTGGCACCACAGTATAGCACTGACTGAGTACCTTTTCCAGTTCTGCTTCCTTTTTGCTATAGGACAGAAAACAGTGTGTGGTTTTAATATGGAAGACAGTAAAATTTAAACATTTTTAAAGTAAACTTCAGGGAAAGGTAGAAATTTCTGGGGTGGCCTAAACTCAAGTGGTAGTCTGGACATGACTTTAAGGTGAACCTGTGCAACTGGTTTGACAGCTTCCTTTAGCTAAGGTATACGACGATATTTATGCAGACCACTATGCAGAGTTCTGCACTCCAGTTGTAATTTATATTTTACTTCATCAATCAGCAGCTAAGCAATGAAAGAGATGGTTGTGTTTGTTATTTACCGTGAGAGGCATCCTAGTATTCAAAGGTCTGAGGAGAGGTAGTTGTGTCCTTCATTGAAGGAAAGGGACAGAAGAATTGGTTATGCAGATGGAAGGCGTTGAAAGAAATGGCCAAGAATTTGACCCAGATCTTCTAGGACAACAGAAAGAGGCTGGCCATATCAAAAACACAAAGCCCACCCCAGATTGCCTTTGGGAGTCATTTATGGCCATGAACAGATGTTCTCAACCACAGTGAACCTTGAATCCCGCATGGTTTTGGGTCTGATGTAGGATGATTAGCATTCCCTAGCTCTGGATTGCAGCGTCTGGTTTTTGGTGCCACCTCACAGTATGGTGTGGCAACAGAGATGAATGGTACCCTGCTGGAAATGGTAAGCAGCAATACTTTGCAATTCTAATGAGCCCATCCTGTGCTCTTCAGTGTCCTTTAAACCCAGACAATTAACACAAGTAAAGAAAGGGGAGAAGTCTTACTGGATGGCAGGTAATAGGGAAGTGGAGGCTCTGACTGCCTGCAGCCAAGAGTGCACATTAATTTCATACTGATATTTTTAATTGTCCTGTTCCCTTTTCAGATTTGTTTTGGAAAATCTTATTTTTTTATTATAAAATACATCCATTAAGTGCTTCACTGTTTTATATCCATTATTTCTGATCCAGAACTGAGCCTGTTGTTGCCGTTAAATTGTTGCTTTGTGCTTCTTTATTATTATATTGCTCCTTGTCAATTTATTGCCTCTTTGCCTTTAATGAAGCAGAGGTGGCAGCTTTACAGATGGGCAACTAAATCACAGAGAAACTACGTGACTTTTTACATGACCTATGCGCACAAGATTAATAATCACTCTTACTGCCAGGTGCAGGTACTACATGCAAGTGTTGTAAGCAGTTTAGCTATGTTGGCAATGCCGATTTGTGAACAGTTCAGGTTTTATGAGAGAACGGATGAGATATTAGTGCAAATTTTCTTCTCTTCCTTCCATTTTTACTCATGGTGCACCCAGTGAAGGCTTTATGTGCCTCTAGGCCCTCTCCTGGCTACCGTTGGGTCAGGTTTCTCTCCTCTGTTACTGAAGTGCCATTGCTAAAGCTGCACCAGCTTTGGCTTTTGGCATGGTCCCTCAGCAGAACTGCTTCTTCATGGAATTCTCTTTATCCTCCCTGCTTGCTTTCTTTTTCCTTCATGCTAGCTTTCTTTTACCCCTTATGGCCTTTTCTCATATTCTCCCTTTCTTCTTTTCTTTTAGTAGTGTCTCCCGTTTGAAGTTTAGAGCAAGTCTTCCCTCTCTGTTGAAACATTTCACTCCCCTCTGCCATTCACTTTGTTCTTTCCCCCTCCTTGGAGCAGGTGCCAGCTGGTGTTGACGTCCTGCCCACCCCCCTTCCCCCTTTCCCCAGAAATGCAGTAGATGATTGCTTTGCTAATTCCTTTCTTTTGCTTTTTCTTTTCATTTTGACTTTTCTGCATTGGGCTGATTGTTCTCTGGTGAGCTCAGCGCAGTCACTGGAGTCATTAGCAGGCTTGTATAGAAGCATATCCTATATGATCCATATGAGGCATACAACAAAATCTGTGATGTTTATTAGCAATATCCAAGATTTTGTAAATGCCAGCACTTCAGCTGAGACCTCGTTATTGGTAACTGTCAGAACTGGAAGGCTACTTGCCATATTTTACCTATGTAACTGTACTAGGGCTTACATGCATACCAGAAGTAGTCCTTGGGTACATCGTAATGTTGCTTAGCAACGTAAGACTAAGGGGTCAGGTTTGAAAAGGAGCTTATGGGAGGTTGCCTGGCTAAGTAAGACAATTTTAAATCAGGTGGCCTGTATGGAAGTCATTGCTGGACTTTTAACAGTGGGATGGTGATGTTAGTAGATGTTAGGCTTGTTAGCAGATGGCTTTGAGAAATGATGAGGATCGTGAGGTACCACTAGGTGAAAGAAGGGCAAATATCTTTTAAGATGCTGGAAAAAAGAAAAGCAAGGAGAATACAGATCCGTCAGCTTCTTCAACACCCAGATGAGTGATAATTGATGCTAGAGGCAAAATCATGGTATATATGCTGTCCAGTGGTAAACTCCAGACTCAAGAGCTACTTGTGTAGTAGTTGGGTTCCCTCGATGGTTTTGGAGAATATGATTTCAGGTGAGGTTCTCACTCTGAATAAAGCTCTGCACAAGCCTGTCTCTAGTCCTTAACTATACAAGGAATCAGGGGAAGTAAACATTCAAATTTAGACTATGTTATTACCCTGCAGTGAGACTAACTCAGTCTGAAAGCAGTGACTGTATTCTATATGCTTTTCTATATAAAGTTTTCAATATTAATCATAGTGATTTGCTTTATTAAACTTTGTCATCATGGTTCCTGAGTAATCAGAATTATCGGCCATATCTTGGGAGGGAAGAGATTGGAAGAGCAACCCAACCCAAATATCATAGCAATCAATTATTTTGGAACAATTCAGTGATTAATTTATGATTCATTTTTAAACTATATGTATATATTTATATATCATTGTATGAATGTATAATAAATATTACAGCATATATTTCTACATTACAATTTAGTCATATGTATTATGACAACTGTCATATCTGGATGTAAATTAAGCTGGTATTTTATACAGACATAATGAGTATTAGAATTATTCCTCTGAAACTTGTTCTTCTCCAGTGTAGATTTCATGCTTATGAAGGTGCATGAGTCTGTCTAACGTTCATAAGAAAGTGCATGAGAAACATAAAAAATGCTACCAAAAGAGTTCCTCAGATGTCCTTAGCAAATCCTTTTTTTCACCACTATACTGATATTATTCCTTAGAAATGTTTACCTGTTTTTAAACCAAGCTCTCTATTATAAATTTATACCTTAAATATTGCCTTAGGTAATTTGCAGTTACAGTGATGTTAATCACTATTAACAGAAAAAGCTTACAAAAAAGTGGGGTTTTTTGTAGCAGCATGGGTCATGTGGTATTTATTTTGTCGGGATGCGAAAGGTTTTTCTACCAAACGTGAGTTAAAAGCTAACAAATTAAAATCTGACTGAGATATACTTCTCACCAAAGATATCATATGGCTCAAAAGGCTAGAAAGATCTTGGAACAGCAAGAGGGGATATGAATGAGATGGGTAGTACAAAACATACCAGAACTTGCACCTACAAACTGAAATCTACACACCTTTTTTTTTTTTCCCTGAGAAAAAGCCTTCCTTTACTCATACGTTCATTGGCAGTGCCTGACACTTAAGCTTGCAATAGCAATGCTTTTTCCATGTACCAAAGTGCTTACACAAAAATTTAGCCTAGGTTCTTTGACATGAGAATTTACTAATCAGCAAATGCACTGCTTTGCATGTGGCTAATTGTGTGACCCACGACTAAAGCACCATTTTGAGAGAGTGAATTGATTTCATAGAGCTTCTCTCATTTTCCCTCATAGAGCCAGCAATGGAAAAAGCATCTTAGGGCCTATGACAGCCAGGGAGCAGTCCATGGTATATCATTAACATTGGACAAGTTTTCTCTGAGCCCAGCCTACAAACCTTAAATTGTCTGGTAAGTATCCAAATACTGACATCTTTTTTTCTTACATATCCATAGTCAACAGCCCCCATCAATGAACCACTCCTATCAGAGTAAACACTTCTGTTGTTAGAATGGAGAAGAGATAAAGTCCTAGTCTTATACCCCTGCTACAGGTCGACGAAATCACCCTGAATTTTTGTTACAATGAGAGTGACAGATGGGAAAAGCAATTCATTAAAGACAATTGCATTATACCGAAGAACTGTTGTCTGAAATAAAAAATTCAGCACAGAAAGAAAGAATCTAAAATAGGGTTGGAATAGGTTGTCTTTTTCAGATCAAATGTTAATATTATTTGTAGCACTGCTTCTAGGAAGTCTCTGGCCAAGCTCTGGCCAAGCACTACCACTGGCTGGTTACCCATCTCATCCTCTGCAGCACTGAGGGGAAGCCAGTTCCCCAAGGACCACCTTTACTGCCACCTCTTACCCATGGGCCAGATGGAGTGCCTGGTGCCTTGATGGTGCTCTTGCAGGGTCAGTTTTAGTGAGAGAAAGAACTGGAGAAGTATCTAACCTTACTGGCTTTAAATTTTCACATTTTGCGCCATCTGCAGAACAGAAGGAAAGGCAAATTAAGAATCCTTCACTTCCAGTTCTTGAATAGCAATCCCAAGGTCATGCAACAATATACTGTTTATTAACCTGGATGAGTGATAATGATATAGACTGACTCTAGTGTCATAAGTATTATATTTGATGGTTTTTTTAAAAGAGTGAGACACAGTAGATTTAGTATTCTAAGCTAAATGTATGGTAGCGTATACAATGCATTATGCATATAGTTGTTTCTGCATAGATCAAGCATTTCATAAAGTGATGGCAGATGTTGAAAAATTTCTGCTGGATTGCAAAATAATAATATGCAGCATTTGGGTACTGGAGGAAATTACACCATGTTTAAGTTCCAGAGTTCCCTTTACACAGTCATATAGCAGCATGACAAATTGTGTATAGCACATGACAAATTGTGTATCAGTCTCTACCAAATAGACTTTGCTCCACAAAACGCGCATGATACCAACACTGGAAAAGAAGGGGTGGCCGTTGTATTGTGAGTGTCATCTGTTCTTCCTCGATCCTATATAGATCAGAGATCTTGTCATGGTATAATTAACTCACTTTTTCTTGCTTTTTGGCTAAAATATCTGGATCCCTTTGGATAGTCATATGATAAATCTATTGGTAATTTTCCATTGCCTATCTAAAGTAATTTGGCTAATGTGCAGAGCTGAACTTCCAGCCAAGTCTGAAAGGCTTTTTTCCCAGTTTAGAAAGTGCAACTGTTCCCTATGTGCAGCAATAGTTTTCCATTAGAAGAGGGTAAAATGGCTCTATTAGAATAGCTTCTGGTTTCAGATATCTCTCTTGGGTACTTTTACATGGAAAATGGCCACATTAGAAGTACTTAGGAAAGGGAAATCCTTTTACCTGATTTGAAGCAGGCCCCGTGCGGGTTAGGTCGGTTTGGATGCCTGTGCTTTGTCTGCCTTTGCAGTGCCCTCCTCTGTAGGACAGGACAACGTTGAGCACCACTAGAGGCATACCTGCTTCATTGTTATGGCTGTACTAGCTTTGATGCTCAGCCTCTGAAGATGAAAAACTAGTTGCTGTCAACTACTGTGGTGATTTTTTGCTAATTGCCAGGCTGGATCCGAGTGGAACATTTTCATTGGGATTGCATCAGGACTTTGCCTCGTGCAAGTGGGATGGAGGCAGGCTGGGCACGTAAGGAGTGGCTTTGACCCAATCTGCTGTGGCCATCCATGACAACATGATGGCAAAAGCAGACTGTTAGAGTAGATGTTGGGGATGAGCCAGTGGCATCAAGGCAGAAGGCAAGAGGCTGCATGCAGCATCCAATTCAAGCTGGAATGTCGGTCTAGTCTGCAAGACACCCAGCCTTGGTGCCACCAGGCATAGTGCATGTACAGCTGGCTGCTGAGGGGCAGGGTTACCTAAAAAGCTGCAAGGCTGATGCAGTGATGATTTGAATATTTTTCCTTAAATATTCCTTAAACATAAATGATGGTGGTGAAATCATAAAAGTAATTGGCTCTTTTCTCAAAACAAATGACACCTAAAAACATGTAGAGATGTCCTTCTTTTCCAGAGTATTATTGAAAATTAATAGACCATCTGAGTCTGCAGTATCATGAAGTCTGTATCCATTTTTTTTCCATATCTGCAGATTTATCTCCAGTAGCTCTCCATCTGTTTGCAGGCTGTTTTCTAAACCAGTGTGATGCCTCAGGTGCAGAAGAGAGAGACAGTAATTAACAATGTGGCCTACAGCATCTTGGGGAGCGATTAATTTTAGTGAATGGATAGGGGAGGAAGAAGAGGGAAAGTAAGCTTTGCACATTTGGCTGCTCCTGCATGCATGGTTGTGCATAGTGGATAGATACACATACAGATATGTGTGTATCTTCCAAGAAGACTATTTTCAGCACTCAGGCTTTCGGTCTCTTGCAATGACTGTTGTGTACAGAAACTACTTGAAAAAGACAGTACCATCTGCACTGATGAGATTAGGGGGTGTCAAGGAATATTCTTTTTCACTTCTCACATTCCTGCTTCTTTCCATCCTGTGTCTGGAAAAATCCCAGCTTTTCACCTGTCAAAACAGTTTTAAAGCTGGTCTCTGATGTATAGAAACCTGTGAGACAGAACCATGACAACTACGTACTGTCAAAGGAGTATGACTGCATAAAAAAAAAAACCAAACGCAATACTGCTGAGTAAAAGAACAGGGAAATGTATGAGGCTGCACTAGCATGTGGGGTAGGTTTTTTTCATGCGTGTCTATGTACATACACTGATCAGGGAGTATTGACTTGTATATAGGAAGACCATTTCACTGAGTTATACATAGAGAGATTATAGTGTGTATACACAGCACTGAAAACTAAAGATCCGCACATCTACAGAGAGGTTAAAAATTAAAACTGTATGGTCAATTAGGCTTTTTTCCCCCAATATCTTGGTCCTGGAATTAGAAAACTATATCCATTTATAGGCTTTCAAATGCAAGTGGCCTTATTTCAGATGTGCTGAACAACTACTGCATCTGCTGGCTTCTGTTATTAAGGCTGGGTCTGTTTCTGAAAAGCAGCTGTCAGGAAGGAGATCCTACAGGATCTCCTCTGACGTGTCTAGCTAGCAAATAGCCAAGCACGACTGCAGTACCTACGTGCCATATGAGAACATCTGGAAATACAGAGAAGTGGAGCTGGGCTTTCTGCCTGGCTGTGTAACCTTCAGGGAGGAACTTAGCAGAGATGCTGAGGGAGAAACCCCGCTGCACACTAATTAAGTATTTTTATGCTTTGACTTCTTTACTCCTTTTTCATATCCCTCTGTCCCTTCTCCTTCACATACTGGTGCCCATGCTGAATGCAGAGTCTATATGAACCAGCAGAACAAACTCTTGCTTGAGAGTGGGATATCACAGATGTGACTGCTCACTTCTGGGTGCCGCACAGGCAAACTAGGTATTTTGAAACTGGTTCATCTCACAAGTGCATGGTCGGATTTGGCAAATGGTTGTGTTAATAAAGGGCACCTGAAAGCTTAATTGTGAGCTCAAATAAGGTGCTTTCTAAACCTTTGGCTTTATTCTGCAATTTTGTAATTGAACAAGTGTATGTGCTGCAGAGAGAAAATAGAATGCCTTACTGCAAAGCTAGTAGTGCATTCATCCCTTCAGAGAACAAACTCATTTGCCCTTTTCTTTTTATGCCTGCTTATTCAAACAATTAAATAAATTAAAACCAAGAAAAGGTTCTGCTCTGAGCCACTCTCAGTTTTTTTCAGGCAGTAAAATAAATGAGAATCAGTAATCTAATGCAAAACTGATTTGAGCATGTTTACATGTTATTAGGAAGCTAAAAGGTTTATTCATGCCTTTGGTTCTGAATTGATGTAAAAATGTGTACTATGTCTGTAGAAACAGCTGCATGTAAAAGCTGCTATTGGCTGGCTGGTCTCTGTGCAAAAAAATGGTAGTACTTGGGCATTTGTCTTTTTCTCCTCCAAATGTCCAGACTATGACAGCAGGGAAGGCTACAGAATGTCTTTCAGGGTGTGAAAGCTGTCATTTGTGCATCCAAGAGAGGACTGTGTTATGAAGGTAGAAGTACTTTTCTATAAGGAAATGACATGCTGGGAAAAAATGTAAACTTCTCTAGAATGTGAGGAGCAGATTATGTTAATATCTTCCTGTCAACTTTGCCCTCTTGATTCACTTCACGTTACATCAATTATACTGTAACTTTTCAAGCTTCTGTCTGTAAGTAGTATTGTTAGCTATAGCCAAGGGTTGGAGAAAGATTATCCTTTTAAAATTTGATTGCTTGCTCAACAGAAAGCAACAAGAACGGAAAAAAAAAAAAAAAAAGGAAAATGTTTCCAGATCCTGTAAAGAAATGGAATTTCATCTACTTTCCCTTCTAAATACAATTGAAAAAACTGAAATTCCCATGTAGTATTCACTGGACCTTTAATATCTTTGAATCCTCCAGATTTGACAATATAAAAAATCGCAATGTGAAATATAATTTTGCTTATTATATATTCATGATACTGCATAGAAGTATAAATACATATCACACAAAGGTTTCTACACAAGAAAAGAAAACCAGAGTGCTCTACTTTGCCAAAATGCAAAATAAAACATTCCACTCTCATAATAGCTTACTCAAAATCAATTTTATATGGCAAAGTTTCATCAAAATCAACACATTCCCATGAATTTTCTTATAGCACTCAAGCTGCTAACTCCGGTGAAAGCTCTTCAGTTTAAAAGTTTTCAGCCTGTCCTAGGTTCCACAGGCTTATTTTGGTTTAAAATGTAGTTTTTCATGTCCTGGCTTGTGTTACTCCATTTTTGCATTGTGAATGGAAATGAATTTATGGCATGAAAAAGAAAGAAAATGGTAGGGCAAGGAGCTCTTCCATAACGAAGAGAGTAGAGCGTAGAGCAGATGAAGAAACTCCCAGTATGTGAGTTTTGCACAGCTGCAACTTCTGTAATTCAGTGATATTTCTTTTATTTCTCCAAGTTCTTGTTCAAATGGCTACTGAACATGAAGGATAAGATGCTCTTAACTCACACTTTTTAAACACTTGTTAGCAAAACTACTCTTTCTCTTTCATATCAATAGGGGTTAACGTTATTGCTTGAAAGGATATCAGTCTTTCATGCTCCCAGAAACGTTTTCCTAATGTACATTCACTTGTATGATTAAAGGCAGTCTAGGTACTGGCTTTCTGATGTTAAAGATAACACAGAAGGAGATATATAAATTACACCAGTGAGTAAATGGTAAGAGGGAAGAAAAGGTATAGTGAGAGTGACATCCTCAAAAGATTTACTAGAAAAAAATGAAAGAAAATGGAAGAAAACAGTACAAAAGTGGCTGTTGAAAAATTAACATTTGAAGATGGGAGAATAAAATGGAAAGAACTGTCCTAGGCACAAATTCTGTGCTGCCAGAGAGCACAGTTGGAGTCTCAGCCCTCACTGATAAACTGCAATCTACCTAAACAGGGAAATGATGCCAGGATAAGGCATATTCCTCCTGAGAGGTGGGACTCGTGTATCTGTCTTCAGATCTCTCTGCACGTCACCTGAAAACATGACAGAAAAAGAAACAGATGGAAGGAAGAATTCTCATGCTCAAAAGTTGTGATTTGATTTCATTGAAATTATATGAGTCTGAGGAATTCCAAGGCTGTTTGGTCCTGCAATAACAAGGCATAGGAAAAAGAACAATCCAGTAGCAATACTGGAAATGTTCATAAATTATTGTGAATATGCCCTGTTGAAATGTTCTTGGTTTCAGAGAGAACTGAGGTTCCTTAGCTTTGTGTAATGGTGAGCCTGGCCTAGAGCAGTAAGAGAGGAGAGGAGGCAATCAAATGAATTATAAAACAGAATTCAAAGTGCACTGGTAAGGGAGAGTGCTTTTTTTTTCAGTGCTTGTCTCTTTCCTGCTGCTGGCAGTCCATGATGATAGGGTAAAGCTACCATGTACCAAGCAAAAATCAAAGCAAAAGGGTATTTATACAATGATGAATTCTTCCTTGTCCCTGTTTACTGTCACTGAGAGACCTTTTCGTGTACACCTCTAAGAATGGCTAGCAGTTACTGTGTTCCCTGTCTCCTGACTTGTGGTTGTTCCTTAGCCAAGCTACGCATATTTTAGCTCATTTAATCTTTTCTTTGAAGTCATTCCCTCCAGCTCTTTGTCATTTGTCTTGCTTTTGTCTGAACTCCTTCCAATTCATCCTGGCATGAAGGTAACCAGATGGGGGTATCTGGGGTGTGCTTTCAGGAACATGCTATCAGGAAGGACCACCCAACCCCTTCCATCTCCCAGGTGACCTTGGTAAGTTCATGGGATCACTGGTAGCCCTGGTGCCTCGCTGCTCCCTGACTCTATTTTACCGACTACACACTATGGAGCATCTGATAAAAGTGCTGCAAATTGCACTGGCTGTTAGTTTTGGTTTATTTTTTGTTGTTACTGAATACCACAATCCCAGTTCTGATCCTTGTTCCTGTGTATATCCTTTAGATCTATTTCAGCATTGCTACCTTTCTGTTTTCTTTCTCCCACAGAGTATCTATGCTGCAGTATATGATTCATCATGTACGCTCTTCTGCATTTTTCCAATATCTATCTCCTTCAATGTTTCTAGGCAGTATCATCAGGCTCCTTAGTGCATTGCCTTAGGTACTTGTGTTTCTCCTCGATGGGCTCCTCCCATGAACTAAGAAATTGATTATTGTCTGGATTTTATGAGATCAAATCACATAATGATACCTACATTACAAACAGCAGATTTTGGCTCAGTTTGCTGCACTTTTTCAGTTTCTTAAGTCTCTCTCCAGAGCTTTAGTCAAGAAGACAGGCTGTGTGGTTTCTCAACAGGTTTCCCTGCTATGCTCCTCATTTGGAACTGAAGTTAATTAACAATTCTTCCAAGCACTTGTTGGCCTTCAGTGATGCTTGAACAGTGTGTTCTGCAGCCTTGAAAGTGAGACTGTAAATAACGAAGATCTCTTGGGTCAGCTTTTAAAAGAAGAGATTGATGTTCCATCCCAAAGCGAAAATATTATTGTTCTTTGTAAAACTAACACACCCGTGCCTCATTTTCCCAAATGTGAAGACAGCGTCAAAGGGAAGGGTAGTGAAATACCATGTCAGGTGTCTCAGTGTGATATTACAGGTAGATAAATCATAGTATCCTTAGTATGTCCAAATCAATGAATGTAAGAATATTTCAAAATGTTTCAAATGCCTTATTAAAATCCAAGTCTTGTATTTATATCCTGTTCCATCAACCTTGTAGTTCATAGTTCTGCCAAATAAGCTATCAAGATGCTATGCATTATTTATTCATTAATAATTCATGATTCATACAACATATTCATCTGGATGTTTGTTTGCTTGATTCTTGACTGTGCATGCTGCTGAATTCCTGGACAGTAACACTTGGATAAACCTGTATTTTATTCTGGAGATTCTTGCTACTTTGGAAGGTCTCCCTGCTTGCTACCTTTGTAGTTCCTTGTTTCACCACATTTTTTGAAAAACAGCAGTTAAATGGTTCTCCAAATGCCAGTTTTGTAATCCCCCATCATGCGTACAATCTCAATCTACTGATTCTGAAAAATACAATGAGAGTGTAGATCAAGAAGAAAAGCCATCACGATTAGTAATGTGCATGGACAGCCAGAAGAGGGGTAAAGCTCAGACTAGAAAATAATTTGCTATAGAGATGTGAAAAGTTGAAAAAAAATCATGTAGGTGAGAGGTAGAGAGAGTTTTCAGAGAAGAGATGGAGTCCCACCTGGATAGGTATATAGCAAAGCAATCTTTTGCAGATATCAGTAGATCAATGTGTAGAAAGAAAGGGTGTGTGTATGTGTATATAAGCGTACACACACAAACACATACATACATATTTGTGTGTGCATGTCTACATTTTTAGACTTATAAGAAGTAAAGGAGAATCCAGAAGAAAAAATAGTGTCAAATATCTTTGAGTGACAAAGAGATGGGCCATTTGGAGGTTAAATTAATCCTCTGAAAAGAATGCAATATGTATCAACACTGAATGTGACCATATTACTTGAAGAAAGGTGATAATTCAGTCACATAGATGCATGCATGTGGCAACACACAGTCCACACACAAAGAAGTAAAGAAACAGAGAAATTAATTTTTGTTGAAGGAAACCTGAATAGAACTGAAACCAGAAGACAGCAACAGAAGACTGAGAAGTCAGCGTGCATTCAGCCATGGTGCCATAACACAGGTTCCACTAAGATCTAGGATTCAGAAAGTAAGAGTCCATTTGGGAGCATTTTTAAAACTACTAACATTGCTGCCATGATAAAGTTTCAGTTGCCAGGAATTGTCATAGTGGATCAGAGCAGTCATTCATCTTGTCTGGTATCTTGTCTCTGACAGTGTCTAGGATAAGATATGTTGGAGGATTCTGAAATTCCATAATAGAAATCATCACATATCCTGCTCACCATAATGCTTTGCATTATGCAAATGGATGATGGTCCCTACCAGTTGGACACCATCATATATGGTCCTTTACACAGTATTAAAAAAAAAAGAAAAGAAAAAGAAATAAAGGGGGTAATCTACACATACACATAATTGAGAAAAATAATCCTGTGGTTTGGACAGCAGTTTGTTGTTTGGGACCCATGTGTCTGCTTTTGGGAAGGATGGGGAAGGCATCCTCAGGCACAGTTTAATTCCTTAACTGAAAAATAGGACTAAGAGCACTTTCAAACTTACCATGCATTTTGACAGAAAACTATTAATGAAGGATGACCTCATATTAAAAGATGCTATAGAAGTATTTCAGACAGGCAATCTGTATAGATACTCTGTTTTGGGAAAATTTGTTTGTATTGTTGGGTGCTACTAAAACATAAAGAATTTTCTGCTTCTTTAAGGATCTTATGCTCTCTGAGCCTGCATCTACTTTAGCAAATACTGCAGCTCAACAGGACTGGATCTGTAGAGGTGCTGAGGATCTGATGTACACATTGTACCTGATTCCAGATTAATTTAACCTTAGACTAGCTCTACTCTGATCCCAGGAACTGAAGACATATTAGGAACTGGAGAGCAGTGGGTGCATTCGCCAAGCTTATCTTCTAGTTTAATTTCAAATGAAGGGAATTCAATCCGTGTACCCCGAGACTGATCCCCAGTGCAAACCAAGGCATGCTGATTGGGAAAAACTGGGAGATTTGGCTTCAGAAATGCATTTCTGATCTGAACTAAAACCTTATGAAGACACAAGTGGAGAGTTCATTTATGCAACAAATATACTCATAAATACAAATAAATGCATTTCTTTGGGTTTTTTTGGTTTTTGTTTTTTTTTTTTTTTTTTTAATCGAAGAAAAAGTTTGTGGATTTGATAAAGAACCAATAACTTTCCTCATTTACATAACTGGAACTTCAGCTGACAGAGACCATCTACCTTCCAGAGCATTATTTGTATGCACATTTAAGCACAAAACCATGTTATATATTAATGGAAACAGATACAGTAAGTTATTTTAAATAGTCAAAATAATGTCTGCATTTGCTTTTCCTCTTTCTATTTTTAAAATGTGGTTTATTGGTTTATTCACATTTTTAGAATAAATAATACAATAAAAAGATATAAGGGGGAGGCAGAATTTATCTGTAGCAATTGAATGCTAACAGTAATTTAATAAATAGATAATTTCAAAAGTGGGTTACTGAGGAACAGTATCAGAAATTAGTTGTTTTTATCATATGAAAACTAGTAAAAGATTAGAGATAAAAAATGAGATATAATACAAATGCTGCCTGTGTACCCCATCTTTCATTACCAGGCCTCTCCCAAGGGTGGGATTAAGACACCTGAGCTATGGTGTCTATGTGTGAGCAAGCACCTGAGAGTCTAAGATCTTCTTCCTGACAAAGGAGATACAGATAACCCAGCCTAAGGACCAGGGCATCTGCAAGACAATGGCAAAGAACAGTCATCAGTTGCCCAGAGATAGCTCTGAGGGCCCTCTGAGATGTCCAAAGGTCTCCCAGATGGCCAGTGTCAAAGGAAGTCAGGAGGGATTCTGCACTCCCTGGAACACGAGCTAGGGGCCAGGCTGGAGGCTCCACGGCACCTAGGCAAGAGGAGGTGCCTATGTTTAGGCACCTGAATCCCAGGCAGGTGTCCAGATGAGCTCTTCCTAAGGAACTCCTTAGCATCTACTAACTAAAAATAGAGTTTAGATATTTACATGTGAATGCCCAAATGTAAATGTCTTTACACCAAACTGAATCCCTTCCATGGTGTCAAATATGTAACTCAATGTTAATGATCAAGACAAGGCAGAAAAAGATATGACCACATCCAAAGTCATTCTGTTTCATTTTGTGCATTTTTTCTTTGTTTATATACCTGCAATTAATTCCCTCCAGTTAATTAGCTTCATCATTGTTCATTTACAGACTTTGAGCAAGTGAAGATAACTAAGCGACTACTCGATATCACCTCTTGTTTTGCACCTGGTATTATGTGCAATGCTGTGTCACCAACGAGCAGACCTTGCAATACATCTGTCCTGTTGGGACGTGGCAGAGGCAGGTTTTCTGGGGAGCAGGGCACAGAGTTAAGCTGAAGGAATAAATATGGGAATAGCTCCACTGCTGTTAGAAAATGAGCTGTTTCAGTAGTCCCTGATCACGCTCTGCTGGAGCCATATTCTACATGTCTATAGCCATACCCTATATAACTATAGAGATTAGTTTTCTTATAATAGCAATAATGAGGCTGATTAATGTAATGCCAGTCAGAGACCAGTCTATTTCTGTAATGCCAAAATAGAGTTTTTTAAATAAAATGGGCTTCTGCTTCTGGCTGAATACGGCTAAACCTCAAGAAATATGTAAGGTTTTATGAACTTCAGGATCATCCATCCTTTCTCACTGTCTTCCTATCACTTATTCTCCATCTGCCCCATAATTTCGCTGTGCCTGTGTGCCCTGTCCTTTCCTTCCCTGTCTAGCCTGAAGGACACTGTCCTCATCCATCTCTGACCTGACCTGCCACCTTTATTTGTGCTGTAATCCCTGTATTTTTGTCAGCTCTTGCATACTGAAACATTGCAAGATTTTAAAACAGTTGTCCCCCGGTGTTGATGTGAGATATGCTGGGGCCTGTGATTTTGAAAGGACACTGCGGTAAAAAAGATTAATGAAAACTTGTTACATATGGAAAAGACTTTTCCATTTAGCAACAGGGGCAAAATTCACTCAAAAGCAGAAGGTCAATGCAAGGGGAATAAATCATCTAATCATAGCTTGAGAAACTAAGAAAGATGAAGATTTGTGGTGGCTTTCTACACAGGGATATTTTTCGTTAGGGGAGACCAAGACTGGGCAGGTTTCCTCAGGTGCAGTCAGGGCTGATGGGACATGAGGCAGTGCTGGCAAGGAGACTGGATCACCACATTTGCTTGGTGGCAAACCGATGTGCTCAGCTCCAGTATGCAAACTGATGTGCACCTCTACCTATTACGCAAGCATGTGGCTTTTGGACAATCTGTGGCTGATGTCAAGGCGGCTGATTGCAGACAGGAGGAGTCTGGCTTTCTCTGAATTTGCTCAGATATGCCACAATACCAGACAGAGATGCCAAAAATCATATCAGCATATCCGAATTTGGGACTTTCTCACTTATTTTTCCTTTGTCATATTGTGTTTCCTGGAGTTTCTTGAGCAGTTTCACTGAATATCTTATTATTCTGTGTTTGATTACATTGGAAAATACATGCAGCTTTTCAAAACACTGTCTTTCGCTTCAAGGTGGATTGCTGCTGTCTCAGCAGCTCTCTTCCTTCCCTTTTTGCAGTTGCTTAAGATGATAGCTGTGAGATTAAGGACATAGACAACAGATCCACTAGGCAAAGAAGGAGCTTCAAAGGATATACAATTCTCTGAGCTTTGTTGTTCCTTACTGGCAGTGCTAGATAGTGCACTTAACATCTGACCTTGTATAAATACTGTAGGAAGCTACATGAGCCTTGGAGTCACCCATTTTCTGTTAGTAGTCAAATATGCACATGCAGTTTAAGTGTGTATCATGGTTGTTTGTTAAAGTTGATCTTATCATAATGCCTAAAAGCCATGACCGGCTGGGTCCCAGTTATATGTAAAACTACGTAGTCAATGGACTCCTTGCCCAGGGGTCTTGAAAACGATGTGTTTGTCAGAGTCTTGAGCCCTCCAGGTTTTGCTGCAACCTTTTCCTCCCTCCCCTGGCATTTGGCTGCCTGTGCTCAAGACCATCAAGCTCTGACGCAGTGGTGCTATGCAACCAGGGGTTGGCTATGACTGGGGAAACAGCCCAGTTGTAAGGAGGAGCTGTAAGAAGCCTCTGGAGACCACCCCTTAGCTCAGGAGCTGCGCTGCAGCTCTGGCCCTGGTGCTGTGTCCCTGTGTGGTCACTGTAGCCATGCCCATGCCTGCCCATCACCCTAGCTGATCCTGCTCTTGCCTCCCTATCTTCACTCTGCAGCCATGCCTGGCTGTCCAGGGGCTGCAGGAGGCCCTGGTCACCCTTCCTTGCCCAGCTCTGCTTGCCACCCCTGGCTGCAGTGGGATAGGGTTGAGTGAGGGAGGTCCCTGCCCCTTCCTGCCCCATTGCCCAAACACTCCCTGCGCTAACCCCCCAGCCTGCTCTTGCTGCTGACAGACATGTCTTATGCTGCGAGCATGTATTATTTGCACAGACATAGTCTGCTCATAGTTCCCAGATAGGTGTACACGTTTAAAGACATGTACCTCTTGATCACTTGGAGCTTACCACACAAGGGCACTAAATAAGACTGTCTTGTGGAGCTTTTTAACTGTAGGATGGAGGAAATTCCTCTGCAGAAGAGGTTGCTCAAAGGGAACTAAAGAGCAGCTTGGCTATGAAACAAGCCCTAGGCGACTGTGAAACCACTGGAAAAGAAGCAGTGAAGGATCTAGCTACAATGCAAATGCAGGCACAGATGCCCCTGTTGGAAAGATGTGGTTCAATTCCAGGCTTTGTGAATGACAGTTTAATTGCCATGTTTCTCTGTTTGTGCTTCATCCACTACAAAGAAGAAAATAAGTGGGAATAGAAATGTGGGAATAGGCGTGCTGGTAGTAACTTAGCTGTACCAAAATGCTATGTACAAGCCAATGGTTTTATAATGGGCACATCTGCCCACCTCACTAAACCACTATAAAAACTGGCAGGATTTGCAGCATCTGCTGGGAAAGTTTCACCTTCAGAATAGCAAAAGGTGTTGAATGCTGGAGTTTTAGAGTTTAGCTGCACAGGCCTTGATATTCTTGTTTCTGACCTCAGCAGGCACATTTTCTCTTGCCTTTTTTTCTGGACCCCCACTGAAATGTCCATTTTTTCTCCTAGTGCTGAAAGCTGGCTTTGATTTTGTCATGGTCTCTCTGTGGAAATCAGGCTCTCCTTACACATTATCCACTTAGCAGAGCTAGCAAGTTTAACAGGTGTTTCCATGAACCTTTAATTTTTTTTTCTAGAAGTTCTAGTGGTTCTGGCACTACATCTCTCAAAAGATGTCAAATATTCACTGCAAAGCTGCTTTACACAGACTGTGTCACATTCTTTTGTAGTATAGTGCTAAAGTGGTCTAAGCTTTCCACTCTTACTGTAGATAATGTACAACTTGGTACCTTCTATTACCCTGTGAACATTTTGCAGTCTTTCAAAAAAGATAAGTTATTCCTCAGTATAGGAGCCTTCTCTGTAAGGTGAACATGATCAATTGTCATGGGATATAGACATTCAGCTCCCCCACTGCTAGTTATTTCAGCCTTAACTCCCAACTAGTCCTAACATTCTTTGGCATTTCCACCTACCTCTCATAAGCAACTTCTTCTGCTCCCTGCTTCTGCATTTTTAGACTTGAAATAACTCCTGCTTTACCACCAGCAGGGTCCTCCATTGGAAAACCAAAAGGGCAGTCAGTTGTCCCAGCCTGGAGTGAACTCAATACCTGCCTTTCAGCAATAACGTATTAGCTATGTTCAAAGTCCTCTGAGAAGTTTCTCAGTGCCATCACTGCTTCTGTGTCGGCAGGTTTCTGGTGTCTACATGTTTATACACCTGACCGGCGCATCAGGCTCTTAATTCATTTTACATAGTGTTGCTTTGTTCATGGTTCTGTCCTTTATCAAGAAAAGGCTTTTCTATTCCAGGATCTTGCTCTGTCTTGGGAACAAGATTTCTTCTGAAAATGTTGGGGTTTTTCTACCCTCATTTATATTCTCCAAATACAGAGAAAGCAAACAAAGCAAGTGTACACTGAATCTCCAAAGCATTGCAAATTGGTCTGCTGTTGTCAGGGAACAGCTATGATTTAAGTTAAATGACAGACAGGCAGAAGTCCTGCCTCAGCTTTGCTGTTTTTAAGAACTCCTGGAGGACTTTCAGTGTTCAGGCATACCATTTGCTTCTCACTTTCCTGCAACTTCCCAGGGTTAGTGCTACACTGCTGGCCAGTGAAAGACGCTTCTTCCACAAAGGTTCTTGCATTACCAGCTCCCAAGAAGGCCCTTGCATTAAAATGGAATGAATCATGCTGCTTTACAGATACCCTGGAGGATTGTATTGCAATGGTGGGCTTTGTTAGAGCACTCTAGTGTCATCCTCTTAAAGCTTGCTATACCAGTAGGAATGGCATGACACAAACAAAAGGAAAGTGAAGTATACATTTGCAAAGTCAAAATTAAGCAACAGAGTCACAGAGTCTTATAAAAATGTAGGCAATGGGAAAGCAGGAAGCCCAAGATTGGGTTTATCCTTGTGTCAAATCCAGGAGAATTTGTGGAACTCCTTATTTTGGCAAGGTATAAAAGTGGATCTGCTGTGTGTGGGCAAGGACTCAAATATGGTCTATGCAGCATGTCCTCAAAGTCCTGGCTGGTAGAAGCATGCTGACCCTGATATGCCAGGCTCTCCTTCTGTTTCCATTCAGAATCAAAGACTTTCCTATCCAGCTCATGGATTTCCTAATCCTTCCCAGCATATCACTGGCTTCCATGCACTACTTTGGAAATTATCACATTCCTTGGCAGAGATGGGTGCAATTGTTGCCTGCTTAGATGATAAACAGAATCAGATAGTGACTGCTTTGGTGTTTGATTAGGCATCCAAACTTAGTTCCTGTAAAGGCAGGAAACCCTTTTCCATGAGGCTTAGCAGTAATATTTTTTCTGTTATGGGTGACATATTTCATGCAAGTGTCATTTGCTACTCAAGACTTGCACAATTACATAATTATGTAATTTGTATGTGCCACAGACGTACTCACACTTGTTTGAGACTGCATTAACGACTAAACTTCCCTGAGGGTGTACTGAGTTGAGGGGTGACATTGATCCGAACTCTGTCCCTTGGAGCACTAATCAGTACCTGGCTGCATGGAAACTAGACGTAACTCCTGTTATTTATCATCCACAAACAAAATAAATAAAATCATCAAATGATATAGAGAAGTCGAAGTTCATAGAAGCAGAGCTTATACTTGGCTTAAAGTACTCAGTTCAACTTTTATGGTTTGATTTAAAATTTAAAATTAAATATTTTAACAACTCTAGATACTTGACATTGAAGTAGTGTCATTATGTATTGTAGGATGTTATGTATTACTAAGGCTGACTGTCCTTGTGAGGCACTTCAGTAACAGTGCATAATTTCCATAGAGATAAAAATCCCTAATTGCCAAATGTGTGGACCAGCACGCTTAGCTTTCATGAAGTAAATACAGAGGGAAAGTATGTTGCTGAATTGATTAGCTGTAACAAATAGAAGTCATAAACACGATGGGGATTTCCATTCTTCTTGTAACGATGCAGTCCCTAAGCCAGTGACCTTACGGTCTAAAATAAAGACAAAGGTAGATATCTGGGGGTTTTCATGCAAGCCAGTGAATATGCTGGTACATAGGCAGTGCTCTCCTAATGACATACCCCAACCTGATTTGAAATATCATTAATAGTTTTGTAGGATAATTTTAGGTTCATTTCTATTTGGGAAAGATCAGGTTAAACCTGTCTATTTGTGGTTTAGTAGTTGGATAATTTATGATCTCACTGGTACATCAAAGACTCAAAAACACTTGCCTGGGAACCCCACAGTTCACTGTGGTTATGAAAGGGGAAAGGAATTTTTGGTGCTTACTGTAGGTCTCTAGAGGCTATACCTACATATGCAAGAAGTTCAGTGCCATAGGAAGAGATCCAGCTGGTGCCGAGAACCTGATGTTGGCATTTTTTCCCCATTTCAGGTGAGCTTTACTTCAAACTACCTCTGATCTGGTCCAAAGGACAAAATGGCCATAGCAGCTGAAGGGCAGTACATGTGTTCTTCCAGTTTGATTTCATTTGAAAAGGATCTGGTTCATATCCCCCAAGACCTTTCCATCATATGAATCAAAGCATGCTAAGTGGCAACAATTGTGAGATCTGCCTTCAGAAGCACGTTCATGATCTCAAATAAAGCACAAATGTAGGCACAGTCTGTATGAAAATAAACACAGCTGCACTAAAAGGATTCATTTTAAGTCAGAGTCCCAGACTTTGAGATTTGGCTAAAAATTCCTGAGTAAGCCCAAAATGTTGCAACTTGCCCCATAGCCCCTTCAGTATAAATGCCTGGATTTACTATTTCATTGTTTTTAATGTTTTGCAGATTGCTGAAAGAGAAACTCAGAACACCCTGATCTAATTTACTAATTGGCTTAAAAATCACCTCTAATAAGGGATAGAATTGCGCAGGGAAACGGTGATTTCAGTCCACGCATATTATTCTGTGTGTGTAACTCCTTTTTCTGTGATGTACACATTCAGATGGTGCTGAGGTTTTATAGCATGCTATATATTTACTAAACTGCCTGCTCACCAGGCATTAAGAATATTTGCGTGTGTGCAACATTTAAGGAAATATGAATTCATTTTGGCTGATTTTTGTCAAATAAGCAAATCTAATTCAGCTTGCTCTTGGATGACAGAGTCGCAGTTTAATATCCTTTTTGACTTAATGTAACTAGCTTGCTATAAAAAAAAGAAACAGTTTAAAGCTAACAGATTTTTTTTTCCAATTTTTCATTGCAGTTTCGATAAATCAGTGTAAAAGCAGAGTGATAAAAACTATCATTAGCTGGAAATTACCTTGACTGAAATCTGAGGCATGTAGCTCAGCTAGTGGTGCTGGAACTAGAGCAGTCAAATATAATTCCAATTAAAAATTATAAATTAGAGCTGCAAGAGTGTGGGACTGCCTGCCTGCTGAACGATCTTACTTTCATATACATATATAAAAAGATCACTGAGTTCCTGAACTCATAGAGATTAAAGCAAATAGACCCCTGTCTCATAAGGTCTCCAGAGAAAAACAAGCACTTTGAAACTACTCTCCTTAATACTGTGGCTGAATTTCCTATCAATCACAAGAAAATTTACCCTCTCATTTGTGGATATAAGAAGGAAGGAATAGCTAGCCAGCTAGGAAACTAATGGTCTCAGAAGAGCCAATTAGTTAAGAAAGTTTGTTAGTGTGCAGGAGTCACAAGTTCAAGCTCTCCCTCTCCTCATACAGACCGGCTGTGTGCATGGCAGTTTTCTTGGGGAATTACACTCTTCTGGCCTGGGACTTACATGCTCGATTGGTCCAGCCCAGTCCAGGGAATAATTTAAACACTCATTTTCAAGAGGGGATTTCTCTCTTGTCCCTGGATTCACCTGAATCTTAGAAACCATCCCTAAAGCAGATATATTTCTCTGGATGGCAGTGTTGATGGAACAATATATTCCTGTGAGAATACTTTTTCCCAAGCCAACTGTACTTGGGCTTTTATCTTTCATCTCCCAGATATATTATTGCAATCTGTCTGATGAGTTGAGCAGACTTTCCCACGTAAGGTCATATTCCTCAGTAGCAATGGTTTCAGGGTCACTTTTCACTTAAATGAACATTCAGTTTTTGAGATAAAGCTAGAAGCCAGCTTTAATGAAGAATTTGCTGTTGTGCAGTCAATAACCAAGCTATCTGAGTACTTGATATCTGGAACATAAGGTTACCTGATGTTTTTATTAGAGGGGACATACGTGATGGTGTGAGACTTTTTCAAAACAGATGATTCTCTCAGCGTGAAGCTCTGTGTTAGTAACAACTGAATAGTCCCTTCCCATGAAACTTTTTCCTTTGTACCTAGCACTTCACCATGACCCCATGGATTCCCAGACTTGTCTCAGTTTGCATACGGCGTGTCTGCAACATTACTTGAATGTGTTACTTTCCTAACACTCATGTACTCTAAATTTGTCAAAATACTGTGGCTAGACAAGCTTATAATCAAAATAGGAAAGCAAAGAGAAAAGCTCTTGGTTACGGAGATGGAGCTGCTGCTATGAAAGCATCAAATTAAGCATGGAAAACTTGTGTCAAAACCTAATCTGTTCCCCAAGCTGTAACTGAGCACTTTGTGGGAAAGCTGCCTGGGTAGCTGCGGCTGAGGATGTACTCAGTGGGCTCTCCTGGAGTGGTGTCTCCTGGAGCAGACACCCCTGCTCTGGATCGCCTCATTCTCATGATACCTGTGCAGGGTGAGCATGTCCCTGCATGCAAATGAATCTTCAAAGCACTTGCTAAGAAGGTC
Organism: Numenius arquata; assembly: GCF_964106895.1. Taxonomy (NCBI): domain Eukaryota; kingdom Metazoa; phylum Chordata; class Aves; order Charadriiformes; family Scolopacidae; genus Numenius; species Numenius arquata. Next base: position 54,555,785 of record NC_133576.1, read on the forward strand.
TGCTCTCCCCTCCTTTGGCTAATCAATTTAGGGAAGCTTATTGTAGCGCACTGGGCTGTTTGTGCAAATGCAAATGAAGCCTTGTTCGAGCTTGTCTGTGACTGGGATAGACAAAGCCCTTTTGATGTGTTGATTTTCCATACCCTGCTCATCCTCCTGTTTCAGAAGCTGTTTGAATTGCAATCTTCCCAACTCCTCCCTTCCTGGACACAGAGTTTGTGCCATGAATCTTTTCATGGTGCCACAGCAATTTACAAAGGATTATGTATAGGATGTTCCTGATTGATAGTCTTGCAGCGTATGATAAATTGCTGGGTTTACACAGAGGTTGCATGAGGCATATTAAGAATACTGGTGTCAATGTGGTATTTTGCTCGCTGCCCGCTGTTGCAATTTTTTTTAACTCCTGCCAATCATAATACAGTCTACTGCCCACCCTTCCAAGCAACGTCTGCATGTAAGAACAACTGTATATCTAATGTCTCGCTCTCTTTTTGCCTCCTTATAAGCAACATATCCACATGTATCCATATATATAGGTTCAAATAAAGCAAGACATTAAGTGGGAAAACCAAAGAGACTCATAGGAGATGAGCTGGACAAATACTGTTCCTTTAAGTAGGTATGAAATTTTGATACAGGGTGTGCTCAGGGGGTATGTTCAATGGGAACACTTCCCCTAAACATTGGGAAGAATATTAAGACCGTGTTAAATAAGGATTTTGAAAGGCGGGTGGGTATAATAATGAGTAATATATATTGTCCATAACTAGAAGGTTGTGTAGTGGTGGTAGTTGCATAGAATTGGAAGGTTTTTTGGTAAATAGATAGATAGATAGATAGATAGATAGATAGATAATGGTGAATTGAAGTTAAAGCAGATTTCTAGGCATCTTAACTCTCTCCTGCTATTTAATGGCACAATCAATAGTTCTGAAGAAGGAAAGGCATTTGCAATGCTAATTGCAATTCACAAGTGGGGGTGTACTGAGTGGGTGGAAGAGTTAGTTGTTTGCTTGCTGAGGGACATTTCAGAGCTGCTGAAGTTCTGATATTCGTAATTCTTTTTATAAAACAATTATCTGCTGAGCCTGTGGCTGACTAGAACACAGGAATAATTTCTAAATCAAAGAAATCAAGGAGGGTGGTACTTCCTCAGGTAATGATTTTCTGGCAGATTTTGCTGGTTGTCTCAGTGCTCCCACTGAGAGCAGAAGTGTGATGGAGAGCTGCCGACCAAGGAGCTTGTGGGACCGACAGTCTTTGCTAGCCTTTAGAGGTCTATAAGGCCCATCTCTTCGTCCAAAGTTTTGTCAAATATGTCCTGTCTTTTCCTATTTTCTGGTATTTACTTTTTTTGATTTCTGAATAATAAATTAATATTTTTACCTGTGGCATGACCTGAATCTGCCAATCTTATTTAACCTCATCAGTGTGCTATTCTGTGCATGCAGGTTTGTTGGCCACAGTTGAAGTAATTGCAGAATAAAGTACAAATCACTGTGATGGAAGATAACAAAAATGAGCTCTTTCCTCCTCTCTCCCTCTTTAAGCTGGGCCGAAAGTTTCCTGGACTCAGTATTGAGACAGTGTGAAAACATATGTTTGTGTGTATACAAGCATTTTGGGGAAGAAAAGGAAGAAAAGTAATGTTCTGATGCCAAGTCATTAATGCCAATTCTTAAAAGTGCCACTGATCTCTAAGCATGTGGAGGCAAGGAATAGCAAAGGTGCCCATCTCCTGGTGCTCTGCAGTCTGCTGCTGACCTCCCAGTGTCTCCTGGACTGTTCAGCTACAAGCTGGGCTTGGATGTGGTGTTGAGTGAATGTTACCTTGTGCATTGAGATGCAATTTGTATTTGGGTCTAGGTGAGAATTTCTGCTTTACACAGGGTAAAATGTAAATGTCTGTGGCACATAGATGTCACAGGCATACAGTTTTAAATACCTGAACTAGGAATTATAAAAGAAGATCAAATAGTAATACCTGGGTTCTTTTCTTTTCTTTTCTTTTCTTTTCTTTTCTTTTCTTTTCTTTTCTTTTCTTTTCTTTTCTTTTCTTTTCTTTTCTTTTCTTTTCTTTTCTTTCCTTTCCTTTCCTTTCCTTTCCTTTCCTTTCCTTTCCTTTCCTTTCCTTTCCTTTCCTTTCCTTTCCTTTCCTTTCCTTTCCTTTCCTTTCCTTTCCTTTCCTTTCCTTTCCTTTCCTTTCCTTTCCTTTCCTTTCCTTTCCTTTCCTTTCCTTTCCTTTCCTTTCCTTTCCTTTCCTTTCCTTTCCTCCTTTTCTTCTTTTCTTCTTTTTTTGTCTTTAAGAACTAACAGAGGAGTGGCTACTATTGTTATATATGCTTCTATCATTAAGAAATGGAGGTATGAAATTTCCTTTCTAAGTCAATTCGGAATTAGAGCAAAAGTTTTAATTTCCTAAAACAAAACACTTTTTTCTGAAAAACTAAGCCTAAACCTGATTTTTCCTATTAACTTTTGCCAAATTCATCAAATAATTATTGGACAAAAAAGAGGGACAACCTTGAAAAAGTAATAGATTTTCTCTTTCCATTTCAATACAGTGTTCCAAAGCTAATTTTAACACATTCAACTTTTCAAATCAGTCAAAAAAAGGTCATAAAATAAATGAAATAATTCATCTCAAAGCATTTTAATAATCTACAACTTTGCCCTGAAAAATCTCATCACCTCTTTAGTCACAGTAAAGTGTATTTATTACCTGCAGCAGTATGTGAACATGATTGCTCTGTGAAGTACAGGAATTATCTATTGCTATGATCTTATAATGTCTGCATTGCCTTGCACCAGCAGGCTGCATAGAGGTGGGTCCCTTTCTGTAATATCCAGGTGAAGCTGGAATAACTCGGCTGATTTCGGTGGGGTTAGTTAGAATATATCCAGGAGCGGCTGCTGGCACAACCCAGCTATAGACCGATAACCAGAAAACCTGGCGGGTGATGGTGAAACAAGGAACCGGGACTTAGGATAACTGTGTGATAGTACCTAGAGGTCTAATGGTATGGACAGAGTCTTCCTTTGCTTCCCTTTCTGAGGGTTTCAGCAGTCTTGCTGTTAATATTACTTAATTGTATTGCAATATCATTCAGTATCCCTCAGGAGGACTGAGACTGGTTGTTCTGGTCATGAAATGAGGGTGGTGAGAAAAGCTGCCAGGCAAATGGGAACCACAGGGACAACCTAGCACAGGGGCTGTTCGGTGCCTGTGCTCCAAAGAGCTACTTGCCCTGCAGGCTCTGGGTGGAGTGGCTAGATTGTGCTTGTGGCTATAAAAAATAAGGCTTTCTCTTGGATCTTTAACACAGAATTGAGGAGTTTCAAAAACGGTGGTCCTGCATACTGATCCACAGCCGATAAATCTGGCTATGAGCTCTTGTGAAACAGTTTGGAGATTCCTTAGTTTGGTTTGTAACAAGATAAATGAGCTCCAAGTGCTTAATGAACTATTAGTGGATCATTACATCCTGTGTAAATATTGAAAAAAATCAACAAATAAATACAATGGATGCCTCTTTAAAAAAAAAATCAACATTGATGAATTGCAACAGGTACTGAAGCAGCAGTAAGATTCCTGTTCGAGGAAATGCTCCAAATGAGCTCTAATAAGCTGTATCTTACAATCTGTAATACACGGCAATGTGAGACTCCTTTAAAGGACTCATCAGTGAGGGCTCATCTGTTTTCTCAAGGCAGATTCAACTGAGACAGCAGCAGCTCAGGGAGGAGGCAGCACACCCAGATTGGGAAGACCAGTCTGTACCAGGCGGGTCTGGGCAGGTTTGCTCGGATCAGAGGGCCAGGTAGCTGCGTTCATGCGATACAGAGCTCGAGTTAACGAGCTGACAAGGCTGCTAGCTTGGACATGGCGCAGATGTGGTACTCCTGCGCCTGGACAGGAATTGTCTGGAGTGGAATGCTTGAACGCCAAATGAACTTTCTGAATGAAACCCCCTGGGCGCAAAATGGTATTTTCCAATGTAAGTTTATTTCCTCTGGAAGTTTCCAACCAATTATTCCAATCTCCTGTTAGTCTAAGCATGTAAAAATGTTTCCATGAGAAGATATCATTCCAGTGGGTAGCCAGCCACCTCAGCCTGAGGTTTGGCATGCTTTCCTTATTTGCATTTAATCATAACTTCATTATTTCTAACGGATTCTTTGAAAGTTATCGTTTGTACAAATTGAAAGATCTATGGAACTCATTACAAGATTATAAGGTTAATCTGCACACTGGTATAGATAGTCTTCTTTCTAAAAACTCTGATTATTTCTATGTCTTTCACAGACATTCATGCATTACTGAGGGTGTGACTAATGCTCTTCCTGCCTAACCCTACAAGCCAGTAATTTCCCTCAACTTTCCTTAGCTGTATGTCTTCTTTTAAATAAAACAAATTCACCCTTTGACAGCCAGATATTAATATTTGGTTTAAGCAACATTAGGGCTGTGGTATGAAATCCAGACAGTGTTAAAACAAGGTTGGCACTGCCTCCTTTAATCACATGGCATTGAGTCTTGGCACACTCTTGGCGTGCATTTTCATCTTAACTGTGGTAGGATTTACATTTTCATGGACTTCAGCTTTTCATCTTTCACCTTCAGCAAACCTGATGATTCCTTCCACCCTGGAGTTG